>NC_090444.1:296933234-297245022 GCF_031143425.1 Pleurodeles waltl
TGGTGCAGCATCAGTCCCTTATGGCATCCAGGGAGAAGAGGTGCTGGCTTCGTACTGTGAGACAGGGGAGGTGAAGTATTGGATCGGTCTGGTTGAAGGGGGAGCTGGTGCGGCGTCGGTGTCAAGGCGTCGATTCCTTATGACCCGGCGGGTTTGATGGATCCAGTCAGTCAAGATGTGATGTGTTGACTTCACAGTGTTGAGATAACACTGCAGGACGTCAGCAGCATCACAGCAACGTCGGACTTGCATTGCAGGCCGCGGTCGTTGCGTTCTGTGAGGCCCATGGGGCAAGAGCAGGCTGTGGCATTGGTGCTGGTGTTGCTGAAGTCGTTCCTAGCATCGCTGAAGTCGGAAAACGAACTAAAATCTAGTAGATTAAGTCTTTGCTGGCCCTGAGACTTCAGAACAGGAGGTAAGATCAATCCAAGCCCTTGGAGGGCACTTGTGGGGAAGGCAGAGCCCTTCCAGCACAGTCAGATGCCAGCCAGCAGGCAGCAGGGCAACAAGCAGGGCAGACGTCCTTCCCAGAAAAGCAGTCCACATGAGTCCTTTGGGCAGCCAGAGTTCAGGTGTAGATCCAGAAGTGTCTGATTTGGTGGGGTTAGAGACCCAGTTTATGTCCCCAAACATGCCTTTGAAGTGTGATGGGCAGGCCACTGGCCTTTGAAATGTAAGAGAGAGTCCCTCCAGCCTCCCTGCCCAGGGAGACCCATTCAGTATGCAGATGAATGCAAATGTGACTGAGTGTCCTGTGTTTATAGTTGTCTGGGTGGGATGCACAAGGGGAGCTGTCAACCAGCACAGACCAGACGTGGATAGAGACAGGCTCAAATGGTAGTGAATGCAGGGAAACGCCCACTTTATAAAAGTGGCATTTCTAAAACAGTAACATTAAATCCAACTTTACCAGTAAGCAGGATTTTCTATTACCATTCTGTCCATTTTAAATATGTCAGGGCTATTTCTTCCAGGTCCGAATTTACCACTTAAAAGTATATGAGGGTCGTTCTAATGCTAGTCTGTGAGAGGCGCAGGCCTCACAGTAGTGGAAAACAAATTTGTGAGTTTTTCACTACCAGGACATGTAAAGCACATGTCCTGCCTTTTACTTACACAGCTCTCTGCCCTATGGGTTACTTAAGGCCTACCTTAGGGGTGACATAAGTAGAGGCTTGACAAGTAGTTTTAAATGCCAAGTCGGAGTGGCAGTGAAACTGCACACACAGGCCTTGAAATGGCAGGCCTGAGACATGGTTAAGGGGCTACTTATGTGGGTGGCACAACCAGTGCTGCAGGCACACATAGGGCACTTTACTAGTGACTTACAGGTAAATTAAATATGCCAAATGGGTATAAGCCAATGTTTCCACGTTTTTAGGGAGAGAGCACATGTACTTTAGCACTGGTTAGCAGTAAACCAGAGTGCCCTTAAAGTGCCCAGAGTCCTAAAGCCAAACAAACAGGAGGTTAGAAAAGGAGGAGGAGGAATGCAAAACATTTGGGGTGACCCTTCAGAGAGGGCCATTTTCCAACACCCAGCCATAGTGTATATGTATATAGTGGGCTTTCCTCATCATGTCTGCAGGATCCTAGTGAATGATTCTTTGTACTGAGCAACACATATCTGCAAGATAAACAGTAGTCACCCGCTCTGTGGTGATTTGCTAGCAGAGCTTGGGTCAAGAGACCAGAGTGAGATGGAAAGTTCCTTCATATATATACACCAAAGAACTTAAGGTATATCTTGTTTCTTTTTTCATGAACACGACACCAATCATAAGACAAAAGCGACAGTGATTAGGGCAGGATTGTGCTGTGACCTAACCTGATAAATGCCCATGAGAGGGCACAAGAAAGGGTAGAAGCATAGTAACTGCAAAAGAGGGGTTCGGAATGCAACGTCTTTTGGTCTTCTTTTGGTCTTCTTTTAGCCTAAGCAGATTGATATCTTATTTCTTTTAGAAATCTGACCTAACAGTAGGATCACAAAACAAGTAACCGCTGATGCCAATCACAGCGCACACAGACGAAAAATATGATGCTGCCACCCGACGACAGCGCCCGGAGAAGAGAGGAGTGCTGGATCAGCCCTGCAGTATCCATAATCAACGTTGAACCCCCAGGACAGTAATATCCAAAACTAGGAAGGCTGTCCTGCCTCCCTGAGGTAGTTATGTGCGGGAGCCAGGCCAAGACTGTCTTTAATGAGGGACGAGCTGCCCCAGCATCATGTGCTCCGCACAAGCATTCACAGCCCCGGGCAGCCATAGAGAAGGCGATGCGGACAGTGAGAAGTGGTGCCTCCAGTCTCACCTGGGGGCTAGGTGTGGTACTGCACCGAAGTCAAGATCATGATTGATCGGCAAGTGAACAGCCTTCAAGAGAACAGTTATGCCAAGTGCAAACAAGCCGCCCTGCATAGAGGAAAATATACAGAGTCCCGCACCTGCACCCCAAACGTTCACAACAAGAGACTGGCAGAGAGGTCCCTCAGCGCAATCACACATTGCCTGCAGCAGCAGAACATACAGGAACCTGAACTGTAACCACATTGCCCAGCACCATCTATCCAGGTCTAAATAGTGACATGGATATTGCTTTGTAGTAGAGACCACAGTGGTAGGAGAAATGAGAGACATTGACTAGCGCGGCAACAGCACTGCAGGTCCCTAGAGGCTACCAGCTATCTTCATGAGCAATGAACTGACATTTCCCTGAAGGAAAAAGAAGAGACTGGACAACAGGGTGACACACACCCAGGGTGGCTACCTGTCAGTGCTGAGGAGGAGAGACTGTGAAACACCAAAGAGCTCAGAAGCCCAGAAGCCCAGGCATGGCAGTGAGACCCAAGGCAGCAAAGCATAAAGCATCAAAGTCAAAGACAGCAAGCACAAGGAGCACTGCGCGCTGCCCAAGCACCCACAGCAAGTGAGAAGACACTTGAACGCCCCTAGTGGTGAATGACCACCACCACATGCAAAAGGAGCAGACACGCAAGAAGCCAGGTGAGGACAACTGCAAAGATGTGACCTGATAGCTCCACTGCTGATTGAAGAGATGTGCCAGCCAGCCATCCCAGAGCAGAAGGGCCACCATTGGCCCGTCAAAGAAAATATCACACAGAATGATGGACCCTGCCAAGCATGTCTGCACTCAGGAAGGACCAAGGACCACGACGGCGCAGCCTTGAGGTGCAAGTGTTACCCTCAAGTGAAGGAGAGAAGATGAAGCAAGGTGACCCAGCAAATATAGCACCAATGGGATCTGAGGAAGGGACAGGACCTGCAAAAGGTTCACAAGGAGAAAGCCAAGTCCAGCGTATAGGATAGGACCTGCAAGAGGTCCACGAGGAAAAAGAATCCATCAATCAATCAAAAAATGTATTAGGCGGGCTACTCACCCGAAAGGGTCTCAAGGCGCTGTTGGGGCGGTAGCCGTTTTACTGCTCAAAAAGCCATGTCTTTAGGTGCTTTCTGAAGGTCAGGAGGTCCTGGGTCTTGTATAGGTTGGTGGGGAGGGAGTTCCAGGTCTTGGGGGTGAGGTAGGAGAAGGATCTGCCTCCGGAGGTGGTGCGTTGGATGCGGGGGACTGTGACGAGGGCGAGGTCAGCTGAGCGGAGGAATCGAGTGGGTGCGTGGAAGTTCACTTGTTCATTGAGGTAGGCTGGTCTAGTAATGTGGAGGGATTTGTGAGCGTGGATGAGAACTTTGAAGATGATCCTTTTTCTGATGGACAGCCAGTGAAGGGCTCTGAGGTGAGTGGAGATGTGTTCGTGGCGTGGGAGGTTGAGGATGAGGCGTGCGGCTGCGTTCTGGATATGCTGGAGTTTCTGCTGAAGCTTGGCTGTGGTACCAGTGTAGAGGGTGTTTCCATAGTCTAATCTGCTGCTGATGAGAGCATGGGTGACGTTTTTTCTGGTATCTATGGGAATCCATTTGAAGGTCTTCCGTAGCATGCGAAGGGTGTTGAAACAGGAGGATGTTATGGTGTTGATTTGCTGAGCCATGGAGAGAGATGAGTCTAGCATGATGCTGAGGTTGCATGCGTGGGTGGAGGGTGTTGGGGGTTTTCCGAGGGCGGTGGGCCACCAGGAGTCATTCCATACTGTCTTGTAGGGGCCAAAGATGATGATTTCTGTTTTGTTGGAGTTGAGTTTGAGGTGTCTTGCTGTCATCCATTTGGCGGTGTCGAGGAGTCTGGAGTGGAGGTTTGCCTTGGCGGTGGAAGGGTTCCTGGTGAGGGAGATAACGAGCTGGGTGTAGTCTGCGTACGAGATGATGGTGATTCCGTAGGGGCAGAGGATGTTGGCGAGTGGGGCCATGTAAATGTTGAACAGGGTGGGGCTGAGGGAGGATCCTTGGGGGACCCCGCAGATGATCTTGGTTGCTGGAGACTGGAAGGGAGGGAGGCGGACTTTCTGTGTTCTTTCGGTGAGGAAGGAGGTAAGCCAGTCTAGGGCCTTGTGCCGGATTCCTGCGTCGAAGAGGCGTGCACAGAGGATTTGGTGGCAAACAGTGTCGAAGGCTGCGGAGAGGTCCAGGAGGATGAGTGCGACGGTCTCGCCCTTGTTGACTCTGGTTCTGATGTCGTCAGTGCAGGCGATGAGGGCGTCTCAGTGCTGTGGTTCTTGCGAAATCCAGACTGGGAGGCGTTGAGTGTATTGTTTTCCTCTAGGAAGTGAGACAGTTGGGTGTTCACTATCTTCTCAGCGACCTTGACGGGGAAGGGGAGAAGAGAGATGGGGTGGTAGTTGGTGAGGTCTTCTGGGTCTGTTTTGGGTTTTTTGAGGAGTGCAGTGACTTCGGATTGCTTCCAGGTGTCTGGGAAGGTGGGGTCATTGAAGGAGCTGTTGATTATGGCACGGAGCTGGGGAACGATGATTGGGCTGGCCTTGTTGAAGATATGGTGGGGGCAGGGGTCTGTGGGGGAGCCCGAGTGGATGGAGTTCATGTTTTTTTCAGTTTCTTCATCGTTGGCAGGGGTCCAGGTGTGAAGTTGTTTGGGGTGGGAGGGCGTTTTGTTGTTGGTCATGTCGGTGGTGTCAGTGGTGGTGATGGTGGGTGCGGGTGGTGTGAAACTGTTGTGTATGTCTAGGTTTTTGAGGTGGAAGTAGTTGGAGAGGGAGTTGCAAAGGTTTTGTGTGTGAGGGGGGTCGCTGGTGCAGGATTTGGGTTTGGTGAGCTCTTTGATGATGGTAAAGAGTTCCTTGCTGTTATGTGAGTTACTATCTATGCGTTCTTTGTAGTAAGCCCTTTTGGTGGTCTGAATGAGTTGGTGGGGTTTGCGTATGGTAGTTTTGAGGGTGGAGAATTTGTTCATGGAGGGTTCTTAGCACCAAGCTTTCTCAGTTTTGCGGCATTCACGCTTGGGGGCTTGGAGTTCAGTGGTGAACCTGGGGGCGGTCTTGATGGTGCGGGTGTTGTTAGTTTTCAGTGGGGCGAGGGAGTCTGCGCAGGTTGTTAGCCAGTGTGTGAGGTTGTGAGCAGCGATGTTGGGGTCGTTGGTAAAGGGGGTGGCATTTGTGTGAGCTTGGCATTCAGGTGTTCTATGGGGATCTTGTCCCACATTCGGTAGGGTGTGGTGTGTTGTCGGTGGTGGGTGGGGTGTTTCGTGAAGGAGAATTGGACGCCGTGGTGGTCGGTCCAGTGGAGTTTGGTGGTGTGTGTGAATGTGATGTGGTTGCTGGAGGTGAAGGTTGCGTCCAGCGTGTGTCCTGCTGAGTGAGTGGGTGAGGTGACCAGTTGTTTGAGTCCTAGGTTCATGAAGTTGTCTAGCAGGGTTGTGAAGTTGTGGTCGTGGGTGTTTTCCAGGTGAGAGTTGAGGTCACCAAGGAGAATATAGTCTGTGGAGGTGAGGGTGTGGGAGCTGATGATATCAGCGATGGCGTCACAGAAAGGGGGTCAGGGACCAGGTGGTCGGTAAATGTGGGTTCCTCTGAGGGTGGTGTTGGCGTTTATGTGAATTAAGAAGTGTAGGTGTTCTTCCTTGTCTAGGGTGTCGAGGGTGTTGGTTGTGATCTTGATGGTGCTTTTGTTTATGATGGCGATGCCCCCGCCTGGTTTGTTTATGCGGTCTCTGCAAGAGATTTTGTAGCCTTCTGGGACGGCTATGGCTATGTCGGGTTCTGATGAGGGGTTCATCCAAGTTTCCATGAGGAAGGCGATGTCAGGGGAGTGTGTAGTGATCAAGTCCCAGAGCTCGATGGCGTGCTTGTGGATGGAGCGGGTGTTTAGGAGTATGCAGTTTAGGTGGTTGCGGGGGCTGTTGTGGTTGTGGTGTGTGTTGGTGTTGTTGTGGTGTGTGTTGGTGCTGTTGGTGTTTGTGTGAGTGCAGGTAAAACGGCATGTGTGGCATGTGAAGGGTCCATGTGTGGGGGTGGCCAATGGGGGCAAGAGGTGGGCGGGGACGCAGGGGACACAGCGGCAGGGAGGGGGAAACCGGTAAGAGCTGGAAAGGGAGAAGGGCAGCAAACACAGCAGGAAAAACGAAGTGGGGCAGGGAAACGGCACAAATACAGATAAAATCACAGCAGGGAACGAAGTTCTAAGCGAGAAAATGAAATACAGTACTACTGTAGGGCACGCAAGATACTGCTATCACTGGCACCGGGAATGAGGTGGCAACGGCAGCAAGGCGGGGTCAGGGAAACACAGGCAAAATGGACGATCCGATCGTCGAGAGGAGTCGTGCCTGGCCTCAGGGGAGGTCAGGGGGTCACTCCTCGAGCCGCACGGCGGCCGCCATTAAGAAGCGGAGGTGGGATGGAGGGGCAGCAGCTGGGAGGCGGGAGGGGGTGGCCAATGGGGGCGCGAGTGGGGTGGGGCCACAGGGGACGCAGCGACAGGGAGGAGGAAACCGGTAAGAGCCGGAAAGGGAGAAGGGCAGCAAACACAGCAGGGAAAACGAAGTGGGGCTGGGAAACGGCACAAATACAGATAAAATCACAGCAGGGAACGAAGTTCGAAGTGAGAAAACTAAATACAATACTACTGTAGGGCACGCAAGATACTGCTATCACTGGCACCGGGGATGAGGCGGCAACGGCAGCAAGGCGTGCCTGGCCTCAGGGGATCTGTCACATGGATCATCCATAACATCACAGGTACGCAAGCGAAAAGGGAGAAGAGCGAAAAGGTGGATAACTTGTACCAATAATAGAGAGGGCATCCATCAACACAAGCCAGCTACCAGGGTGCAGAGACGTCACTGAAACGTCACTGGAGACAGCTCCACGGGTGGACCATCTATAAGGTGCCAGCATGAACAAAGTGCATCCAGGCCTCACGCTTCACAGTGCGACCGTCCAGCCACCTGTCACCGGCTGCTTGACATAGGTGGCATCCCTGCTAGTAACTGCACATGCCAAACAAAAACCACAAGTGACTATGAAGTCCCTCTAGTCATTCTTTCTCCAAGCAAGACTCCGCCACCTGTCTATCAAATTGTTAGATGATAAGTTTGTCATCATGAGCAGCTGCATCACCTGAACCACCTAAGGAGCATCACACCATCAGAGGGGAGGCTGACCACCCAGAGATCTCCTGTGAGCCCCTGTGGGACTTTTTTTGCCACATAAATTGACAATGAAAAGTAAAACAGTTGACATAAGCAAGCCGATTCAAATCACCACGGCCAGCATGAGTGCGAAGGAAAGACACAAAAGGAAATTAAGTTTGCTCAAAGTCTAACTTATTGGCAAACGTTCAATTGTCCATATAACATGGTCGATAGCCAAGGTGATAAAAAAACGTAAAGCGTTTACCAATGATAGCAAAGGATTTTTGAAAGGCAAGCTCACAAACGAGTGATAGTGATGGGTGTGCGGTGGGTGTGGTTAAAAGTCCACAGATAGATTACAACACGTCAGAGTCCCTGCGCGCTTGACCTAAAGAAACGGATTTAAGAACCCCTAGCACCATCCTACCAACACATTAGCGTTTTTTTTTTTCACACCAATGCGGCGTTAGATGGCTAAAAATGCAGTGCACCACTTTGTAACCCCCCTTTCTACATTATGCCAACGCCAGGCATAATGTATGCAAAGGGGGCGTTTTCCTGTCACGGGGGCCAAAAAAGTGGGTCAAGGCAATCTAACATATTTCCTTGCATCATTTTTCTCTGCACTTTTAATGCCTGCTCAGAGCAGGTGTTAAAAGTCTGCAGTCTTCAGCCTGCAAAGAAAGACAAAGGAATCTCCCTTGGAGTGAAGGAGTCACTCCCCTGCATCTGCAGGCACCAACAGCAACAATGACTGGCTTTGTGGATCCCCTCTCCTGCTGAGCTGTGTGGATCCTGCATCACCGGTAGTGGTCGGATATGGTTCCTTTGGTCCTCTCTACCAGCTGTCCCACTTGGGTGGAGGTAAGCCCTTGCCTTCCCACCGAGTACAGTACCCCCGTTCACCGCGTCATTTGCAGCTGCCAAGGCTTGTTGACACTTCTTCCAAAGGGTCTTCAGGCATCGTGTAGCTCCAGCCCCCACCACTTCTTCCTGTGATGCACAGCTCCCTGAGTGGCTCTCCCATGGCGTGGGACTCCTTTTCGTAGTGCTGTATGGGCTCCATTTGCAACTGCTGTGTCCCCATCCTATAGGACTCCTGTGAGTGCTGACTGTGTTTCTGTGTGTTCTCTGTGATGCTGAGGGCCCCCTCTGGCTCCCCCCCTGGGTTGAGTCCTCCTGGTCTTTGCTGATCCCCGGCAGCACTACTTTCCACCAATTGCGAGTTTTGCCTGTGCCAAGGCTTGTTGATGGAATCCGAACACTCAAACCCAACTGCAATCTTCCTTCCGGCATGGGACATCACATGCATCCTCCAGGAACTCGACTCCGACTCCAGGGCTACAGTGCTGACTTTTGTTCAAAGACTGTCGACCAACTTCTGCATCCTCAGCTTGGGTGGTAGGGGCTTCTGCCCCAACTGACCTCTGCAGTGTCCTCTCGACTTGGTTCCCTCTTTCCATGGGTCTTCCTCTTCAGGAATCCACCTTTGGTTTCTAGCAGTCATCTGTGGGTTTCGCAATTCTTTTCTTTTCTTCCTAGTGGGTGTTTTGGGGAAATTCTAGTGATTTACTCCTGCTTTCCTGGTCGCTGGGGGGTGTTGTGATACTTACCTTTGTGCTCTCCTGGTACCCCCAGGTCCCCTCTACAGTTTCCACTTACCTATGTGTGGGTCCAACTTTTGCATTCCATTTGTTTAGTATATGGTTTGTGCCCCCCATAGGGTCACTATTCTCTATTGTATTTTACACTGTTTTGCACTGTTTTCTAACTGTTTTTATGCCTATTTCTGACTACTAGTGTATATATTGTGTGTTACTTACCTCCTAAGGAAGTATTGCCTCTATAGTATTTTTGGGGCTGTGTTACTATAATAAAGTACCTTTATTTTCGTAACACTGAGGGGGTCATTACAACCCTGGCGGACGGTGTTAAAGGTGCGATAATATCGCAAACAGGCCGACGGACAAAAAAAGGGAATTATGACCGTGGAGGAAACCGCCAACAAAGACAGCCACTTTAACACTCCGACTGCCACGGTGGTACAGACAAGCAGCGCGGTGGTCACCGCCAACAGACAGGCGGAAGACAATGTACCGCCCATAGTATCACAACCCGCCAATCTGCCACCTTTTCCGGGGCGGATTCACCGTGGATAAAAACACGGCGGAAACAGTTTCTGCAATGGGAAAACGCTCACCTTAACACATCCCACGAGGAAGGAGGACACCATGGAGCCGGAATTACAAATCCTACCTGCCCTTCTCTTCCTACTCATCTACGAAGACCAGCACTGGCGGCGGCGAAGACAACGGTGAGTACTGCACCTACGACATAGGGGAGGCAAAAGTCAGGGGGACACACACGCAACACCCCCACCCCCACCCTCGCATATTACAACACACACACCAATGCATTTACAAACATCACAGTAACAACCCTTACCCCCCCGAAGAATGCAAAGACAAAACAAAATCAGTTCAAACATTGTAATGTATCAATATACATGTGTCAATTATATACAGATATGTATAAACTCATACAAAGGTATATACAGTACGAGAAGTAGTGCAGATGGGATATGCACATCCCAATGTCCGTGCACCACTAGGCCAAAAATGCATGGGCGAGGCCCACACAAGATACCTGTCCACAAACGGAGAGAACACTGCCGGGGCATCAGAGAGAAAAACAACAGGCACCTCAGTGGGAAGGAAAGGGGGCGGCACCTCAGCCGGATTACAGCACCACGCCACATCCACGACGGGGCTCCATGCCCATTGATGTATCCTGGGGAGTGCAAAGCCACAGTCTCACAAGTCTCTACAGTGGGTGGGTTGCCCACTGTTCCATCCTGGGGAGTGCAAAGCCACAGTCTCACAAGTCTCTACAGTGGGTGGTTTGCCCACTGTTCCATCCTGGGGAGTGCAAAGCCACAGTCTCACAAGTACATAACAGCCTCCACTGGTTCTGGAGGGGGACTGGTGCCCAGAGTGTTTTAACCTGTGAAGGACAGAGGTAGTGGATGGATCTCTCCACTGGTTCTGGAGGGGGACTGGTGCCCAGAGTGTTTCATCCTGTGAAGGACAGAGATAGTGGATGGATCTCTCCACTGGTTCTGGAGGGGGACTGGTGCCCAGACTTGATTATTCTCCCCGTGACAGTTCCTGTCCCGTCACAGTCCCAGCTGCACATGGGATAACGATGCTTGATGTTGCGGTCTTTTCCTTCTTCTGCGGTGCATGCCCTGTTCAGCGGTGCTTGCCCTGTTCAGCGGTGCATGCCCTGTTCAGCGGTGCTTTGCCATGGCGGTCTCTGGACTGTTCAGCGGTGCTTTGCCATGGCGGTCTCTGGACTGTTCAGCGGTGCTTGCCCTGTTCAGCGGTGATTCGCCATGGCGGTCTTTGGACTGTTCAGCGGTGCTTGCCCTGTTCAGCGGTGCTTGCCCTGTTCAGCGGTGCATTCCCTGTTCAGCGGTGCTTTGCCATGGCGGACTCTGGACTGTTCAGCAGTGCTTTGCCATGGCGGGCTCTGGACTGGGCATTGGTGTGTGGCATGACGGTCCCTCATTGCCCAGCGGGGCTGTGGCTGCCAGGGCCCTCCTGGGCAATACCTATGGCGGTGGTCTCATGACCAGTGACGATACTTGGGCCCTCCTGGGCAATAACTCTGGCGGTGGTCTCATGACCAGTGATGATACTTGAGCCCTCCTGGGCAATGTCTATGGCGGTGGTCTCCTGACCAGTGACGATACTTGGGCCCTCCTGGGCAATGACTCTGGCGGTGGTCTCATGACCAGTGACGATACTTGGGCCCTCCTGGGCAATGCCTATGGCGGTGGTCTCATGACCAGTGATGATACTTGGGCCCTCCTGGGCAATGACTCTGGCGGTGGTCTCCTGACCAGTGACGATACTTGTGCCATCCTGGGCAATGACTCTGGTGGTGGTCTCATGACCAGTGATGATACTTGGGCCCTCCTGGGCAATGCCTATGAAGGTGGTCTCATGACCAGTGACGACGGTGCTGGCGGTGGCGTCCCGGCCGCCGGGAAGGATGCCGCCCTTCTCCGCCGTGATGCTCACACCAGGCTGTGCAGACTTCTTCTGGCCCTTCCCCACCTTTGGAGGAGTCACAGCTGACCCTGCAATCCCCCTGGGACCCCTGTGAGTTGTTTTGCCTCCAGGAGTCTTCAGCCGGTCCCCGTCGGCCACTTTCCAACTTCAGAGCCTTTACAGGGGGTGGACTGGCAGTGCCTTGGCTCCGTGTCACACTGCCTGCCCTGGTGGCCGGTGCACTCCACACACCTTGAACACGCACCGCTGGTACTGGAGGCTTTTTGGCTGAGGCGCTAAGACGGGACTGATGAATTGGAGGGGGGGTGGGGGCAAAAAGGTCAACTTTGCAGAGGGACAGTTTCTGACGAACACTGGGATGGGTAGCTGGAGGGGGTCTGGGAGTGGAGGAAGAGGAGGTGGTTGTAGGGGGTGTCACTTTAGGTGTTTTGGGTGCAGGTGCAGGTACTGGAGGCTGTCGTGAGGTGGATGGATGTTGGGTGTGTGGGTGCCCGCGTTTGTGTACTTTGGGAGGGGGCGTCACAGACACACTGGGAGAGGACACAGGGGACGTGTAAATGGGAGTGGGTGGGGTGAGTGCAGGTGAGCGGGGTGTGGTGCTGGGTGTTCTGGTGCGAGTCCTAGTGCCTGTAGATGTAGTGCATGCAGGTGAGAGTGTAGACGACACTGGGAGGGAGGAGGGAGACGATGAGGAGGGGGACACAGTGGAGGCAGTGGATGTTGCTGTGTCTATATGTGTGTGATGCTTGTGTGAGTGCCTATGGGATGTGTGGTGCCTATGTTTGCCTGAGCTACTTTTGTGTGTTGAGGTGTGTGCAAGCTGGTCTGATGGTGTGCTTGGGATGGGCTGGGGTACAGGGGATTGGGTCTGGGTGGAGGAAGTTGGAGGGGGGAGGCTAGACACAGGGACAATGGCTGCCATCAGTGCTGAGGTCAGAGATTGCAGGGTTCGCTGAAGGGCACCCTGACCAGAATGAATGCCCTCCAGGAATGCATTACCGTGTTGCAACTCCCTTTCTACACCCTGGATGGCATTCACAATGGTAGCCTGCCAAACAGTGAGTGACCTGAGGAGGTCAATGGCCTCCTCACTGAGGGCAGCAGGGGTGAGTGGGGCAGGGCCTGAGGTGCCTGGGACGAAGGTGATGCCCACCCACCTGGGTGAGCGGGCACGGGGCGAACGCTGAGGGGCTGCTGGGAGAGCGGTGCTGGTAGAGGAGGTGGCGGCTGTACCTGTAGAAGTGAGGGGCACAGATGGTGCCGCCACCACAAGGGAGCTCCCATCGGCGGATGAGTCCGTGTCGCTGGTTGGTGATCCGGTGGCCGAAGTGAAGCTCCCCTAGCCCTCCGTCCCACTGGTGCATTCTGAGTCCGTGGTGTGGCCCTCCATGGCCATGTGGGATGCAGCTCCCTCATGCTCCGGTGCCACTGTACCTGCGCCTGATGATGCTGATGCACAAAAGAACAGGGAGAGCACAAAAAGGGGGGGGGACGACAGAAGAAAGACAGGTTGAGTGCATGGCATACCGCTACCGTTGGCGGACAATACAGACACAGCAGCCGCCTGCACTACGCCGTGCTCCTTGCCTCTACAGATGCAAATCCTGGGATCTGGACTACATGGCTATGTTGGACATCTGCACACATGGATGCCACAGGGGCATGTATACCTGTACTTGGCACTCTACTGCGGTGGGGTGGAGTGCCACATGGCCTGCATTACGGAGGGGCCTAGCCTATCGAAGACACCATGGCCTAGGGAAACCCCCAGCCCTCCTCCCACACCTAGACTCCTCAACTGCGCGCGAAGTCCCCAGAATGATAGTGTACTCTGCCCCTTGTGTCTGCTGTGATGCCCTCAAGCGCCCATCCAACTCCGGGTAGGCCACCGCCAGGGTCCAGAACATCAGGGGGGTCACGGTGCGACGGGCACCCCTCCCACGTTGGGAGGCCATCCCAAGCTGAGCCTCCGCCATCTTCTTGCTACAGCGGCGAATATCCTCCCATCTTTTCCGGCAGTGGGTGCCCCGTCTCTGGTGGGCCCCCAGGGTCCGGACTTCCTTGGCGATGGCACGCCAAATGTCCTTCTTCTGGTGGGCGCTGACCTACATGACATGCACAAGGGAAGAAGAGAAGTCATTACCAACTGCACCGTCGATGTAAGTGTCCCCCCACCCTACCCTTGCCATGTGGCACACGCATTCACATGCATTCATGTTCCCTGAACTCTGCCCCCTTCCCTCTTACAACCAGCTCTCTCCACCTAGGCCTAGCCCATACAACGTGCTCCCTGTGTACTTCCCTATTGGTCTGGAGGACCGTAGAGTAGCGTGTACTGGGGGAGGACCCCGTCTACTAGTTTCTCCAACTCCTGAGCAGTGAAGGCAGGGGCCCTTTCCCCAGACGCAGCAGCCATCGTCGCTTCCAGACCGAGGTCACAGCAGCACTTGCAGTGTAGGTCCTCTCCTGTCGAAGGTCAGGTATCGAGTGATTGAATAGATAGAAAATGGCGGTGACGTCCGCGGCGGTGCGTATCATCAACGCCGGCGCACTTGTTCATTGGCTCCTGGGACTCATAGGGTCCAATGTTAACCAATGCTGCATTGCGCCGCGGTCTACCACTGCCTACCGCGACGGTGTGCAACGCCAGCGCAGTTACCTCACAATACCATTGTCCCAGTTTAGAGGTCAGGCAGCCGCTATTTCAGGGGCCCACATGGCTTCATTTACTTCTGCATCACACATAGCTAGGCCTACACTCAACATACATACAGGAATGGTTTTGTGTTTGGTGTCGTGTTCTGTGTATCTGTGGGAACATACCTGGAAATTTGTTGACTCTGTGGTCGCTGTTGTCCTTCCTAGGCACCGTCAGCTGGGACAATTGGGAAGATGGCGGAATCCTCTGGTGTACCGACCGCTGGTGGACCTGTTGACAACTCATCACCTACAGGTTTGACCGTGCCTTTATCCAGGAACTATGTACCCAGTTGGAGCCAGACCTGATGTCACTAATCCGCCATCCCACTGGAATCCCCCCTGACGTTCAGGTGCTGTCAGTGCTCCATTTCCTTGCAAGTGGGTCTTTTCAGACAATAGTGGCCATGGCATCAGGGATGTCCCAGCCTATGTTTTCCAACGTGTTGGCCAGAGTGTTGGCTGCCCTGCTGAAACACGTAAGGAGATACATCATTTTCCCTGAGGTGGAGGATTTGGCTACAGTGAAAGGTGACTTCTATGCCCTTGGACATATCCCCAACATCATAGGTGCCATTGATGGGACCCATGTAGCTCTGGTCCCCCCCCCCACAGGAGTGAACAGGTGTACAGGAACCGGAAGAGTTATCATTCCATGAATGTACAGATGGTATGTTTGGCAGACCAGTACATCTCCCAGGTAAATGCTATGTTCCCTGGCTCAGTGCATGACGCCTACATCCTGCGGAATAGCAGCGTCCCTTATATGATGGGTCAACTCCAGAGGCACTGTGTGTGGCTATTAGGGGACTCTGGTTACCCCAACCTGTCCTGGCTACTGACCCCAGTGAGGAATCCCAGGACCAGGGCAGAGGAACGCTACAATGAGGCCCATGGGTGGACTAGGAGGGTGATCGAACGCACCTTCGGCCTCCTGAAGGTCAGGTTCAGGTGCCTCCATATGACAGGTGGTTCCCTATTCTACTCACCGAAGAAGGTGTGCCAGATCATCATCGCCTGCTTGATGCTTCACAATCTTGCTTTGCGACGCCAGGTGCCTTTTCTGCAGAAGGATGGTCCAGATGACGGTGTTGTGGCAGCTGTGGAGCCTGTGGAGCCTGTGGACAGTGATGAGGAGGAAGCTGAGGAAGAAGACAACAACAACAGGGAGTCAGTCATACAGCAATATTTCCAGTGACACACAGGTGAGAAAATTTTCATTTTTACCATTACATTCACTGTCACACATCTTCCTCTATCTTGTGTGTAATTTCATAGCTTTATTTGGTAACTGAGTTGTACCTTTCCATTACGGTTTCACAGGTGTGGTTACCAACGTGTGTTATCTGCTTGCATCCTTCAAGGACTTGTGATGTGTGACATAGGTATGTTGACTTTACAATTAGAAACGCATTTTGACACTGTCATTGATAATACTTTTTACCAAATCACAGACTGACTCCAGATTTTTTTGTGGTTCAAGGGTGTTTATTGAAGTGCTAAAAAATGGAGGGGGGTTGTACTATGGTGATGGGGGACGGTGGAGGAATGTCCATGGCAGAGTCCAGTCCATTGGTCACACAGGTGCACTGGCCATATGGGCAAAGGAAGTGGAGTTGGGGCAGTTAAAGTATGGTCAGGGTAGCAAAGTGGGACAGTGGGAGGACAATCAGGGTGGTCTCATTTCCTGGCGGGGGTCTTGCCATCTTGCTCTGTCCTGTTCCTGGTTCTCAGGGACTGCTTGCGTGGTGGTTGTCCGTCTGCAGGGGGTGGGGTGCTGGTGTGGTGGTCCTGTGGCGGGGCGTCCTGTCCACTAGCGCCGGCGGAGGTGGTGGGCAGTTCATCATCCATGCTAGTGTCAGGGGCCCCTTGGAGTGCCACGGTGTCCCTCAAGGTCTGCTGTATGTCCTTCAGCACCCCTACGATGGTGCCCAGGGCGGAGCTGATGGTCCTGAGCTCCTCCCTGAACCCCAAATACTGTTCCTCCTGCAGGCGCTGGGTGTCCTGAAACTTGGCCAGGACCGTCGCCATCGTCTCCTGCGAGTGGTGGTATGGTCCCATGATGGAGGATAGGGCCTCGTGGAGAGTGGGTTCCCTTGGCCTGTCCGGCCCCTGTCGCACAGCAGCTCTCCCAGTTCCCCTGTGTTCCTGTGCCTCCGTCCCCTGGACCGTGTGCCCACTACCACTGCCCCCAGGGCCCTGTTGTTGTTGGGGTGGTGGGTTATCCTGGGTTCCCTGTAGTGGTGGACACACAGCTGATTGACGTGTCCTGGGTAGGGAGGTATGGGCCCGCTGGGTGGGTGCTGTGCTGGTGTTACCAGAAGGTGGAAGGTCAGTGTTGGGCTGTGCCTGTGCAAGGGGAACCGACTGTCCCGAGGCCCACGATGGTCCGGGCTGGTCATCAGGATCAGTAGGGCAGAGCTGCTATCATCACTGTGGGCCTCTTCTGTGAGTGGAGTGGAGTTGTCTGGACCCTCCGGTGTGGTGACGGTCCTTCGTGATCCTGCAGGGGCATAAGTGCATGATTATTGCATGTGTGTGTGTCATGGTGTGCAACGGGTGGCTCACCGTGTACACCAGTGCAAGCATTCCTGTGGGGCGGCTTGTGTGATGATGGTTGGGGGGTGTTCTGGGTATGTGCAGTGAGCATGCTTTGGTGATGGGTGTCCATGCTTTGTTATGTCATGCAGGGCTTGGTGTTGGAATGTGTGGTTTGTGGTATTAGTACATTAGTGAGGAGTTGGAGTGATAGGGGAGGGTGTGAGGGTGGGGGTGTGTGATAGCATGCAGGTAGGGTGGGGGATATGATAGTTAAGATTTGACTTACCAGTGTCCATTCCTCCACCGACTCCTCCGAGGCCCTCTGGATGCATGATGGTCAAGACTTGCTCCTCCCATGTTGTTAGTTGTGGGGGAGGAGGTGGGGGTCCGCCACCAGTCCGCTGAACCGCGATGTTGTGCCTGGAGACCCCTGAACGCACCTTCCCCCGTAGGTCGTTCCACCTCTTCCTGATGTCCTACCGATTTCTTGGATGCTGTCCCACAGGGTTGACCCTGTCCACGATTCTGCGCCATAGCTCCATGGCTATGGATGTGTGCTGCACCTGTGAGCCAAATAGCTGTGGCTCTACCCGTAGAATTTCTTCCACCATGACCCTGAGCTCCTCATCGGAAAACAGGGGGTGTCTTTGGCGTGACATGGGGTGGTGTAGATGATGTGTGGGGTGGTGTATGTGTTGATGAGTGTGGTGATGTGTAGTGGTGTGTGGTGCTTTGTGCGTGGATGTTGTGTGGGTGATGGTGTTGTGTGCCTCTGTGTGGTGGGGTTGTCTATTCTGTGCTCTCTCTCTGGCCTTCGTCTCTATTTTTTGGTCGTAGGGGTTTGTGGGTGATGTGGGTGTGTGTTTTATATTGTGTTGGGTGTGTGGGAGTGGTGTTTGTATGTGTATCAGGTGTGTGTATTTGTAATTGTCCAATGTGGCGGTGTTTTGGAGATGTGTGTGTATTTTGAGCGCGGCGGTGTGTACCGCCAATGGAATACCGCGGCTGAAAGACCGCCGCGTGGATTCGTGGGTCGTAATAGCATGGGCGTGTTTCTGTTGGCGTGGAGGTGGAGGTTTTGTTTTCGCCACTTTAATACTGACCTTTGTTGTGGCGGACTTGTGTGGGTGTCTGAATTTCGGCGGATTCCGAGATGTGGGTCATAATAGCTGTGGCGGGATTCCGCGGTCGCGGCGGTGTATTGGCGGTCTTCTGCACGGCCGTAAGCGCCTTTTACCGCCAATGTTGTAATAACCCCCTGAGTCTTTTCTTTCATGTGTGTAAGTGCTGTGTGACCACAGTGCTATTGCATGAGCTTTGCATGTCTCCTAGATAAGCCTTGGCTGCTCATCCACAGCTACCTCTAGAGAGTCTGGCATCTAGACATTGCCTATTCTTCACTAATAAGGAATACCTGGACCTGATATAAGGTGTAAGTACCTTAGGTACCCACCACACACCAGACCAGCTTCCTACTCTCACCCTCTTGGTAGCTTGGCACAAGCAGTCAGACTTATCTTAGAGAAAATGTATAAATTATTTGCATCGACACATACAGAAACACACACAGTGAAAACACCACAAAATGACTCCACACCAGTTCAGAAAAATAGCCAATATTTATCTAAATCAAACAAGTCCAAAACGACAAAAATCCAACATACACAAGAAAAGATATAACTTTTTAAAGTAAAAAGAAGTCTTAATCATTAAGAATTAATGGATGTGTTGTTTTAGCACAAAGTCACTGGTATGCATCAAAAATAAAGCTGCAGGGGTGTGGGTTCATCAGAAAAGCAAGCGATGCATCGATTCCTTACTGGCAAGTGAGGCCGTTCATCAATTCTTTCCCCACCGAGAAAGCAACGCATCAATTCTGTCCTCACAGGGAAGGGATGCGTCGATTTCTAGGCAGGCAGCCTCGGGTCCATGCAGTGATATTGAAGTTTTGGCACCCAGGGATGATGCGTGGAAAATCCGGATGCACTACAACGATGAAGCCACTCTGAGCTGGCGCTTTCTGCAGCCTCAAGGCAGGTGCTGCTTTGATTGTGCAGCCACGAGGCAGATGCTGCATTGATTATACAGCTGTTGTGTGGGTGCTACATTGATTTTTCTGCAGCTCGACTCCAGTGCTTGGATTTTCACTCAAGTTCTCCCAGCTTCTCCTTCAGGGGGCCCAGGGGCTGGATGTGGCACCACTTAGCAAGTCAGGGGTCTCAGCAAGAGAGCCCAGGTGCTGGCAGATGAAGTATTTGATGACGCTTAGACTTCTTAACAGGAGGCAAGCTCAGTCCAAGCTCTTGGAGAAACTTCCCAAGCAGGATACACAGCAAAGGCCAGTCTTGGTCCTCACTAAGGCAGAAGCAGCAACTGCAGACCAACCCAGCAAAGCACACACAGCACAGGGGCAGTACACCTCCTCACAGCTATTCAGCTGTTCTCCTTGGCAGAGGTTCCTCTTGATCCAGAAGTGTTTTCAAAGTCTGGGGTTTAGGGTCTACTATTTATACTAATTTATGCCTTTGAAGTAGGCAAATTTCAATGGAAAGACCTTGTAGTGCACAAGACCCTGCCTCTTCCTTGCCCTGCCCCAGCCACACTATAGGGGGTTAGAGACTGTTTTGTGAGGGTTCAGGCAAAGCCCTTTCAAGTTCAGGTGTCAGTTCCTCCCTCCCACTCTAGCCCAGGAAGACTCATCAGGATACGCAGGACACACCTCAGCTCCCTTTGTGTCACCTTCTAGAGTGAATTCACAAACAGACCAACAGTCAATCTGACCCAGACGTGGATTCAGCAGCCAAGTAGAGGCACAGAATAATAATAATAATAATCTTTATTGTTTAGTTAATAAAAACCATAACAATCATCCCATAATACAACATGTTTCAAGATAAAACATCTCTAAAATACCATAAATTCCTTGGCCATGAAACCATGCGAGCATCTAAAATCAGTTTCTTAATTCTAAGATGCAAAAAAGTGCGTGATTAGGAATGCATCCCGGATGGCAGGTTTACGTCTTTGGTGTGTGCAGTCACGAATTTGATAAATTTGCCTATTGATTGTGCATCACTAGGATCAAACATTGACATCACCGCTGACCGACAGGAACAAGTCCCATTTCTCATAAAAAGCGGTTTTAATAGATGTCTGCGGGCTTCTTTTAAGGCTGGACAGATACAAATCAGGTGAACCATATCTTCTTTTGGGCCTTTGCATAGCCTGCAGGAAGTCTATCCTCTATTCTTCCACGATGGTTGATCCGCTCTAGCAGGAGATGCTCCCAAACGCAGAATCAAGAAGTGATGCTTGATGTGAAGTGCGAAGGTTTCGGCCAGGTATTGTGATGGGGCCGTGGTGGTATAAGTGTGCAGTACCAGCCAGGCGTGTGAGCGTTGCGCAAGTTTAGCTTTATCATCTAGAAAAGATTGGATACTTATTTCCTTTTTTATCGCTCGACACAAAAGGGAATACGACATGTTGGAATCCCATAGGGACTTTGTTTTTGTCTCTTGCAAGGAGTTGTTCAGGTATCTGTTGTATACTGAATTAGGATTGCCATTTACTGAACTCCATAGTGCTGCTACTAGCGGGCTGACAGTGTTTTTACTTATTTTGTACCAGATCTTTATTGTGTGGGCCTTCCTGTCGAGCTGCTGTTGTGTTAGACCAAATTCCAGCCTTATCTGTGCAGGGGAAGCAGAGCGAGGAAGATTGAAGACTTGCTTATAGATTTTTATTTGCTGCCTTTCCAGAAGACTAGCATCTTTCCCGTATTGGCCTGCGCTTCCGTGTGTAATTGCTGGAAGGAATTTAGCCGACATAACCAACATTAGTGGTTTATGTGATGGTCCCTTTAATCTTTTAGCAAGAGTGCAGAAAGCGAACGCCAAGGCTTTGGACTTCTGTAGAATATACTGATTTTGGGGCACAAAATTGATCTTATTGTCTACTGTAAGCCCAAGATATTTGTAGCTGCAGATCGTATCGAGAGTGAAATCGTTCAATTCTATTTTGTTTGCAGGATTCAAAGAGCAGCCTATTGACATTGTTTTTGTCTTTGAAGTGTTAACCTCTAGTTTGTTTGTCTTTGCAAATTCGCCCAAGGCAGTAACCAGTCGTTGCAACCCTATTTTTGTGTGGCTTAACAGAACAATGTCATCAGCATACGATAGATGTGTTATAGCCAGACTTCCCATCCTTGGAGAATGTGAGTTGGTTGCATCTAGTTTTGTAGAGAGATCTGCCATGAAGAGATTAAAGAGGTGCGGGGCCCACACGCAGCCTTGCTTTAGTCCTATATTTGTTGGTATTCTCCTGGAAACTTTTGAGCCGTCTGCTACCTTGATTCGTACCCAAGTTTTGTCATACAGCAATTCTATACACCTCAAAATGCGTTCTTGCAAACCCCAACTCCGTAGTTTGTTCCAGAGAATTGCTCTGTCCACACAATCAAAAGCACTTTTGAAATCCACAAAACATATGTGTAAATTTTTCTTTAAGCACTTTGCTTGATTGGCTATATCTCCTAGTGCAAGAATGTTAGTCACTGTGCCGTAGCCCTTCCGGAAACCAGTTTGATTCATAGGGACCAAGTTATTTAAATTAGACCAGGTGAGCAGGTCTGCTAGGATTAAAGAGGCAAAGTATTTGGCCTCACTGTCAATTAGAGCTATCAGCCTATAGCTCGCGGGTTTGCCCTGCTGCCTCCTTTGTATATAGGATTAATGATGGATCCTTTCCAACTATCAGGAATGGTACTGTTACGTTCGACTTCAGCATATAATATTGACAGAGTGGCTGACCAATAATCGAGATCCGCCTTAAATATGGCTTGGGGGAGACCATTAGGGCCGGGAGCCCCGTCCCTACGCTCCTTTTGATCACCTGGGCTACTTTATTGGCACTGAATCTCATATCACTCTAAGGAAGGTCTGTAGGTTTTAGCGAAGCCTTCAGTTGCTGATTTTCTACAGGAGGAGTTGGCTTAAAAAAGATGTCTAACAGGTAATCCACCCATTTATCTTCTGAAATTGAAGTACAGTTTATTACTCTTGCTTTTCGGTCTATTTCATTCACTGACATCCAGAATTCTCTAGTATTAGCCTTTCTTAAGTTGAAAAGTAATTTGATCCAGAAATCATCCTCCTTTTGGGTTCGTATTTGCCATAACTGTTTCTTATAATTTTTCCGAAGGGTTTTTATTTGGGCACATAAAGATTCTGTAGGAGGTTTATCTTTTGTGGATCTGAGTTTACGTCTCAGATCCTTTCTTAATTCTAAGATATTTGGTGGCATAGTTAGTGGCCTCCGGTTGTGATTTGGTGCTTGACGCCTGGCCGAGCCAAGTGATGGAACTAACTGTAGAAAGCTGGCCCACACTTCCCCAGCTGAGAGATTGAAGCAGGGTTTTTATATTTTTGCACAGCTGTGGTAAAGAGGACTCCGTCCAAAACAAGCGGTTTAGATTGACTGAGGTTACTGTACCTAATTCATTTATGGCTGGAAGAAAACACGAAGCGTTCCAAGCCAATTCTATGTGCTGAAGCGAATGGTCACTGTGAAGAGTGGGTATGATTTTGAATTTTTTAACATGTGCCAGAAGGGGAAGAGAGACGGCAGTATAGTCGATTGTAGTTGCAGATTTTGCACTATGATGAGTAAAGCTGGGTGGGACATCACCTTTCACCCTGCCGTTTAGCATCCTCATACTCAGATGTTCTAAGGCCTCGACCAATTGCTTGCCCCTTATATCCAGTTTCATCTGTGTTGATGGTAACTGTGGTAGTACTGACCAAATTGCGTTTTCTGCTGCCAATTGCTCGTCCGGTTCTGGAGTATATATCAGGTTGCTATTAAAGTCGCCTGTTACAGAGATGTCCCATGCTGGATTAGCGCACTGTGTCTCTTCTTCCTTTTGTAGTAACTTCTCGAAGAGAAGTACTTTGCGATGTTTCCGCGGATGGGCATAGACATTAAAGATAATTAGTGGAGCGTGACGGTTGAAACTAAAATTGTTTTTTATTGCCTGTAAGTCCGTTGATGAGAAGGCCAGCTGTTCTGTTGTGACCTGAAGTGCCGTAGAGATGTATGTGGCTAGACCACCGCTTGCCCTGCCTGATTTGTTTGATTTTTCAGCTCCAATGTGGTGTAGAGAATAGCCTCCTAGTTCTATCGGGTCTACCAGCCATGTTTCTTGCAGCACTATTATCGAGTAGTTGCAACTGGACATTGCTGTAAATCCTTCTGTAATAATTGCTTTTGCTCCCGCAATGTTCCAGGACATAATTGTAACGGTCGGCCTTTGATCTGTATCTGGTGCATTACGTATGCTGGGTCAATTACTTCTCCTCGAATTTAGGGTACGTGCCATCCATCTCCATTCGTCTTGTAGTCCATTCCCTACAACTAGGGGGTCGATAGAGGTGTCTGAATCTTTTTCCCCCCATTTGGATTGAAGCTGTTCTGCTTCCCCGACGTCCGGGCCCCATCCGTGCTTGCGGGCCTGTGATTCAGTTTTTTTCATTGGTTCACTTTTCAGATTTAGCAATAGGGGAAAAGGATACCGTCGGTTGATTGGTTGTGATAGCCGTATACCCCAGTTTTCAAACTGTTGCTTAACTGCCATAATTAAAGCAGCGATTTTGCTTGTTCTCCACATAGTCAGAGTTTGTTCCCGGTCATTCTGAGTGCTGTTGGAGAGGAATTTCAGTGATATTAAATCTGGGGACATAATTTTCTTAGTTGAAGGAAGCTCTGCCAAAAGCCTCAGAATGTTGCCCCTGTTCAGGCTATCTTGTTGGCCGCGTGAGTCATAATCTGGGGTTAGGATGACCTGCCTTGATTCCCTATCATTTTCAATAACATGACTAGATTGGGAATGTTGTATAATTCTGTGTGGCATAGGCCTGTTTCGTTGACCATCTTCCGACTTGTTTCTACTTGGGGCCCTTTTGAGCGTGCATGATTGTTTGCTTAAAAAGGCTTTGTTTTCAAGGTCTGTTGCGGCTATTTGAGTATTTTGAATCGTTACTTTTGTCTTTATTTGTCCATCATGATGAGTAGTTGCGACCTCCCTAGAAGGATATTTGAGATTTAGGGTCGGTGACAGATGTGTTTCTCTGGTGCGAGGATTGAGTCTGGACAGCGAGTCGTCTGCTAAAGGAGTGAATTTATTGTTCTTTGTGCCTGCGGGGATTACTATAACCTGCCCCGCATTGACCTGGGTGGACGATCTTTGCCTGGAAGATGTTTTGAGACTCGACAAAATGCCCTGGGTCTTGTCCGGAAGGGTTATTGTAGATAGTGAGGAAGTGGCTTGTGCGACAGCTGCATAGGAGGGTGGTTCTGGTGGAATCTTCAGTGGTAATTGGGCATCTAAAGGGATCTCAGATTTATCCTTGTAGATGCAATTTCCTGCCCTTAGGTCTCCCTGACAAGGAGCTGCCAACCTCGTGGCCAATGCGTGCCCGTTCAATTGGTTTTGGGATGTTGGGTGTGGCATGTTATATTTGAGCGACATTGGCGAGTCAGTCGGTAGATGTTCTCCAGTGAATTGTTGTTCTGGACTGGTGACTACCCCCTCCCATTTGGCTTTGAAGCTATTTGAGGTTTGCATGCTGCTTGCAGTTCCTAAAGCTCGATTTTGCAGTTGCCGCAGCGTTGAAAATATGGGATATAGATTGTCATTAATAGCTTTGGCACGTGTTTGTTTCCTTGTCTTTCTTGCTCGCTTTTTTTGTCTCTTTGTTAGGGGTTTCAGTGCTGGAGCTGGCTGTTCAATTATACTCTCCAAATTGGTAGATGCTGTTTTTTCCGACTGTGAAGATCTATCTGATCCGTCTGTGACCACTGGGTTAGTGCACTGAATGTTTGCATCTTTTTTGGCTGGGCTGCTCACCCCAAAGACTGGTGTCTTATGAGATGTATCTTGGTTCCTGGAGATGGCCTCATTGGTTTTCCTTGCTTTAACTTCCTGCAGAATCTCTACTAAGACTTGTGGTAACGTACACAGTTTATCTAATATTGGGCCACAATTACAAGGAAAGTGCTGTTGGTTGCAATTTTGTTCAGTTGGACGAATGGCCAGCGAGTCCAGTTTGTAATTGATGCCAGCTATGCATGTGGCCATGACCTTCATTAGATCCATTTGCAAGTCTAATTTATCTGATTGCATGTTAAGAACCGCTGTTGAAGTATGTAGAGCATTCAGCAATGAGGTATGTAGTTGCGTTAGATCTCCCATTTCACAAGTAGGGTGGCCTGCGTGAGCGGGATTTTTTAATAGAATTTCCCTGTTAATGGATTCTGAGGGGATATTATTGGAAGTTGAAGCAGTCCAGTTGTTTTTTACCCTTAATTCCTCAAGTGATTGTGTTTTGGACATCTCACTAGAAATTTCAGTAATCGAGTTAAAAGTTCTTTCTTGTTGGTGCATAGTAATACTGTTTTTAATGCTTCCTACCACCAGAGGATAGCTCGACTGCTGGTCCTTAGGATTCACTAGATCAAAAGTTTTTAAGTCCAGCGCTTCTCCCAGGTCTTTGTTATTTGTTATAGAGAGCGACTGTAACCAGGAATCTTCCAACCCTGTAATTACTTCGGAACCAATGTTCAGTCTCTCAATATTCCCGTGGGTGTTGAAATTTGACCGCGGGATTGGGGTCGATTGTTGGTGGGTTTTCACATACCCAGTGTCATTATGTACCTCTGTTGCATTACCCGTAGAGATTGGAAGCTCGGAGTTGCTTGGGTTGCCCGTTAAAACCTGTAGATGAGCACCTGGAGAAGTTTCTCGCTCCTGGGCATATACCTGAGCCATAGTCACGATTCTACCTGTTTGAGAATTTTTGTGCGCTATTAGGCTACTTAAGTAACTGAAGTTGATTTGTTGCCCTTGGAGCAGGAGATCACTAAGCTCTACAGGAGCTTGGACCTTTGATGTTTCCTGACAGGGGAGGGCTACCCCTAATTGTTGTGTCGGGTTTGTTAACAGCTCGGGCCCCAGCTGCCCGTGATCAGAGGTTGTGGAATCAGTGGGGTTGGAAGGCCCATGACGGTGTCGGGATTTGAGAAGAAAGCCGCCGCTGGATCTTTCAAAAAGTCCGCTTTGTTAGTGAGTCCTGTTTGTTTGAAGTAGAGCTGTAAAGGAGTGAGGGGCGTTACCAGCTGATCCTGTCTGCTACTTTGCGGACTTGGCGCTGAGTGCTTCGCTGAGCACTTTCCCTTCCCTTGAGCCCTCCTTTGGGGTTTTAAAGGTTTGACTTTGCCCTCTGCTAGAGTCCTGAGTCGCCCCGATCTCATGGTGGCTATCTCTTGGCCCGAATTGGTGAAAGAGAAGCGCAATTAGCTTTTTCCTGATGTTTAGGTTTGCCGGATTACAGTGGTTTACAGCAGCAGGTGAGCGGGGCACCCGGGGGATTCACAAGCTGCACCCAACCTAGCAGTCCACCTCTGTGTAACCCCGGGGGCACAGAATAGTTAAGCAAGAGAATGTCCACAATCTAAAAGTGCCATTTTGAAACTGACAATCTAAAAACCAACTTTACCAAAATATGTATTTTTAAATTGTGAGTTCAAAGACCCCAAACTCCGCATCTCTATCTGCTCCCAATGTGAAACTTCTCTTAAAATAATATTTTAAGACAATCCCAATATTAACCTATGGGAGAGATAGGCTTTGCAATAGTGAAAAACACATTTTGCAGTATTTCACTATCAGGACATGTAAAACACACCAGTACATGTCCTACCTTTTAAATACACTGCACCCTGCCCATGAGGCTATATAGGGCCTACCTCAAGGGTGCCTTACGTGTACTAAAAGGGAAGGTTTGGGCCTGGCAAGTGTGTGCAATTGCCAGGTCAACATAGTAGTTTAAAACTGCACACACAGACACTGCAGTGGCAGGCCTGAGACATGTTTACAGGGCTACCCATGTGGGTGGCACAATCAGTGCTGCAGGCCCACTAGTAGCATTTGATTTACAGGCCCTGAGCACACATGGTGCACTAGACTAGATGCTTACTAGTAAATCAAATATGCCAATCATGGATAACCAATCATAATCACAATTTACACAGAGAGCACTTGCACTTTAGAACTGGTCAGCAGTGGTAAAGTGCCCAGAGTACCAAAAACCAGCAAAAACAAAATCCAGCAGACAATCAAAAATACAGGAAGCAGAGGCAAAAAGACAGGGGAAACCATGCCAAGGTTGCCAGGTCTAACAAGTGTCCCCTCCAGCTGAAAGTGGGGAGAACTACCCAACCTCGTGGGCATTCTCATCACTGAGAAGAATCTGGACAGACCATCAGCATTGGTGTGTTCTGTACCAGGGCAGTGTTCCATCATAAATTCCATTCTCTGTACTGAGAGGGATCACCTCAATAGTTTTGCGCTTTCATCCCTCATCTGCATTAACCATCTGAGGGGCCTGCGGTCTGTCTGAACTCGAAAGTGAGTTCCGAACAAGCAGGGTCTTAGTTTCTTCAGTGCCCAGACCACAGCAAAAGCCTCTCTCTCAGTTGTGTTCCACTTCTGTTCCCTGGGGAGTAACCTCCTACTAATGAAGGCTACAGGCTGTTCCAGGCCCTCTTTGTTTAGCTGTGCTAGAACTGCCCCCACACCATGCTCTGAAGCATCAGTCTGCACAATTAATTCCATTGAAAAGTTGGGTGCTTTCAGCATGGTTACCCTGCACATGGCTGCCTTCAGGGCATCAAAAGTGGTCTGACAAGCCTCAGTCCAGATATCTTGCTTGGGATGCTTCCTGGCAATCAACTCTGTCAAGGGGGGAACAATGGTGCCATACCCCTTGACAAATCTCCTGTAGTAGCCGGTGAGGCCTAAGAAGGCTCTCTCCTCTGTCTGGGTCTTGGGAGGTCCCCAAGCCAGAATGGTATCAATTTTGGATAGTAGAGTTTCCACCTGGCCACTACCCACCTAGTGTCCCAGGTAAACCGCAGATCCCTGCCCTTTTTGGCACTTACTGGCCTTAATAGTGAGGCTTGCCTTCTGCAGGGCCTTCAACACTTCGCAGAGGTGATGCAGGTGATCTCCCTAGCTGTAGCTGAACACTGCAATGCCATCCAGGTAGAGCTCATCAGCTCTAGGGGTGGGTTGCGAATCAGTCGTTTGACAGCGTTGAATCCACAGTAGTCCACGCAGAACCTTAGTTCAGGAGTGATACTTGGGGCAGCGGCCTTTGGAATCAAGACCGTTGGGCTGGCCCAAGGACTGCTGAAGAACTCTATCACCCCTAAGGCTAACATCTTGGAAACCTAATCCTTGATGCTGGCTCTGACCTTGTCAGTCACCCTGTAGATTTTATGTTTCACAGGTGGACTGTCCCTAGTGTCCACATGGTGGGAACACAAATGAGTGACCCTTGAGGTCAAGGAAAACAGAGAGGCAAACTGTCCCAACAACTGGAAACAGTTCCTCTGCTGTTCCAAGGTCAGTGTTGGGGAGAGGTTCATACCCTCCACAGACCCATCTTTTTCTTGGACAGACAGGAGGTCAGGAAGAGGTCACTCTCCTCCTCCATTCCATCATCTGTTGCCATGAGCATAGTCAGCTCATACCTCTCAAAATGTGGTTTGAGGCCGTTCACATGTAGGACCCTCAAAGGGTTCCTGGAAGTCTGCAAGTTCATCAGATAGCTGACATCACTCTTGAGCTCCACTACCGCAAAGGGCCCAGTCCACTTGTCCTTGAGAGCATGAGGCTCCACTGAGGCCATGACCCACACTTTCTGGCCAGGCTGAAACTCAACCATAGTGGCATTTTGGTCGTACCATCATTTCATGTCCCTCTGCCTTGCTTCCAGGTTATCCTGAGCAAGCTTCCTGAAGTGTGCAGTCTGGTTTCTGAAGGCCAACACATAGCTAAATACATCCTTGGGGGACCTACTGGGAGCTTTCTCCAAGCCTTCTTTCACCAGGCTCAGAGTCCCTCTCAAAGGGTGCCCATGCAGCAGCTCAAAGGCGGCTGAAACCAAGTTCCTTCTGCAGTACCTCCCTGTATGCAAAGAGAAGGCACAGCAAGAGGATATCCCACTTATGCTTCCTGGGTTCTGACAGACCCATAATCATGCCTTTCAGGGTGTGGTTGAACCTTTCAACCCCTTTCCATGAAGGTGGTAAGGAGTGGTAAACTTGTAGGTTACCCCACTCTTCTTCCACAGAGACTTCAAAGATGTAGATATGAAGTTGGTACCCTGGTCGGACACTATATCATTGGGGAACCCAATGCGAATAAAAATTCCCGTCAATGCCCAGCCCACCATGGGGGCCGTCACTGACCTCAGAGGGATGGCCTCCGGGTACCTGGAGGCATAGCCCACCAAGATCAGGATGTACCTGTTTCCCATCGCTGTCTTGTGGTGCCACAATGCCGATTTCCACCAGCTCAAAAGGGGTGCTCATGACTGGGAATGGTTGGAGGGGAGCCTTGCGTTTCCCCTCACTCTTGCCACTTGCCTGGCAAGACTGGCAAGATCTACATGTGCATCAGAGTGCCTGTGCATTTGTGGCCAGTAAAAGTGGGTGACAATCCTCTCAAAAGTTTTGCCCTGCCCCAAATGTCCTGCCAAAGGCACATCATGAGCCAGCCCCAATAGGAAGTTTCTGAAGCTATCTGTTACCACCAGTACTCGTGCTGCCCCATGCTCGGCAACTGTAGTCTCACTATACAGGAGGCCATCCCCCCAGTAAATCCAATGTTATCCAGACTCCTTGCCAGTCACCTGGTCTGCAGACTGCTGCCACTGCATCATCAGTAATCCAAAATGTAGTCCTGAGTGTTGACACAGCTTCAGTCACACAAAGTCAGATTCAGATAATTCCAAAAGTACCTACTGCTAATGTTGCATAGGTGCCAGCAGTTTATCCAATTGTTTTAAATGTTAATACAGCTCAGAATGTCCCAGTTCCAGTTATGCCACAGCCAATTCAGAATGCAGGAATGACCCAGTTTGAGTCCACACCTAATGTACAGACCCCTGCATAATTTGTGAACCAGAGACAGACAATGCCAATGTATTTCCCAGTAATGACACCACAGATTGTTGCCCTAAATCATTCAACTCAGCTTTTGGTACAGTATTAACTGGCCAAAGTAAAGGATTAATGTTCCCACAAAGTCAGATGAATTTGTCAGGACCAGAAGCATTAACGGTTCCCATAACCATAGGTTGAGTAGTTCAGTTGTATGCCCAGGGAAATAACAAGAGTGGTCTCCAGATTCCAAATCCAGTATCTGAAATGAATTCACCTTTTGGAACTAATGTAGAAATGGATAGACTGAGCACTACTGTGCCAGCCATGACCCCCAAGAATTATTTTGGTTCAAACTAGACCGATGATAGAGTAAGTCCACTGATTGATGTGACATGTCCCCATGTTACATGGGATCATCTGTGATAGCTCAAGAGCAGATTGTGAGAGCTCCATGCAGTGTACCACAGTTTATGCCCCGAGATAGAGGCAATAACATTAGTTTACAAGGGTTATCAGCACAACAATTGACTGAATGTTAGACAATTTGAGAGGAGCTTCAGTTCCAGGAAACATACCTGAGAGAGAAAGGATGTTGAACATGGCTGGATTAAAATTGGAATTAACTGAAATGATTGAGGGAACACTTGAATTGGACAGATGAGATTTGTACAATGAAAATGAATTGCGCTTCATGTGTAAGGATGTTACCCTTCGAGCAAGACTGGGTTTTTGAGAAATTAACTAATTTGGCTGAGAAATATGAAATTGAAATGAATAAGCCCAAATAGTTGAAGAAGAGTTACAGATTAGAGTTTGACTCGAGAGATTGAGAACATGAGATCGCCTGGAATGAAAATTCACATTAAAGAGTTGATTCAAAGCATTCAAACATGGGTAGCATCTGATAAATAGGATGGTAGATGGGCAAAGAAAAGAGATCAGAATAAAAAGCTGGCTGCATCTTCAAGTGTTATACAGCAGTCTGAGGAAGCTGTAAAAATTATGCCAATGAGAAAAATACCTGGAGCGAATTTTGTTCATGTTCCTTGGAGGAACATACTGTTGTTTACAAATGATTAGTCAAAGTTGAGGGAGAAACCAGTAGAGTGGTACCAGAAACCGAAAGGTTTATCAAGTTTGCAAAGTGTTTGTGGGAAGATCTGAACACTTTATTTGAAATTGTTGTTCCAGCAGATTTGTGGGTTGAGTGTAAAAGGAGTGTTGATTGGCCAACGCGTGAGCTGGCAACAGATGCAGTAACAGGTGCACCATCTGAAGAGGTGATGAAAAACGATTACAAGATGAATGAGTTTTTGAAAACTAGAGTTTCCCCTAAAGATATTGATTGTCAAAGGATTGACAGTACATCTTAGGAAACAAAGGAGTCTGTTTGTGCTTATTGTGAGAGACTGCTGAAAGCATTCAGACAATACAGTGACACAGAAATGTTTTAACCAAGAGACATGATTAATTTTGTGTTTAGATTTGTTCAAGGATTGAGGCCTGAATTTAGTAATATGATTCAGAATCATTTGATTTGCTGGCAAGGAAATGCAATTGATGAAGTGTTGCAATACACAAAATACTGTATTGATGAGATTGACGTGAAGCAGAAAGGGTTGAAGGAAAAGACAATAGTGATTCAGATCAAGTCTGCCCAAGCAGCAGGTATGCAGGGTCCGCAAGGAGTGGTGAATGTAGGAAGAATGCAGGGAATCCAACAGCAAGGCAATATGGTGCCTCAGTTCAGAGCTAGAGGTTGGGGAGTTCAAGTAAATACAAATGCGGACATGGCTGATGTTCAGAACATGAAGAAAATGCTTCCTTGTCATGCTTGTGACAACATCGGACTTTGGAAATGGGAGTGTCCCTTTAGTAATGTAAATAATTTGGTGCAAGGTGGTAGTGTTGCGCAGATGGTTGACAACAGTCAGTTTTAAAATCTAAGAGTTCAAAGCTCCAAAATCAGAACATGAATGTTCCTACTGGAGCATTTCAAATGCAGGTTCCCCAGCAACAAATACAATTTCCCCAGCAGCAAATTCAAGCCCCACAGCAAATGCAGATACCACAAGCTCCGATGCCACAGCAACAGGTAATGGTTCCTCAGCAAAACGGGAACCAAAGAACAAATGCAAATGTAAATCAGTTAATCGCACAATATCCATTGATTGATTTCAGTGATGATGAAATGCATGAAGAATACATGAGCAAAAGTTCAGAAGAGGAGGAATGTATGTTCGCTACCTCATTAGAGGTAGATCAGCGTTGTCCTTATGTGAATGCAAGTCTTATAGGTCATAATGGTTCATTTCTGGTTGACACTGGAGCAACTCGTTCCACTGTCAGATCTGTAGAAATCCCTAATTTGCCCCTTTCAGGAAGAACAAAAGTTATAGGAGTAGCAAACCAGCATTTGGTCAACCCCATTACAGACCCCTTTACAGTTAGGATAGGAAGATTTGAAGGTCTGCGCCAATTCGTAGTTTGCGATTCAAGTCCTGTGAGCCTGTTAGGAAGAGATTTGCTATGCAAATTAAAATTTTCCATCACTTGTACCCAGGAAGGGGTAATATTTCAAACCAATAGCAATGATGAAACTTCCAGTCAAACTAATGAGATGTATCCTCTCATTACATTGTTTCCTGCCACGACAGTTAGGGAATTGCCTGGTGAATTACATGATACATTAACACTGAGGGTTTGGGATCTCTCCGGAAAAGATAGTGGACTCATTTGAGGTGTTGATCCAGACAAAGTGACTATTAAGCCAAATGCAGTTTTTCCCAGAACATCACAGTATACTATGACTCCAGAAGGGATCAAAGGTATTACCCTAGTAATTGTAGATTTTGTTGAGCAGGGAGTGTTAAAAGAAGTGGTGGGCAGCCCATGTAATTCACCAACTATGGGATTGCGAAAGCTAAGTGGGAAATATTGCATAGGTTAGGATTTGAGATAGTTGAATGAAATTGTGGTATGCTGTTGTCCTGTAGTGCCAAATCCAGTAGTGATTTTATTCCAGATTCCATGTGAAGCAGAATGGTGTTCAGTTATCGACTTGCCACAAACCTTTTTCTCAGTGCCCTTGCATGAGGATAGTCAATTCCTCTTTTCATTCCGATTTGGCAACGGTGTGCATTAATGGTGTCATACACCACAGAGTCTTTGAACATCCCATTTCAGTCTGATTTAGTGCAGTACATTGATAACCTGATGTTTGTGTCCAACATGCGTGAAGCTTGCAGACAAGATACCATAGCAGGGTTAAATCATTTGGGTGAGAACGGACACAAGGTTTCCCCTGCTAAATTACAGTATTGCCAGAAAGAGGTGAAGTACCTGAGTCGCCAAACTGAGAAAGGTGTGACGAAAGTTTCCTGAGAAAGAGTTACAGCAATTGTGCAAATGAACCCCGCAGTTACACAGAGAGATGTCAGAATGTTTTTGGGCATGGTGAGCTACTGTTGCCAAAGGATCCCAAATTTTTCAGTAATTTCCAAACTGTTGCAGAAGGTGACTCATAAAGAAGTCACAGACCAAGTCCCCTTCAATTAAAAATGCATGATAGCCTTCACTGAGTTAAGAGAGAGTTTGTGCAGGGCTCCAGCTTTAGGAATACCTGATTGCACGAAAGATTTTGCACTGATTTGTCATGCACATGATGGTTGTGCTCTTTCTGTTTTGACGCAGTCACATGGAACAAACAGACCAGTGGCATATTTTTCTGCCACATTGGATCCTGTTGCTGCTGCTTTGCATCGGTCAATGCAAAGGCATCGTGATGGGATAGCCTTTAACTGTCTATGTCCCACACTCAGTCAAAGTACTATTAACCCAGTCCAAGACCCAGTATTTGACCAATGCCCTTCTTACCCGTTATGAGCTATTGATTCCTGGATCTCCAAATATTGTGGTCAAGATGTGTGTGGTTTTAAACCCAGCTTCATTAATGCCTGTAAATGTCGATGATTCAAATGATATTAGTGAAATGGAACACAACTGCCTTTATGACACTGAACTGTGCACCAAACCCAGACCTGATATTCAGGAGACTGTGAAGGTACTCTGAGAGCAGGTTATGCAGTTTGCACTGTCTCAGGAGTGGTTGAAGCCTCATGGCTTGAAGAAGTCGTTTTTGCCAAAGTATCTGAATTAGTTGCTCTTAATAGAGCATGCTGCGTATCAGAGCAGCTCAAAGTGACAATATTCACAGAGAGGCAAAGTGGATTTAGTGTTGTGTACGACTTTGGGCAGTTATGGCACCTGAGAGGTTTCATGACCTTGTCAGGATCACCCATTCGAAAGGTAGAAAGGATTCACAATTTGTTGAATGCTTTACAAGTACCTGAGAAGTTTGCAGTGGTAAAGTATATAGGCCACCAAAAATCAAATGATTATGTTCCGTTGGGCACTGTCTATGCTGACCAAATTGCCAGATATTGTGCACTCCATTGCATCACCTTCTATGAAGAGTGGAGTAATGGAAATGACACCAGTGAGACAAATCAAAATGTTTTGATGTCAGTGGTGGATACCTGGGATGAAATCAAGGAGTTGCATGAAGAAGCAACAGAGGAAGAGCACAGAAGTTGGATAAAAGCAGGTTGTGTTAAAAGAGAGGAAGATGATGTATGGATTTAAGAGGAAGGCAAAGTTGTGTTGCTAGATTGGTTGCTGAACTTAATGGCTAGGTATTATCATGTAATGAATCACTTCTTCTGTAACAGAGTACCCAAATGCATAACTGTATTTAGAAAAACACATTAAACAACAGTAATCACATTTTTTTAAAAATCACAATAGTGATGGTGAAAATAGTGAATTAAGTGCTCGTGAACAGCCCAGTGTAAATATATATACAATAATAATTATAGTAATCACACTACCTTACAGAAGAAGTGATTAATTATATGTTTGATTTTCAATTATATTGCTGAGTGGCTCCTTGTTGAGACGTTGTTGCAAATACATAATTTATACTCAGGTCTCAACTAGGTTCTTCCTTGGCTACCCCCTGTGATTCTTCTAGACATTATCATAGTCAGGTTCATCTTGGCAGTGATTTGCACTTTCAAACAGACATGGTACAACCCCTGATTTAGAATAATTGCAGAAGCTGTGTTAAATGGCAACAAATGGGAAACACACAGTGGTTAATTTGAGCCACATAGGCAGATCCGAAGGTCAATTTAACAGAATGCAACTTGATTTTATTGAGATGCCTGCCTGTAATGGATTGAAGTATGTTTTGATCATTGTATGTGTGTTTTCCCATTGAGGCTTATCCAACACGTAGGAATGATAGTCTCACTGTAGCTAAACTGCTGCTCAGGGAACTGATACCAAGATATGGATTCCTGTAGGATAGTAGTCTCTTTCTAGATTGGTTACCCCCACTTTTGGCCTGTTTTTCAGTGTGTTTGACTGTGTCTACTGGGACCCTGCTAATCAAGACCCCGCTAGTTTGCTCTCTCCCTTAAATTATGATATTGGCATACTGCCCCCTTATAGGTCCCTAGTATATGGTACCTAGGTTCCCAAGGCATCGGGGTTGCAAGGGACCCCTTTGGGATGCAGCATATATTTTGCCACCGATAGGGAGCCGATGCAAAGGCTTCTGCAGGACTGCATGCACCCTTTCACTGCAATTTTCACTGCACCAGGTCACTTATAAGTCACCCCTGTAACAGGCCCTCCAGCCGTGAGGGCAGAGTGCAAAGGACCTGTGTGTGAGGGCACCCCTGCACTAGCAGAGGTGCCCCTACGACCTCCAGGACCATTTTCCCAGACTTTAAGAGTGTGGACACCATTTTACGTGTGTACTGCATGTTTTCCAGTTGCAGAGGCTTGTTGGCATCCTTCCATGAAGTTCTTTGTGCATCTTGCAGCTCCAGCCCCCAGAACTCTATCCTGTGATGCACATCTTCCTGAGTGGTTCTCCGGCGGCCTGGGAGCCTTTGTTGTAGTGCTGCGTGGGCCTCTTTTTGCACCTTCCTTGGTCCTGTGCTGTGGGACTCCTGTGCACACTACCTGGTCTTCTGTGGCCTCTCTGAGTTGCTGAGAGCCCCTTCTGACTCCCCCTCCTGGGTAGAGTTCACCTGGTCATTCCTGGTCCCGGGCAGCGCCATTTTCTGCTAACCGCAAGCTGTGAGTGTGCCCAGGGTTGTTGGCAGACTCCAACGACACAAACCAGACTGCAATCCTTCATCCGGCGTGGGACATCATCTGCACCAACCAGGAACCCGAATCTGTCTTCTTGGGTGCAGAACTGACTGTTCTTCACCGGTGGTTCTTCTTTTGCACCTTCATCCGGGTTAGCAGGGGCTCCTGTTCTCCCTGGACTCTTCAGTGCTTCTTGGACTTGGTCCCCTTCTTCCACAGGTCCTCAGCTCTAAGAATCCACTGTTGGTGCTTGCAGTCTCTTTTGGTTCTTGCGTAATCCTTCTCTTCGTTTCTGTGCGTGTTCTGGGAAAGTTACTGTGTTTTACTCCTACATTCCTGGGCACTGGGGTGGGTTCCTAGTACTTACCAATGGGGTTTTCTAGTGCTCACAGTGCCCCTCTACACACTACAATTGCCTAGGTGGGAAACCGACATTCACATTCCACTTTCTTAGTATATGGTTTGTGTTCCCCCTAGGCCCATTTCTAACTATTGTGATTTTTCACTAATTGCACTGTTTTCTAACTATTTTTATGCTTATTTCTGCATGCTGGTGTATATAATTTGTGTATTAGTTACCTCCTTAGGGAGTATACTCTCTATGGTATTTTTGGTATTTGTGTCACCAAAATAAAGAACCTTTATTTTTATAACACTGGGTGTTTTCTTTCGTGTGTACTGTGTGTCTACAATGGTATTGCATGAGCTTTGCATGTCTCCTAGATAAGCCTTGGCTGCTCAGCCACAGCTACCTCTAGAGAGCCTGGCTTCTATACACTGCCTACATTTCATTAATAAGGGATAACTGGACCTAGTATAAGGTGTAAGTAGCATAGGTACCCACTACAAACCAGGCCAACCTCCTACAATTCCCAACTTTGGAATCAGATTGATGAACTCATTTTAATAATGAGATCATAAAGTTGTTGTGTACATCACTGAACATTGAGCACAAATTGCACTGCAGTTATAGACCAGAGGCATCTGGATTGGTGGAATAAATTAATGGAACACCGAAAGCTTGACTAGCAAAGGTTTGTGCCCCTACAGTATTGAAATGGCCTGATGCACTGCCACTTGTCCTGATGAGCATGCGTAGCACGCCTGACAGGAAGACAGGATTGTCTACCCACGAGATTCTGATGCAATGAGGCTACCAACAGTACCTGCAAATGCACTTATGAGCATAACTAATTATGAAGGTCCTCAACACAACCTGGCGGTCGGTGATAAAGCGGCGGTAATACCGCCAACAGGCCGGTGGTAACCAAAATGGAATTATGACCAGGCGGAAAGTGCACAGACAGACAGCCACTTTACACACGGACCGCCACAGCGGAATCAACAAGCACCATGGCGGTAACTGGCAACAGCCAGGCAGAAGACAATGTACCGCCCACACTATTACGACAGGCCTATCGCCACCTTTTCCGGAGCGGCACCAATGACATCAAAAGCATGGTGGAAACACTGCACAGAAGTCAAATGACTCACCTATAGAGACTCAGGGAACAACCACGACACCATGGACCCCGAGCTGCACATAATTACGATGCACGTCTACCTTCTGCTGCATTATGAACATCAACGCCGGCGAAGACGACCATGGTGAGTACTGCAGCCTAGCACACAAGGGATGAGGAACTAAAAAGAGAGTGACAGACACACGCAACACCCCCACCCCCAACACCAGACACACAACCAGATGCAGTAGCATTACATATACACCCCGTACCCTTCAGGAATAATGCAAGGACAAAAGGAATTGAAGAAAGTGAGTGTACTACGATAAAATAACATGAATAAGTGCATCAAAATCAAAACATATATATAGATTTACAAATGTTGGGACACCTCAATGTCCGTGGGCCACAGGGCCACAGCACATAGGCCAAGGACCCACCTTACTCCTGCAACAACACGAAGAGAACACTGCAGGGGCATCAGGTCGAAAATACACAGGCACCACAGGGGGACAGGTAATGGGGAGCACCTCAGCCAGAAGATGGTACAATACCACTGGTCCTGGAGGGGGCTACATGCCCTGTGCGATGTCCTTGGGAGTGTAAGGCCACAGTCTCTCAAGTGGGTGGTTTGCCCACTGCTTGGTCCTGGGGAGTGCAAGGCCACAGTCTCTCTAGTGGGTGGTTTACCTACTGCTTGGTCCTGGGGAGTGCAAAGCCACAGTCTCTCAAGTGGGTGGGCTGCCCACTGCTTGGTCCTGGGGAGTGCAAGGCCACTGTCTCTCTAGTGGATGACATCTCCACTGGTTCTGGAGGGGGCTATGTGCCTAGTGTGCTTCATCCTGGGAAGGATGGGGTGAGTGGATGGCTTTATCCACTGGTTCTGGAGGGGGCTTTGTGCCCAGTGTGCTTCATCCTGGGAAGGATGGGGTGAGTGGATGGCTTCTTCCTCTGGTTCTGGAGGGGGCTTTGTGACCAGTGTGCTTCATCCTGGGAAGGATGGGGTGGGAGGATGGCTTCTTCCAATGGTTCCGGAGGGGGCATTGTGCCTTGTGATGCAGATCTTGGGTAGTGCAAGGTCACAGTCTCTCACCTGGGTGTCAGACCCACAGGATTTGCAGGGGCCAGGGCGCACAACAGCCCATGGAGGCAGGACTGCACACTGTCCGCCAGCGGTGGGGGCAGCTCAGTGGTGGCAGTGGCGGGGCTGGTGTCTGTGCTGGCAGTGGTGGGGGAAGGCTCCAGCCCATCCCCTGCAGCCTCGGACGGCTGCCCACTGGGGCTGCTGCTGCTGGCAGTGGTGCTGGTGGCGGTGCTGGCAGTGGTGGGGGAAGGCTCCAGTTCATCCCCTGCAGCCGCAGATGGCTGCCCACTGGGGCTGCTGCGGCTGGCAGTGGTGCTGGTGGCGGTGCTGGCAGTGGATGGGGGAGGCTCCAGCCCATCCCCTGCAGCCTCGAACTGCTGCCCACTGGGGCTGCTGCCGCTGACAGTGGTGCTGGTGGCGGTGCTGGTGGTGGTGCTGGTGGCGGTGCTGGTCCTGGCAGTGGAGGGGGGAGGCTCTAGCCCATCCCTTGCAGCCTTGAACTGCTGCCCACTGGGGCTGCTGCCACTGGCAGTGGTGCTGGTGGCGGTGCTTGTGGCGGTCCTGGCAGTGGTAGGGGGAGGCTCCAGCTCTTCCCTTGCAGCCTCCGACGGCTGAACCACCATGGTTGGTGGTGGGTGCTCCGAATGAGTCCCAGAACCAGGCCTCCTGTCCTTCCTGCCTTCTGGTGCAGGCCCGTGCCCTTCCTGTCAGCAGCCGGGGATTGCCCCCTTGCCCTTCCCTGTTGCAGCTGGTGGTGCCTCCTTGACCTTCCCTGTAGCAGCTGGTGGTGGCTCCTTGCCCATCCTAGACGCTGCTGGTGGTGTCTCCTTGCCCTTCCCTGTCTCAGCTGGTGGTGCCTCCTTGCCCTTCCTTGATGCACCTGGTGCAGGCACCCTTTCAGTGTTGCTGCCTGGTGCCCAGGATCCTCTACCACCTGCAGTAGCTGTCAACACTACTTTGCCCGTGGACAGGGTGGCAGAGGTGCTCGCCTAGGTTCTGACCACCCTGGCCTGACATGAAGGACGGGGGGAGTGGTAGGGAAGAGGTCAACTGTGGAGAGGAAAAGCTTCTTAGGGAAATTGGGGTGGGAAGAGGGTGAAGGTTTGGGAGTGGAGGAAGAGGAAGTGGTTTTAGGAGGTGTCTGTCTGCTGTGTTTGAGTGCAGGTGCATGGGGTGGATGCTGTGGTGAGGTGGATGGCTGTTGGGTGTCTGAGTGCTTGCGTTTGTTTACTTTGGGAGGAGGGGGCACAGACACAGTAGGAGAGGACACAGGGGACGTGTACATGGATGTGGGGGTGGTGACTGCCAGTGAGTGGTGTGTACTGATAGGTGTGCTGGTGAACGAGGTAGTGGATGAGGATGTAGTACATGCAGGTGTGAGTGTAGACGCTACTGGGAGGGAGGTGGATGACGAGGAGGAGGGGGACACAGTGGAGGCAGTGGATGTTAGTATGTCTGCAGCTGGATGGTGTTTCTGTGAGTCCCTGTGGAAGGATGTGTGGTGCTTATGTTTGCCTGAACCACTCCTGTGTGTTGTCCTAGGTACATGCTGGTCTGCCTGTGTACGTGTGATAGGTTGGCGTTGAGGGGAATGGGATTGGGTAGAGGAATGTGGAGGAGGGAGGCTAGAAACAGGGACAATGGCTGCCATCAGAGAGGAGTCCAGAGCCAGGATTGATCTCTGTTGGGCCGCCATGCCTGAGTGAATGCCCTCCAGAAATGCACTTGTTTGTTGCAAATGGGCTTCCGGCCCCTGGATGGCATTCCCAATGGTTGACTGCCCAACAGAGATGGATCGCAGGATAGCCTCCTCACTCAGGGCAGCAGGGCTAACTTTGGCAGGGCCTGAGGTGCCTGGGGCGAAGGAGATACCCACCCTCCTGGGTGAGCAGGCATAGGAAACACACTGAGGGGCTGCTGGGAGGGCGGTGCTGGTACGGGGTGGCGGCTGTACCTGTAGTTGGGATGGGCACAGAGGTGTCCGCCACCACCATGGAGCTTCCATCAGATGAGGTATGACTGTCAGAACTGTCCCCTCCAGTCTCTGCCATGGTGCTCCCCTCACCCTCTGTCCCACTGGTGCCCTCACCGTCGGTGGATTCAGCCTCCTGGCCCTGTGGGATACAGCTCTCCCTGTCGCCGGTGCCTCTGCTCCTCTGCCAGATGATGCTAATGCACATAAGGACAGGGTAACAAAACAAAAAGGGGATGGAGAGACAAAGGATACACTTGGTCAATGGCGGCAACAACACCACCGTTGGCGTACATGACACACACACACAGGGAACAGCCCTACGCACTAGGCAATGCACTAACAGTCACAATGCTAGTCACCAGCCCATGGACAGGGATACCTAATGCCAATTGCAGCATACCTGAGACCCACAGACCCCTGCCCAGTAGTGGATGCCTACAAGCTTGGTTGGAGGAGGTTTAAATCAGACCCTGCCCAACATGGGACCTACCCTGCAATGTCTGGCCTGGCCTAGGGGCACCCACAGGCCCACATCCCCCACCCCAATGCCACCCCACCAGGCGCACATAGTATATTGGGGAACTGTACTCACACCCTTGTGGCTGCTGTGATGCCCCCAAGTGCCCATCCAGCTCCGGATAGGCCACCGCCAATATGCGGGCCACCAGGGGGGTCAGGGTTCGAAGGGCACCCCTTCTTCGTTGGGAGGCCATCCCCAGCTGGGCCTCCGCCGTCTTCCATGCCCAGCATCTCAGGTCCTCCCACTGTTTGCGACAGTGGGTGCTCCACCTGCCATAGACCCCCAGGGTCCGCTCGTCCTTTGCGATGGCATGCCATATACCCTTTTTCTGATGGGTGCTGACCTGAAAAGAAATAGACACAGGAAAAGGTATCAGTCAGACCGGACTGCCTGTTACACTCATGGTCCACCATAGCCCTCACATCCCCTTACGCACAGACATTGCCCACCATACATGCAGCACGCTGCCCAGGGCCCTTCCACCAACCCCCCCCATATGAGGCCCTCAAACACAGCACTTCATGCATTCATGCCCCATGCACGGTGCTCAGAGTGTACTCACCTGTTGGTCTGGAGGCCCATACAGCATTCAGTACTGGCGTAGGACCCCATCCACCAGTCTCTCCAACTCCGCTGTGGTGAAGGCAGGGGCCCTTTCCCCAGTGACACGAGCCATGGTCGGTTCCAGACACAGGTCACAGCAGCACTTGCAGTGTAGGTCCTCTCCTGTTGAAGGTCAGGTAGCAAGTGAGTGAACAGATAGAAAATGGCAGTCACTTCTGCGGCGGTGGGTACCGTTACCGCCGGCATACATCACCATTGGCTACTGTAACCCATAGGGCCCAATGTTAACCAATGAGGAGTTGCACATTAGTTCTCGACCGCCTCCCGCAATGGCGCACAACGTCAGCGGAATTAACTCATTTCCACATGTCCCTCCATATAGGACAGGCAGCCGCCATTTCAGGGGGGAGGCAGGCCATGGAACCTAACTGTGTCACAGTACACATAGGCACCATTTGGGCCTATACAACAATATACTGTTGCACTCACAACATGCAATGCAGTGTAGTGTTTGGAAATATGGAATACTGACCAGCTGCTCACCGTTTTGCACCTAGATTGCAACCACTGCGGATGAATAGGAGATGGAGACATCCCCCCGTGTACAGGCCGCTGGTGGACTTGGCAACAATGGAGGACAGGCACATCATCCTCCCCTATAGACTGGACAGGGCCACAATCACAGAGCTGTGTGCCCAATTGGAGCCTGACCTGATACCTGCTATCCCTCAGCACACCGGGATCCCCCCTCTTGTGCAAGTTCTATCTGTGCTCCATTCCCTGGCAACTGGCTCCTTCCAAGTGACAGTGAGCTTGGCAGCTGAAATGTCTCAGCCAATGTTCTCAATAGTGCTGACCAGAGTGTTGTCTGCCCTGATTACACACATGCACAGCTACATCATTTTCCCCCAGGTGGAGGATTTGGCTACAGTGAAAGCTGATTTCTATGCAATGGGACATATCGGCAACATTATTGAGGCTATTGATGGTACACATATTGCATTTGTCCCTTCCCGGAAAAATGAACCCTGGGTCTGTGCATGATGCCTTTATCCTGAGGAATAGCAGCATCCCAAATGTGATGGCTCAACTCCAGAGGCACAGGGTGTGGCTAATAGGTGAGACCTGGTTTCCACCCTGTATATGTTGATGTATGTGTATGGTGTGGGCCCTAAGAGTTAGTGTGTGTCTAACAGTTGCCCCTCGATATTTGCAGGAGACCCCAACCTCTCATGGCTACTGATCCCTGGGAGGAATGTCAGGACAAGGGCAGAGGAATGTTACAATGAGGCACATGGGTGAACAAGAAGAATCATAGAGAGGACATTCAGCCTCCTGAAGGCCAGGTTTCGCTGCCTCCATCTAACAGGTGGATCCCTGTACTACTCACCCAAGAAGGTGTGTCAGATCATCGTGGCATGCTGTATGTTGCACAACCTTGCCTTACGTTGCTAGGTGCCTTTTCTGCAGGAGGATGAGGCTGGAGATGGGTGTGTGGCAGCAGTGGACCCTGTGGACAGTGAAGATGAAGAGGCAGAGGATGAGGACAACAGAAGTGCAATAATACGGCAATACTTCCATTGATACACGGGTAAGACACTGTAACTTCACTTTACATTGACAGTTTTGTGTTTGACATTGTCACTGGCAGGTTGATTTTCCCACTTCTATGGCCACTTACCCTTTGGCATCTCTATTTTCAGATATTTGTGCCCCACTATCGCTCCTGGTGTGTTGACTGCAGCCAACTATAGGTCATTCCTATGTGTACATTTGTGTACAGTTGTATTGCAGTGTTTAAAGGTTGTTAAACGAATACATAGTTCAATCATTTGACAGACTCCATACTTGTATTTTTTCTAATGGTGTTTATTTAAGTGCCAATAAGTTGAGGGGGATGTGCAATGGGCTGGGGTGATGGTGGAGGAATGTCCAGGACAGAGTCCAGTCTATGTGGATCACAGTTGCATTGTCTAAGGGGGCATAGGAAGTGGAGCAATGGCAGTTCAAGGTGGACAGGGTGACAGGGTGGGACACAAGGGTGAAAATCAGGAGAGTCTTATTTCCTGACGGGGGTCTTGGCAATAGTCTCTGGCTTCTGCCTGGATCGCATGGACCATTTCCGGGGTGGTTCCCCTTCTGCAGGCGGAGGGGTGCTGCTGGGCTGTTAGTCCTGTGGCAGGGCCTCCTGTCCACTAGCGGAAGCGGAGGTGGAAGGCTGTTCATCGGTTTACCTTTTGTCAGGGGCCTACTGGTGTGCCACTGCCTCCTTCATGCTGTTGGTCATGTCTGCCAGCACCCCTGCAACGGTGACCAGGGTGGTGTTGATGTCCTTCAAGTCCTCCCTGATCCCCAGGTTCTGTCCCTCCTGCAGCCGCTGGGTCTCCTGCAACTTGTCCAGTATCTGGCCCATCATCTCCTGGGAATGGTGGTATGCTCCCAGGATCCCTGCAAGTGCCTCCTGGAGAGTCGGTTCCCTGGGCCTGTCCTCCACCTGTCGCACAGCAGTCCTCCCCGCTTCCCTGTTGTCCTCTGCCTCTGTCCCATGAACCGTGTGCCCACTGCCACTGACCCCAGGTCCCTGATCATCCTGTGCTTGTGGGGTGGCCTGAGGTCCCTGTAGTGGTGGACAAACTGCTGCTTGACGTGTCCTGGGGACAGAGGTATGGGCCCCCTGGGTGGGTACTGTGCTGGTGTTTCCTGAGGGGGGTGGCTCTGTGGTGGTATGGGACTGTGCCTGGGTAACCGACTGTCCGGAGGTCCCTGATGGGCCAGGTTGGTCATCCAGGTCCAGGCGTCCAGAGCTGCTGTCATCACTGTGGGCCTCTGCTGGGGGGGGGCTGGATGTTGCTGGCACCTCTTCTCTGGTGATGTTGGGTGGGGGACCTGTGGTGATGTAAATGCAGTGGTATTGTTTCTGCGTGTGACATCTTGTGCATGGGTGTGTTGCCCTCTATGGTTGTTATTGCCCTGGCAGCTTTGCCTTGTGTGAGTAGTTATTTGGGGGGCTAGGTGATTCTCTCTAGTGTGCATGCTTTAGTGATGGGTGTCCATACAGGTCTGTGATGGGGGTCCGTGCATTGGTGTTACATGCAGTGCTTGGTAATGGGATGGGTGGGTTGTGATGGTGGTCTGTATGTGAGGTGGTGGAGTAATGGGGGTGAGGGTAGGGGTGGTAGTATGTGATGGCATGCAGGTAGGGGGGTTAAAGTAATAAATAGTCAACTTACCAGAGTCCAGTCCTCCTGCTACTCCTGCCAGGCCCTCAGGATGCATGATTGTCAAGTGTTGCTCCTCCCATGTTGCTAGTTGTGGGGGAGGAGGTGGGGGTTCACCACCAGTCCTCTGTACAGCTATTTGGTGTCTTGCTGCCACAGAATGCACCTTCACCCGTAGGTCCTTTCCCCTCTTCCTGATGTCATCCCTTGTTCTGGTGTGCTGTCCCACGGCATTGACCCTGTCCATGATTCTCCGCCATAGCTCCATCTTCTTTGCAATGGATGTCTGCTGTACTTGGGTGCCGAATAGCTGTGGCTCTACCCGGATGATTTCCTCCACCATGACCCTTAGTTCCTCCTCTGAGAACCTGGGGTGTTGTTGTGGTGCCATGGGTGTAGTGTGAGTGGTGTGGGTGAGAGTGTGTTAGGTGATGTGTTGGGATGTGTGATTTAAGGTGCATGGATGGTGTATAGGTGATGGTGGTGTGTGGCTGTGGTTTTGTCTGTGGTCTTGCTAACTCTCTTGTGGCACTTGTTTGTATTGGTGAAGTGTGGTGGGTAATGTGTGTGTGTGTTTTATAGTGGTGTGGTGTGTGTATGGGTGTCAGGTGTGTGTAGTTTGAATTGTCCAATGTGGTGTTGTTTTGTATGTGTGTGTGTATTTTGAGCACAGCGGTATGTACAGCCAATGGTTTAGCGCCATTGAATGTCCGCCCGGGTGATTTGTGAGTCATAATGTGATGGGCGTCGGTGTGTTGGCATAACGGGGTGGGTTTTGCTACCACCAGTTTATCACTGACCTTTGGGCTGACGGACTTGTATATGTGGCTGTATAGTGACAGATTGCTATGTGTGTGTCATAATATGGATAACGGTAATCCGCTGCGGCGGCAGTATGTTGACGGCAGTCAACATGGCGGTAAGCAGGACTTACCGCCAATGTCGTAATGAGGGCCTAAGTGCTTGATTATTGCAAAGGTCTGGCAGATGTGGTTCGCCCCTTGTCTCATGAGGTTGAAGTAGCAACAGTTCAAATGGCCTTAGAACAGTGTCACAGGTTGAAGGCTGGTGATTGGGTTGTAATAAAGAAGCATGTGAGCACTTGTAGGGGCCAAGGTGGAAAGGACCATTTCTAGTTATCTTGGTGACAACAACAGCTGTGAAATGTGCTGGTCTTCCGAACTGAAACCATGTGAGCCACAGACGTAAACTTCTGTGTCATCTTGAAAGCACAGAGTCTGATCCCACAAGAGCGAATACAGATGAATAAGGAGTTTGACTTCACCAAGACGTGAGGAACCAGAACCAGTGACTGAAGCAGAAATCGTGCAAAATGGTGAAGGTGCAAGCAGCCTGCATGCAGGTAAAAGTGCAGGAAAGCAAAGTCAAAGTCAACTGATTCCTGATGGTGCAGCAAATGTTATTAAAGCAGCTGCCCCTGAAAGGAGAACTGTGAAAGGAGATAAATGGCTTGCAGCTGCTCATGGACTGGTTGCTGATAAAGTCCCATCAATAACAGAAGCAGTCAAAGAGTCAGATCAGAGTGAAGGTGAAGATTGTGCTGTAAGGAGAAGGAAAAGGAAAAGAGAGCCAAGTCGCAGATGCTGAAGCAATCCCTCATTCTTATAAAAGGTATCCTGCTTAGATGTTGTCATTCTCAGCACTGGAGATGCGGTACTTTGCACTTCTCCTTTCATTGAAATACTCATTCCCACAATCAATTAAATGCATGCAGTCATGCACACTATTATTAATCTAATACACACATATTTGCATCTACAGTGTTTGCACTGTCCAGGAGTATGGCTTCTGTAGAAACAAAGGGGAAAATAAAAATAAAAAATAAAAAAGCAAAGCAAGAAAAAATCAAAAACATAACAGATATTCAAAATCTTTGCACTATTTACAGCAGTTCTTGATCTTCAAGAAAGTTCTTCAACATTCATCTAAAAGCTCTCGAAAATAGTTCAATGTTTATTTTGAATAGAACACAGTCTGATGACCGCTTATTTTTACTTCCAGAGTGTAATGTCTTTGTTGATCTACTGGCCAGCTGTCAAAGCTCAGTTCAAATGTGATTTTTAGTTCTAGAATGTTCAACTGAATTCTCACAGTCAAAACAAAGGGCCATAAACTCACTGTCCCATTTATTTATGACAAGATAGATCTATTCAGGTGAAGAGTATCAGGTGTAAGCTCAGACCAAAAGTCTAGACTTAGACCAAAAGTCTAACTTTACTATGAGTAAAGTTAGTCTTTTTGTATAAGTTTAGACTTTTGGTCTAAGTTTAGATGAAAAGTCTAAACGTAGACTAAAAGTCTAACTTTACTACAAGTAAAGTTAGACTTTAGGTCTAAACTTCGACTTTTTGAGTAAACTTAAACTATTGGTCTAAGTTTACCTTTGTGAATCCGGCGCTTGGTATGGAAACTTGGGAAATAGCTTTGTGGGAATGATTCTGAAACTTTTATTGATTGTGACAGTATGCATAATTTGTGCATTTGAATTTTACAGTGCTTACAATTGCTGGAGAAAACAAAGAGTTAAGAATAAACACAGGAGAGTAGAAATGGAATTGGAGAGTATGAGAAACAGATATTATCAGACGATGAAAAGAATGAATAATTATGCCAAACCTACATCTATGCATTATTAAACTACAAGGTTTTGAGTTGTCTCATTGTAAATGAGAAAAGTTATTTTGTGATAGCATAGATTGCTGTCAGAGGAGGGACTGAGGGAGATCACATTTTATTCATATTTTAGGGGAATAGAAGTTAACATATGGTGACAAATTAACCTACATTTAAAAGGCCTAATAGAGAAAATAACACAGGTTGTAAAATGTGCAGGTTTTAATTATGGTGAACCATGTGGCCACCATTCGTATTAAGCACCAAGTTTTAACATGAGACTCTTGTATTTATTTTAAAAGGAGAACTAATGTGATTTAATATTAAAAGTGTCATTGAAAATATTAAATTAATATGAATTGAAAGTACTTATATTGAATTAAATAAATTGTATTAATGCAAGTAAAATGTAAAGAAAAATAAATGCATGTTTAATTATTCTAACATCGTAAATAATGTTTGCAATTAAATATATTTGCTTTGCATATTTGAACTGTAAGCTGCTCAAAATGTTTTATTAATGTATTCATGTGTGTTAATGTTTTCTTAGCTTGACTAGGCCTGAAAGATTCCTTTTACAGCAGTAATTGAAAATCACTTGTTTATTTTGTCCCCTTTGACCTGAATTCTTTTTGTAGGTTGTTAATGTGATGTTGAATGTTCTATTGTATTGAAGGCAAGAAATATGTTTTAGAATTGGCAATGTTCTATCTGTTGAACAGGACAGGAAATGTGTAGTTCCCATGTGAAATGTATAAGTTTAGTTTATTGTGTGTGGTGAGAAAGGATCTCAAGTAACAAATAATTAGGGAATGCAATATTTTTTCAGACGTGTGTAATCATACACACGACAATGCACTTTTGCTGAGAAGATTTGGAATAGTTGCAAATTCGATGGTGCCATCTGCAGTCATTGGATGCTGAATCTGACGTCCGAAGTGCGCCCACCTGAAGGACCAATAAATGGATTGTGCATATTTCTAATTAATGAGGAACTTTGAAACTGAAGCAGTCTTGAGTTAGTTCTTGTTGAAGTCAGTCCTAGAGAGTTCTTCTCCTACAGTTAAGCTGTCCAGAACCCTGTTTGAGTCTCCTGTCATACTCTGTTTCTTTAAGTCCCTTGATGAGTTTTTTCATCTTAGTCAAAGTTGCCCTATTCTTTTGTGCGGTTCAGTACTAATATGGCCAACTAATTCTGAATTGTGGATCAGTCCTATGTGCAGTTCGTGTTCTGCACTGTCCTGATGCTACCGTCAACTGACACCCAAAGAAGGTGACCGTCCTGCTTAATGAATCATCATTGTGTGCTGTCCCTTGATATAACTAAATGTGGTTTCTTGTTTCCTTTTCAGTTAGGTACTCACACCAGTATATTTTTTATAGTGAGTTGCCCTGGTTAGATGTTCTTTAACAAATTATTTTTGCCTCTCTTTATTTTTGCTTTTGCCCACATGTGTTAGTCCATTCCCACACATGCAAGTCCAAATTAGTGTTAGTGATAGGAATGGCCCAGCTCTGAAACTTGAAATCTGAAATAGAACGTTAAACTGTATTTTGATGATTTACTGATGTCACCATCATCTGCTTTGAATTCTAACAATAATGTGCATATCATGTTGTTGTTGCTAATTTATATTATTCTTTTGGAGTGTTTGACAGTATTGATGTTTAGTAGGTTAAATATCTTCAGACCTTTCGGTCAGCCTCTGGTTTATATGTATGTTTACAATTTAGTTTTGCGCATCATATATGTGACATTGATTTTGGGATTGTAATAAAACTTTGAAACTTGTTTCAGTTTGAAGTTTGATTTGGTGTTAAATTTTATGGTTGTATAGATTGTTTATGATATAATGTCATTGATTTGTGATTTTAATGACTCTGACTACTACACTCCACCAATTCCAAAAATTCAGTCGACCTCAATAGGTGAGAATAGCGATGTGTCTCACCTGCCTACTGGTGGTTGTTGAACCCAGAGTGGGGAGAAATTTTTCCCGGTCCCAGCGCGCCAACACTATCATACTCATCCTGCCTTCCAATAATGCATAATTCTTCAGCAGTATAAAGTTGCCTAGTCTCCTGTTCTGGGCCAAATGATGCAGGGGTCTTGCTGACTGGAGACGGTCAAGCACGGATGGGCACAGACAGGCCCATTTGAAATGTAAATGAAAAGTCTTGAGCCAGGCAAGGTACAGGCTGTAGTCAAAGAGGGCTCCAAGTGGTCGGATAGCCATTTGAAGTGGTCATGATGAAGCTGCTGGTTCTTGGTGGCAGAGTTCAGAGAGTGAGACATTCAGATTAGGAGTGAATTCTCAATATTTTAAAGTAAGGTTTTGACCTGTCAAAAAGGATTTATTTTCACAGGTTGAAATCTGCTATATTCAGGCTACACAAAGGGTAGGCCTGACGTAATATTTTCACTGCTACTATAGTTGATAGCACAATGGATCGTACAGTTCACTGGAGCTTTTAACATACTGGCCCTGGTTATGCCTAGCACCATATACTAGGGACTTGTAGGTAAGTTAAGTATGCCAATTAGAAGTATGCCAATTTACCCACACCACAAGGGGGAGCAGAGGCATTATGCTACTAGTTACCTGAGCAGAGAGTTTTACAGCCAGCGAAAACAGAGAGATTAGACATCTTGGGGCGCTCTGAAGCGTCTGTCTTCACAAAGAACTCAACTGAAGTGGGGGGGGGGTGCCTTGAGGACAGGTATTGTTCACATGGTACATGGCCTCCTTCAGTGATTAAAAAATCTTTTGACACACCTCTGTCCAGATCACAGTCCTGGGCAGCTTTTTGGAAGTCAGCTCAGTCAGGGGAGATCAGGACTGTGCATTATGGAAATTGGAGTTTGGATATTAGAAGTCACCTGACTGTGGGGGTCATTCTGACCTCGGCAGTAAAAGGCGCTTACCGCCGGTCAGAAGACCGCCATAACACCACTGCGGCTGCAGGAAACCGCCACGGTCATTCTGACCCGCAACAGGCAAACCGCCAAAAACCCGACATCCACAAAAGTCCGCCACACCAACGGCCAGCGAAAAACTGGCGATGACCAAACCTCCACCGTCACGCCAACAGAAATACGCCCATTCCATTACGACCCACGAATCCACGCAGCGGTCTTTCAACCGCGGTATTCCATTGGCGGTACACACCGCTGCGGTCAAAATACACACACAGCTCCAAAACACTGCCACATTGGTCATTTTGAAACACACACACCTGATACACATACAAACACCACTCCCACACACCCAACACAATATAAAACACACACCCACATCACCCACAAACCCCTACGACCACCATTTATTGACTAAGGCCAGAGAGAGACACCACCAGCTAGTACAGAGCATTCACAGGCACTTAACACTATCACTCACACAACATCCACGCACAAAACACCACTCACCACCACACTCATCACCACAAACGCCACCCCACACCTCATCCACACCACCCCATGGCACCCCAAAGACACCCCAGGTTTTCAGACGCTGAACTCAGGGTCATGGTGGAGGAAATAGTTCGGGTAGAGCCCCAGCTCTTCGGGGCACAGGTGCAGCACACCACCATTGCCAGGAAGATGGAGCTATGGCAAAGAATAGTGGACAGGGTCAATGCTGTGGGTCAGCATCCACGGAATCGGGACGACATCAGGAAGCAGTGGAATGACCTACGGGGGAAGGTGCGTTCCATGGTGTCCAGACACAACATCGCAGTGCAGAAGACTGGTGGCGGACCCCCACCTCAACCCCCAGAATTTACAACATGGGAGGAACAGGTCTTGGCGATCCTGCATCCTGAGGGCCTCGCAGGAGTAGGCAGAGGAATGGACTCTGGTAAGTCTAATCTCAACTACTTCATCCCCCCCCACCCACCGGCATGCCAAATCATACCCCCACCCTCCCCACCCACCCCATCACACATCCTCCTTGCTAATGTCTCACCATCACAACCCACCCATCCCAACACCAAGCCCTGCATGCGACCACAAACCATGGACACCCATCACCTAAGCATGCCCACTGCACATACCCATCCCCCCCCCAAACCACCGTCACAACAGCCCCCACAAGGGAATGCCATCACTAGGGTACACGGGCACCCACCCATTGCACGCTATGGCAAACACAGAAGCAATAACCATACTCTTATACCCCTGCAGGACCCAAACGCCACGACACCGCCCAGGAGGGTCCAGAAATGTCCATTCCACCCCCAGAAGAGTCCCACAGTGATGACAGCAGCTCTGTCTCCCTGGACCCAGATGACCAGCCCGGCCCATCGGGGACCTCAGGACAGTCGGTTCCCCTCAGACAGCCACAGGCCACAGCAGACCTACCCCCCCTCTGGGAACACCAGCACAGCACCCACCCAGCGGGCCCATGCCTCTGTCTCCAGGACACGTCAATCAGCGGTGTGTCCACCACTACAGGGCACCCAGGTTAACCCACCACCCCAACAACAACAGGTACCTGGGGGCAGTGGTAGTGGGCACACAGTCCAGGGGACAGAGGCCCAGGGAAACAGGGGAACTGGGAGGGCTACTGTGCGACAGGGGGTGGACAGGCCCAGGGAACCCACTCTCCACGAGGCCCTATCCTCCATCATGGGAGGATACCACCGCTCCCAGGAGACGATGGCGACGGTCCTGGCCAGGTTCCAGGAGATCCAGGTACTGCAGGAGGAACAGTTTATGGGGTTCAGGGAAGAACTCAGAAACATTAGTTCCGCAATGTGCACCATTGTTGTGGCTCTCAATCAGATTGTCAGCACATTGCGGGACTATGTGGCACCACAAAGGGCCCCTGTCACTAGCATGGACCAAGAACAGGCTACCACCTCCGCCGGCGCTAGTGGACAGGAGGCCCCGACACAAGAACAACAGGCCACCTGAACGCCACCCCCTGCAGAAGGAGAACCACCCCGCAAGCGGTGCCTGAGATCTAGGAAGAAGACACAGTAGGATGCCAAGACCCCCGCCAGGAAAGGATACCCCCTGATTGTCATCCCACTGTCCCACATTGTCACCCTGTCCAACCTTAAACTGCCCCTGCTCCACCTTCCACAGGCATATGGACAATGCACCTGTGAGACTGAAAATCTGGACTCTGCCATGGACATTCCTACACCATCACCCATCACCGAATTGCAACCATTACCCAAAATTGAGCACCTTAATAAACACACTTATTGCACAAAAATAATCTGGAGTCTGCCTGTATTTTTGAACAAATGTATTACACAGAACTGTGCCAAAATGTGCAGTTACATTGTGATGACAACATACCACTGTCACACAGCTGTAGTCCATGGGGAAACAAAGCAGAGGTCACGGAGTGGAGCCCACATCTCTGAAATCGGAAGGGAAAGTCACAACTCAGTTAACATACACTGGGGGAAACTCAGACAGTAGAGAGGCAGGAGACTTTAAGTAAATGTAAAATGCCGGTGTTGATTCTTACCTGTATGTCATTGAAAATACTGCTGTATCACTGTGTCCCTGTTGTCTGTGTCGTCCTCTTTGTCTTCCTCCTCTTCACTCTCCGCAGGCTCCACAGCTGCCACAACACCACCATCTGGACAATCCTCCTGCAGGAAAGGCACCTGGCGTCGCAGAGCCAGGTTGTGAAGCATACAGCAGGCCACGATGATATGGCACACCTTCTTTGGTGAGTACATTAGGGATCCACCTGTCATATGGAGGCACCTAAACCTAACCTTCAGGAGGCCGAAGGTCCGCTCGATCACCCTCATAGTACGCCCATGGGCCTCATTGTACCGTTCCTCTACCCTTGTCCTGGGATTCCTCACTGGGGTCAGTAGCCAGGACAGGTTGGGGTAACCAGAGTCACCAATTAGCCACACACGGTGTCTCTGAAGTAGTTCCATCACGTAAGGGATGCTGCTATTTCGCATGATGTACGTGTCATGCACTGACCCAGGGAACTTGGCATTTACATGGGAGATGTACTGGTCAGCCAAACAGACCACCTGGACCTTCATGGAATGATAACTTTTCCTGTTCCTGTACACCTGTTCACTTTCTCTGGGGGGTACCAAAGCCACATGGGTCCCATCAATGGCACCTATGATGTTGGGGATATGTCCAAGGGCATAGAAGTCACCCTTCACTGTAGGCAAATCTCCCACCTCAGGGAAAACGATGTAGCTCCGCATGTGTTTGAGCAGGGCAGACAACACTCTGGACAACACCTTGGAAAACATAGGCTGAGACATCCCTGATGAAATGGCCACTGTTGTTTGAAATGACCCACTTGCCAAAAAATGGAGTACTGACAGCTGCTGCACTAGAGGGGGGATCCCTGTGGGTTGGCGGATGGGTGACATCAGGTCTGGCTCCAGCTGGGCACACAGTTCCTGTATAGTGGCTCTGTCAAGCCTGTATGTTAGTATGACATGTCTTTCTTCCATTGTCGACAGGTCCACCAGCGGTCTGTACACGGGAAGATTCCTCCATCTCCTCGCAAGTCGGACGGTGCCTAGGAAGGACAACATGGAGCACAGAGTCAATCAACCCACAGGTACGTTCCCACAGCTTGCACAGCACACGATTCTCAATGCATTGAATGGCTTGTATGAGTGTTGATGCAAGGCCTAGGTATGTGTGACGCAGTAGAAATTTAGATGTGGGGGCCCTTGAAATGGCGGCTGCCTGACCTGTGAAGTGCGACAGTGGGAAGTGAGGTCAATGCGCTGGCGTGGCACACCGTGGCGGTAGGTGGTCGAAGACCGCGGCGCAAAGCCGCATTGGTTAACATTGAACCCTATGGGTTTCAGGAGCCAATGAGGATGTGCGCCGGCGGTCGCGGTACGCACCGCCGCGGTACGCACCGCCGCGGGCTTGACCGCCATTTTCTATCTGCTTAATCACTCGATCCCTGATCATCCACAGGAGAGGACCTATACCGCAAGTGCTGATGTGACCTAGGTCTGGAAGAGACAATGGCTGCTGCGACTGGGGAAAGGGCCCCTGCCTTCACTTCTGAAGAATTGGAGAAACTCGTGGATGGGGTCCTCCCCCAGTATGCGCTACTCTACGGTCCTCCAGACCAACAGGTAAGTACACTGGGACCATGCTTTGTGGCCAATGCCTGGGTTGAGTGGGGTGAATGAAAGATGGTGGGGAGGGGAGCGAATGAAGCATGCATCAAACGAAAGATGAGAGCATGTGCCACATGGCAAGGGTGGGGATGGGGGCCACTCACATCGAGCATGCAGAAGGTGATGTTTGTTTCATTTTCTCCCCCTGCACATGTCACATAGGTCAGCGCCCATCAGAAAATCGACATTTGGCGTGCCATCGCCAAGGACGTCTGGACCCTGGGGGTCCACAACAGACGGGGCTCCCACTGCCGGAAGAGGTGGGAGGACATCTGCCGCGGGAGCAGGAAGACCACGGAGGCTCTGCTGGGGATGGCCTCCCAACGTAGAAGGGGTGCCTGTCGTGCTTTGACCCCCCTGATGTCCGGGATCCTGGCGGTGGCCTACCCCGATTTGGATGGGCGGGTGAGGACATCACAGCAGACACAAGGGGGTGAGTCCAAGCACATTCTGCTGATTTTGCCCACATTGGAGGTGTCTGGGTGGGGGAGGAGGGCTGTGGGTATCCCTAGGCCAGGGCGTTTTCTGTAGGCTAGGCCCCTCCGTTAGGCATGGCCCTGTACACCTGCCCCCCACCTCTGTAGGTTGCCTAGTACAGCTAATTATGTCCCTGTGTCTCCTATGTGTGGAGTTGTCGTCCATAGGCTTGTAGGCCATGTCCCACGGATTGAGTAGTGTACCCCAAGTGCGCGGCGTAGTGCAGGGGGCTTCTGTGTCTGTCCTCTCTGCAAACGGTAGTGGTAATCCATGCACTCAGCATGTCTTTCTTTCTCCCCCTCCCCTTTTTTGTGGTCTTCCTGTTCATGTGTGCATTAGCATCATCAGGCGGAGGAGAAGTGGCATCGGAGCACGAGGGAGCTGCATCTCACATGGCCATGGAGGGCCATGCAACTGACTCTGATTTCACCAGTGAGACGGAGGGCGAGGGGAGCTCCACAGCGGGGACACGTGGTGACACCAGCGACACAGACACGTTCTCGGAAGGAAGCTCCCTTGTGGTGGTGGCAACATCCGTGCCCACCGCAACAACAGGTACAGCCGCCACCCAGCGCACCAGCTCCGCCCTCCCAGCAGCCCCTCAGCTTTCGCCCTGTGCACGCTCACCCAGGAAGGTGGGCATCTCCTTCGCCCCAGGCACCTCAGGCCCTGCCCCAGTTACCCCTGCTGCCCTCAGTGAGGAGGTCATTGACCTCCTGAGGACGCTCATTGTTGGGCAGTCTACCCTTTTGAATGCCATCCAGGGTGTAGAAAGGGAGGTGCACCGGAGTAATGCATACCTGGAGGGCATTCATTCGGGTCAGGCTGCCTATCAGCGATCGTTCAACGCTCTGGCCTCAGCACTGAGGGCAGCCATTGTCCCTGTCTCCTGCCTCCCTCCTCCAACTTCCTCAACCCGGTCCCACTCCCCTGTACCTCTGCCTATCCCAGACACACCTACAGACCAGCCTGCACACACCTCAACACCCAAGGGAAGCACATCCAGACATAAGCACCACACATCACACAAGCATTCACACAAGCAACATCCACATGCAGACATGCCAACAGCCACTGCCTCCTCTGTGTCCACCTCCTCCTCGTCTCCCTCCTCCCTCCCTGTGACGTCTCCACTCACACTTGCATGCACAACATCTTCAGCCACTACGTCCATCACCAGCACACCCACCAGAACACTCCGCACACGTGCAGTCACCACCCCCACTACCATTTACACGTCCCCTGTGTCCTCTCCCAGTGTGTCTGTCACCCCCTCTTCCAAACCACACAAACGCAGGCAGCCACCCACCCAACAGCCATCCACCTCACGACAGCCTCCAGCACAAGCACCTGCACCCAAAGACACCAGACTTCACTCTCCTACAACCACATCCTCTTCCTCCACTCCCATACCCACTACAACTACCCGTCCCTGTCTTACTAAATTGCTTTGCCTTTCCAACCTTGACCTCTTTCCATCAACTGACCCACCCCCTCCATCTCATAAGGCTCCAATCAGCACCTCAGCCACCACAAAACCTGGAGCAACAAAGACAATAGTCCAAGGATTTTGGAGTCCACCACCTTCAAGCCCAGCTACTTCGGCTAGGAGTAAAGAGACGGCCAGCCCACCCCTGCAAAAAAAGCCAAGAAAGCCAGTGCCCGGCGCGAGAGGCCAAAGACAGCAAGCTCCAAAAGCACTACCCTAGCACCGTCTGGGAGTGGGGTGCCACCTGGCACACCGGCAAAGGGAGGAAAGGGCCACAGACGAGCAGGGAAGGGTGGCAAGGGCAGCACGCCCGACAAGTCCAGCCACAGTCCAGCTGCTCCAACTCAAGCAACGCTGAACATGGCAAGGACTGCCAAGGCAAGCACTGCTGAACAGGGCCCTTCAAGTCAAGAACCGCTGAACAGGGCACCGCCATCTCAAGCACCGCTGAACAGGGCCCTTCAAGTCAAGAACCGCTGAACAGGGCCCTTCAAGTCAAGAACCGCTGAACAGGGCACCGCCATCTCAAGCACCGCTGAACAGGGCCCTTCAAGTCAAGAACCGCTGAACAGGGCACCGCCATCTCAAGCACCGCTGAACAGGGCCCTTCAAGTCAAGAACCGCTGTACAGGGCACCGCCGTCTCTGCACCGCTCCGCTGGGCCCTTCATCTCAAGCACTGCTCCGCTGGGCCCTTCATCTCAAGCACCGCTCCGCTGGGCCCGTCATCTCAAGCACCGCTCCGCTGGGCCCTTCATCTCAAGCACCGCTCCGCTGGGCCCTTCATCTAAAGCACCGCTCCGCTGGGCCCTTCATCTCAAGCACTGCTCCGCTGGGCCTTTCATCTCAAGCACCGCTCCACTGGGCACCGCCGACTCAAGCACCGCTCCGCTGGGACCTTCATCTCAAGCACCGCTCCGCTGGGCACCGCCGACTCAAGCACCGCTCTGCTGGGCCCTTCATCTCAAGCACCGCTCTGCTGGGCACCGCCGACTCAAGCACCGCTCCGCTGGGCACCGCCGTCTCAAGCACCGCTGGCCCATTGGCAGAAGGGGCAGGCCCGCATCTGTGTCGGGCAGGGCTGCACGAAGCACTCTGGGCACCATGCCTCCTCCAGAACCAGTGGAGTCAGTAATCCACTTGTGAGACTGTGGCTTTGCACTCCCCAGGATGGCACAGTGGGCAATCCACCCACTGTAGAGACTTGTGAGACTGTGGATTTGCACTCCCCAGGATGGCACAGTGGGCAATCCACCCACTGTAGAGACTTGTGAGACTGTGGCTTTGCACTCCCCAGGATGGCACAGTGGGCAATCCACCCACCGTAGAGACTTGTGAGACTGTGGCTTTGCACTCCCCAGGATTGAACAGTGGCCATGGAGGCCCCTCGTCGATCTGGCGTCATGAACTCATCTGGCTGAGGTGCCCCCCCTTCCCTTCCCCCTGAGGTGCCTGTAGTTTTGCTATCTGATGCTCCTGCAGTGTTCTCTCCATTGGAGCCAGGTATCCTGTGTGGGCTTGGCCCATGTGTTTAGGCCCATTGGCCCACGAACAATGGCTGATACCCAATTTGGACTGGACAATTTACATATGTATATAGTTATAGATGATTGATATATTTTTTTACTTAGCCGTACAATATACTTCAAATTTCATGAACATTTTTTTTTGTCTTTGCATTCTTCCGGGGGTTTTGGGGGTGTCACTCTGAGTTGTTGCTCTGCATTGATGTGTATGTAGTTGTGGGTGAGGGTGGGTGTGTCGCGTATGTGTGTCCCCGTAATTTTTTGCCTCCCCCCTCCACTGTGTCGTAGGTGCAGTACTCACCGTTGTCTTCTGCGCCGGCGTTCGTGCTCCTGGTAGAGGAGCAGGAAGACAATAGCTGGTAGGATGTGTAGTTCGGGTTCCATGCTGTCCAGATTCCTCGTGGAGTGTGTAGAGGTGAGCGTTTTCCGTTCGTAATGTCTGTTTCCGCCGTGTTTTTATCAGCGGGGCTACCGCCCCGGAAAAGGTGGCGGATTGGTGGGTTGTGATAGGGTGGGCGGTACATTGTCTCCCGCCTGTCTGTTGGCGGTGACCGCCGCGCTGTTTGTTTGTCCCGCCGTGGCGGTCGGAGTGTTAAAGTGGCGGTCTCTGTTGGCGGTTTCCGCCAGGGTCAGAATTCCATTTTTTACACCGCCTGCCTGTTGGCGGGTTGGCCGCCGCTTTAACACCGACCGCCAGGGTTGGAATGACCCCCTGTGTATTTAAAAAGCACTGGCTTACTCACACCTGCTCTTACTTACCTGTGAACAAGGCATGTTGTTCCTGAAATGCGTCAGGATTTTCTGTCTTGCTGCCCAGAAGTGCTATTAAATGCTTTGATTTTAACATGGACTTGTGCGTGAGTATTTCCTGTTTGGGATATATATATATATATATATATATATATATATATATAAAAATATTTTTTTTTTTTATGAACACGCTGATCTCAATGCTATCTCTGCTACAGAAACGGGTAACAACACCCTCATGATCACCATGCCGTGAAGTTTATTATCAGAATATGGAAAATTGATTGATTGATGCATTTTGACAGTGAAACGGTCTTTCTCAAAATCATTGTAATCACAGAAATGAGTTAAGTTATACTCTCCTTGACTTGCTTTGATGACGAAATGCCTAAATCACAAACATAGAAACAATACTAAACACAAAAATAAAACAGCTTTTGCTTAATCTGAAACCAGAGCCTATTATCACTGCTGTTGATCCCAATTGTTGAACTCTCATCCGACATCTTAATTTCCTTACAATGAAAACTGTTCACACAAGTCTGTGAAATAATGAACATAAATAAATATATATATTTTTTAATTTTAAACCTAATTAAAGAATCACAACTAAAAAATCACAGCCCTAATGGGTAATTGTTTAAAGGGCTGATCGACCACCATTATTTTAACTTACAAAATAACTGTTACACTAACTTCTCTTAAACTTGTAACGTGTGATACTAAATAATGCTCATAATTCATATGTAAAGGAGCCGTATACCAGTAGGAAACCACTTATAAAATCCATTTGCCTAAAATAAACAATTACATTACAATTAAGTGAACAGCTCTAATTTGTCACCCCGAGTGGGTGAATATTGTAAATACATTTTCAACCTCAACTCACCATTCATGCTTAAGAAACATCTCACTCTTGTCAATTTTCTATCTGGTATATCACATTTCCTCATTATATCTCTCATTGTGATCCAAACAATAATGAAATAAAATCTCAATTACATCTAGGCCAGAGTGAGAAATGAATACACCTTACTATCAAACATTTAAGCTGAAAAACGAGAGGGGTTCTGTTATTGCTTTGTATTTTTCAAACATATCATTAATTGTCTAAAAGTGCACAAATAAATCATCTTCCACATTTAACACCCTGGGGACTTTCGTATCGAGCATAAGAATGTATCATGATTTGAATCTCCTCGATTGCTGTTTCCTGTCACCACCTCGTATTCTTCTGGGGACCATGTCCAGCATGAAATAGCTTAAGTCTCCATCTCTACCTCTATGACACTCCTCAAAGTGTCTTGCCACTGGGTAATTAGGGTCATGATTGATTATGGATTTTATTTGCTGTAGTATGCAGAGATGCACTCTCAGCATAGTGTTGCCCACATACAACTTCAGGCAAGTACATTGAAGAATGTATACTGCAAATTGACTCTTGCAATGGAGTGACTTATTAATACCTATGGGAGCTCTCAATAAGGGTGAGCTAACTTGCCATGTATTCATTCCAAAAGTGAAAGCTTTGCAGTTGTGAAACTTTCTAAAGCCAGGATTCCTTGCAAGCCACTTATAGTCAGTAGTTGCTTCGGGGCTACTGGTGACTAAATGTCCCCTCATAGATTTGGCTTTCCAGAACGTTATTAGGGGTTTGTTTGGCACGTTTTGACCAATTACAGGATCACTTTTAATTATGTGTCTATACTTGTTTAAGATTGCTCTAAACTTCTCATGTTGGTCACTGTACCCCATGATCATACGTAATTCCTGACTTTCTATTCATTTTGATTTTTGTCTTGTGAAAACAAATTATTCCCTTGTTTTTAAATTCACCCTTTCATTAGCTTCGTGCTTCACCTGATGAATATAACCTCTTTCTAGAAATCTGACTGACAATTGATTCTGTAACAGTTTCAATTGACAAGGGTCATTGCAATTTCTGTGCATACACAGACTCTCTGCATACCTTATAATACATTTCAGCCTATTAGGGTGGAAACTGCATGCATGCAAAATAGTGTTGCCTGCTGTTCATTTTCTAAAGGTTTTAGTGTGAATCCAACCTTGTGCTACATATACTGTGAGATCTAGAAAATGTACCTGTTCTTTGCTCAAGTGGGCAGAGAAATGCAGATTCAAATTGTTTTGATTAATATTCTTCTCAAAGTGATGTGCCATTTGTTCTGTGTCTCTCCAAATTATAAAAATATTCTCTATGAAACGAGTCCACAGCACAACATTTTCTTAACACTCTTTTTCGTATTCCACAGCTAGCACCTGCTCCTCCCACCACCCCATATATAAATTAGCATAACTGGGGGACAACTAGGTGTCCATTGCCGTCCCTCTCAGCTGCTTGAACACATCTTTATCAAATAGGGAAAAAAAAAATTCCAAGCACCAGCGTGCCATATCAAGCAACATTTGAGTATGTATAAGCAAATAAATCAGTCTGGTGCCAAGAAAGTACTGTAGAGCCTTCAGAATGTCATCACGTTTAATACTAGTATACAGCGAGGTTACTTCTAAGTTGACAACAACAAAATCTGGCTCACATCCAACGTCATGTATCTTTTTAAAACAATCTCCTGTATCAAGGATGTGGGAGGACAGATTCTTAACAAACGCTTGGAGAAAAAAATCTATGTAACGAGATGAATGCTCAAAGAGCCCTCCTCTGGCCAAAATGATAGGTCTGCCAGGTGGAAGGATAGTATTTTTGTTGATTTTAGGGATCAAGTAAAGATTTGGTAACACCTGAAAATCAGTCCTCAAGAACTGATACTTCCCTTGTAAAATTAGACCCAACCCACTCCACCCTGCCAGCTCTGCCCAATCCGCTGCATTCACTTGTTTGACCTCACTGAGGCTGATTCTACAATAGCAGCTAACCTAATTCAACTGCTGAGATGCTTCTTCCATATACATCTCTAGAGGCCAAAAAACTATAATGCCTCCCTTGTATGCCTGTCTTACTACTGCATCCTTTCTGCTTTTAATGTTTTTCATCAATGTATTATATTTAAATAAATCTTTTTCAAGTTTTGTTTTGTCTCTCTTCATTGTCTCCAACTGCACATTCTTAAGCTCACAACTCACTGAATCAGAAAAAATGTCAAAATGATGTCTGGGCATCGATGGAACAAACTTCAAAACTGGTTCAAAGGGAGTCCTAAGGCTGTCAGACACAACCAAGCCCTGTTCTCGAAATAGTATATCCTCAGTGAGGTCCTCTGGACCTATAGACTCTGTGCCTTCGATCTCCTTCTCCACGGCAGCCAATTCTTTTATAATTAAAATATCCAACACCAATAGATTACCTGTATAGCCCTGAGTAACAGGTGGCATCTCAGAGTCAGACCTAGGTTTGATGGTATAAAACTTGGATAATTTAAGTTTTCTCAGGAACTTGAATAAGTCAATCCTTGTTTGGCTATAATTAAATATACATATTCACTTAAAAAGCAAAAGTTACAGGTGCATTATAGTTAGGTTCTGAATTTACTGGCTCAATACCAGAGAAATCCAGCAGTTATAGTTAGAGTTATTCCAAATAACTATAAGTCGTGCCCTAAGGTAACTATAAATTGTCCCCCTGCCACGCCCAGATTATTTATCAATAATTTTATTGCAAATGTTGCAGTGATAATATCAATGATGCAATAGAAGATGTCATGACTGATGTAATACATGGGGTAATTAGTAGGGGTGGACAGTGATCTCTGAACTGCTAGCGGGGTTTGCAGAGTGTTTGTCACTCCACTTGGAGTGCAGAGTTTGACAAAAATTCAGCCACCCCCGTGTGATGGAGTTTACCAACGACGTTACCTAATTTGCCTGACCCTGTCATGGTATCACCTCAAGACGGACTCAGCTTTCATGCAGTTTGTCATGTGCAGCTCTTGCCGTCTTTGGCGTTGAGGGTTCACTACACTTCCGATTTCCCTTCCCACATAAATCCAAGCCAGAGGTCTCTCAGTGCACTGTGCAGCAAGATTGCAGAGGAAGCTGGATAACCACCACATGAAGGTAACCGTTGAGGGAAACTAATTTGAATGCGTTCATAGAGTGTTGTGTTGTACATGTCCATAGAGACTTGGAAGCTGGGAAAAACTGGAAGTAGCATGTGTTGCCTTCTCTAGCTTATTTCTATTGTTTCATTTTCAATTTTAACCCCTTCGCTGCCAGGCCTTTTCCCCCTCCTGTGCCAGGCCTTTTTTTGCCTATTTGGGGCAGTTTGCGCTTAGGCCCTCATAACTTTTTGTCTATAAGCTAACCAAGCCAAATTTGCGTCCTTTTTTTTCCAACATCCTAGGGATTCTAGAGGTACCCAGACTTTGCGGGTTCCCCTGAAGGAGGCCAAGAAATTAGCCAAAATACAGTGAAAATTTAGTTTTTTTCAAAACAATTGGAAAAAGTGGCTGCAGAAGAAGGCTTGTGGTTTTTCTCCTGGAAATGGCATCAACAAAGGGTTTGCGGTGCTAAACTCAGCAGCTTCCCAGCTTTCAGGAACAGGCAGACTTGAATCAGAAAACCCAATGTTTCAACACAATTTGGCATTTTACTGGGACATACCCAATTTTTGCAATTTTTTGTGCTTTCAGCCTTCTTCTAGTCAGTGACAGAAATGGGCATGAAACCAATGCTGGATCCTAGAAACCTAAACATTTCTGAAAAGTAGACAAAATTCTGAATTCAGCAAGGGGTCATTTGTGTAGCTCCTACAAGGGTTTCCTACAGAAAATAACAACTGAAAAAGAAAAATATTGAAATTGAGGTGAAAAAAACATCAATTTTTCTCTATGTTTTACTCTGTAACTTTTCCCTGCAATGTCAGATTATCGAAAGCAATATACCGTTACGTCTGCTGGACTCCTCTGGTTGCGGGGATATATAGGGCTTGTAGGTTCATCAAGAACCCGAGGAACCCAGAGCCAATAAATGAGCTGCAACCTGCAGTGCGTTTTCATTCTATACCGGGTATACAGCAATTCATTTGCTGAAATATAAAGAGTAAAAAATTGCTATCAAGAAAACCTTTGTATTTCCAAAAAGGGCACAAGATAAGGTGTTGAGGAGCAGTGGTTATTTGCACATCTCTGAATTCTGGGGTGACCATACTAGCATGTGAATTACAGGGCATTTCTCAAATAGATGTCTTTTTTACACACTTTCCTATATTTGGAAGGAAAAAATGTAGAGAAAGACAAGGGGCAATAACACTTGTTTTGCTAATCTATGTTCCCCCAAGTCTCCCGATAAAAATGATACCTCACTTTTGTGGGTAGGCCTAGCGCCCGCGACAGGAAACGCCCCAAAGCGCAACGTGGACACATCCAATTTTTTGAAAGAAAACAGAGGTGTTTTTTGCGAAGTGCCTACCTGTAGATTTTGGCCTCTAGCTCAGCTGGCACCTAGGGAAACCTACCAAATCTGTGCATTTCTGAAAACTAGAGACCTAGGGGAATCCAAGATGGGGTGACTTGTGGGGCTCGGACCAGGTTCTGTTACCCAGAATCCTTTGCAAACCTCAAAATTTGGCTAAAAAAACACATGTTCCTCACATTTCTGTGGCAGAAAGTTCTGGAATCTGAAAGGAGCCACAAATTTCCTTCCACCCAGCGTTCCCCCAAGTCTCCCGATAAAAATGATACCTCACTTGTGTGGGTAGGCCTAGCGCCCGCGACAGGAAACGCCCCAAAGCGCAACGTGGACACATCCAATTTTTTGAAAGAAAATGGAGGTGTTTTTTGCGAAGTGCCTACCTGTAGATTTTGGCCTCTAGCTCAGCCGGCACCTAGGGAAACCTCCCAAACCTGTGCATTTCTGAAAACTAGAGACCTAGGGGAATCCATGATGGGGTGACTCGTGGGGCTCGGAACAGGTTCTGTTACCAAGAATCCTTTGCAAACCTCAAAATTTGGCTGAAAAAACACATGTTCCTCTCATTTCTGTGGCAGAAAGTTCTGGAATCTGAGAGGAGCCACAAATTTCCTTCCACCCAGCGTTCCCCCAAGTCTCCCGATAAAGATGATACCTCACTTGTGTGGGTAGGCCTAGCGCCCGCGACAGGAAACGCCCCAAAGCGCAACGTGGACACATCCAATTTTTTGAACGAAAATAGAGGTGATTTTTGCGAAGCGCCTACCTGTAGATTTTGGCCTCTAGCTCAGCCGGCACCTAGGGAAACCTACCAAACCTGTGCATTTCTGAAAACTAGAGACCTAGGGGAATCCAAGATGGGGTGACTTGTGGGGCTCGGACCAGGTTCTGTTACCCAGAATCCTTTGCAAACCCCAAAATTTGGCTAAAAAAACACATGTTCCTCACATTTCTGTGGCAGAAAGTTCTGGAATCTGAGAGGAGCCACAAATTTCCTTCCACCCAGCGTTCCCCAAAGTCTCCCGATAAAAATGATACCTCACTTGTGTGGGTAGGCCTAGCGCCCGCGACAGGAAACGCCCCAAAGCGCAACGTGGACACATCCAATTTTTTGAAAGAAAACAGAGGTGTTTTTTGCGAAGTGCCTACCTGTAGATTTTGGCCTCTAGCTCAGCTGGCACCTAGGGAAACCTACCAAATCTGTGCATTTCTGAAAACTAGAGACCTAGGGAAATCCAAGATGGGGTGACTTGTGGGGCTCGGACCAGGTTCTGATACCCAGAATCCTTTGCAAACCTCAAAATTTGGCTAAAAAAACACATGTTCCTCACATTTCTGTGGCAGAAAGTTCTGGAATCTGAAAGGAGCCACAAATTTCCTTCCACCCAGCGTTCCCCCAAGTCTCCCGATAAAAATGATACCTCACTTGTGTGGGTAGGCCTAGCGCCCGCGACAGGAAACGCCCCAAAGCGCAACGTGGACACATCCAATTTTTTTAAAGAAAATGGAGGTGTTTTTTGCGAAGTGCCTACCTGTAGATTTTGGCCTCTAGCTCAGCCGGCACCTAGGGAAACCTACCAAACCTGTGCATTTCTGAAAACTAGAGACCTAGGGGAATCCATGATGGGGTGACTCGTGGGGCTCGGAACAGGTTCTGTTACCAAGAATCCTTTGCAAACCTCAAAATTTGGCTGAAAAAACACATGTTCCTCTCATTTCTGTGGCAGAAAGTTCTGGAATCTGAGAGGAGCCACAAATTTCCTTCCACCCAGCGTTCCCCCAAGTCTCCCGATAAAGATGATACCTCACTTGTGTGGGTAGGCCTAGCGCCCGCGACAGGAAACGCCCCAAAGCGCAACGTGGACACATCCAATTTTTTGAACGAAAATAGAGGTGATTTTTGCGAAGTGCCTACCTGTAGATTTTGGCCTCTAGCTCAGCCGGCACCTAGGGAAACCTACCAAACCTGTGCATTTCTGAAAACTAGAGACCTAGGGGAATCCAAGATGGGGTGACTTGTGGGGCTCGGACCAGGTTCTGTTACCCAGAATCCTTTGCAAACCCCAAAATTTGGCTAAAAAAACACATGTTCCTCACATTTCTGTGGCAGAAAGTTCTGGAATCTAAGAGGAGCCACAAATTTCCTTCCACCCAGCGTTCCCCAAAGTCTCCCGATAAAAATGATACCTCACTTGTGTGGGTAGGCCTAGCGCCCGCGACAGGAAACGCCCCAAAGCGCAACGTGGACACATCCAATTTTTTTAAAGAAAACAGAGGTGATTTTTGCGAAGTGCCTACCTGTAGATTTTGGCCTCTAGCTCAGCCGGCACATAGGGAAACCTACCAAACCTGTGCATTTCTGAAAACTAGAGACCTAGGGGAATCCAAGATGGGGTGACTTGTGGGGCTCGGACCAGGTTCTGTTACCCAGAATCCTTTGCAAACCTCAAAATTTGGCTAAAAAAACACATGTTCCTCACATTTCTGTGGCAGAAAGTTCTGGAATCTGAGAGGAGCCACAAATTTCCATCCACCCAGCGTTCCCCCAAGTCTCCCAATAAAAATGATACCTCACTTGTGTGGGTAGGCCTAGCGCACGCGACAGGAAACGCCCCAAAGCGCAACGTGGACACATCCAATTTTTTGAACGAAAATAGAGGTGATTTTTGCAAAGCGCCTACCTGTAGATTTTGGCCTCTTGCTCAGCCGGCACCTAGGGAAACCTACCAAACCTGTGCATTTCCGAAAACTAGAGACCTAGGGGAATCCAAGATGGGGTGACTTGTGGGGCTCGGACCAGGTTCTGTTACCCAGAATCCTTTGCAAACCCCACAATTTGGCTAAAAAAACACATGTTCCTCACATTTCTGTGGCAGAAAGTTCTGGAATCTGAGAGGAGCCACAAATTTCCTTCCACCCAGCGTTCCCCAAAGTCTCCCGATAAAAATGATACCTCACTTGTGTGGGTAGGCCTAGCGCCCGCGACAGGAAATGCCCCAAAGCGCAACGTGGACACATCCAATTTTTTCATAGAAAACAGAGGTGATTTTTGCGAAGTGCCTACCTGTAGATTTTGGCCTCTAGCTCAGTCGGCACCTAGGGAAACCTACCAAACCTGTGCATTTCTGAAAACTAGAGACCTAGGGGAATCCAAAATGGGGTGACTTGTGGGGCTCGGACCAGGTTCTGTTACCCAGAATCCTTTGCAAACCTAAAAATTTAGCTAAAAAAACACATGTTCCTCACATTTCTGTGGCAGAAAGTTCTGGAATCTGAGAGGAGCAACAAATGTCCTTCCACCCAGCGTTCCCCCAAGTCTCCCGATAAAAATGATACCTCACTTGTGTGGGTAGGACTAGCGCCCACAAAAGGAAATGGCCCAAAACACAACATGGACACATCACATTTTTTCATAGAAAACAGTGCCTACCTGTGGATTTTGGCCTGTAGCTCAGCCGGCACCTGGGGAAACCTAGCAAACCAGCGCATTTGTGAAAACTAGAAACCCAGGTGAATCCAAGATGGGTTGACTTGCGGGGCTCTGACCAGGTTATGTTACTCAGAATCCTTTGCAAACATCAACATTTGGCCCAAAAAACACTTTTTCCTCTCATTTCGGTGACAGAAAGTTCTGGAATCTGAGAGGAGCCACAAATTTCCTTCCACCCAGCGTTCCCCCAAGTCTCCCGATAAAAATGATACCTCACTTGTGTGGGTAGGCCTAGCGCCCGCGACAGGAAACGCCCCAAAGTGCAACGTGGACACATCCAATTTTTTGAAAGAAAATAGAGGTGTTTTTTGCGAAGTGCCTACCTGTAGATTTTGGCCTCTAGCTCAGCCGGCACCTAGGGAAACCTACCAAACCTGTGCATTTCTGAAAACTAGAGAACTAGGGGAATCCATGATGGGGTGACTCGTGGGGCTCGGAACAGGTTCTGTTACCAAGAATCCTTTGCAAACCTCAAAATTTGGCTGAAAAAACACATGTTTCTCCCATTTCTGTGGCAGAAAGTTCTGGAATCTGAGAGGAGCCACAAATTTCCTTCCACCCAGCGTTCCCCCAAGTCTCCAGATAAAAATGATACCTCACTTGTGTGGGTAGGCCTAGCGCCCGCGACAGGAAACGCCCCAAAGCGCAACGTGGACACATCCAATTTTTGGAACGAAAATAGAGGTGATTTTTGCGAAGCGCCTACCTGTAGATTTTGGCCTCTAGCTCAGCCGGCACCTAGGGAAACCTACCAAACCTGTGCATTTCTGAAAACTAGAGACCTAGGGGAATCCAAGATGGGGTGACTTGTGGGGCTCGGACCAGGTTCTGTTACCCAGAATGCTTTGCAAACCCCAAAATGTGGCTAAAAAAACACAAGTTCCTCACATTTCTGTGGCAGAAAGTTCTGGAATCTGAGAGGAGCCACAAATTTCCTTCCACCCAGCGTTCCCCAAAGTCTCCCGATAAAAATGATACCTCACTTGTGTGGGTAGGCCTAGCGCCCGCGACAGGAAACGCCCCAAAGCGCAACGTGGACACATCCAATTTTTTTACTAGAAAACAGAGGTGATTTTTGCGAAGTGCCTACCTGTAGATTTTGGCCTCTAGCTCAGCCGGCACCTAGGGAAACCTACCAAACCTGTGCATTTCTGAAAACTAGAGACCTAGGGGAATCCAAGATGGGGTGACTTGTGGGGCTCGGACCAGGTTCTGTTACCAGAATCCTTTACAAACCTCAAAATGTGGCTAAAAAAACACATGTTCCTCACATTTCTGTGGCAGAAAGTTCTGGAATCTGAGAGGAGCCACAAATGTCCTTCCACCCAGCGTTCCCCCAAGTCTCCCGATAAAAATGATACCTCACTTGTGTGGGTAGGACTAGCGCCCACAAAAGGAAATGGCCCAAAACACAACGTGGACACATCACATTTTTTCATAGAAAACAGTGCCTACATGTGGATTTTGGCCTGTAGCTTAGCCGGCACCTGGGGAAACCTAGCAAACCAGCGCATTTTTGAAAACTAGAAACCCAGGGGAATCCAAGATGGGGTGACTTGCGGGGCTGTGACCAGGTTATGTTACCCAGAATCCTTTGCAAACATCAACATTTGGCCAAAAAAACACTTTTTCCTCTCATTTCGGTGACAGAAAGTTCTGGAATCTGAGAGTAGCCACGAATTTCCTTCCACCCAGCGTTCCCCCAAGTCTCCCGATAAAAATGATACCTCACATGTGTGGGTAGGCCTAGCGCCCGCGACAGGAAACGCCCCAAAGCGCAACGTGGACACATCCAATTTTTTGAAAGAAAATAGAGGTGTTTTTTGCAAGTGCCTACCTGTAGATTTTGGCCTCTAGCTCAGCCGGCACCTAGGGAAACCTACCAAACCTGTGCATTTCTGAAAACTAGAGACCTAGGGGAATCCAAGATGGGGTGACTTGCGGGGCTCTGACCAGGTTATGTTACTCAGAATCCTTTGCAAACATCAACATTTGGCCAAAAAAACACTTTTTCCTCTCATTTCGGTGACAGAAAGTTCTGGAATCTGAGAGGAGCCACAAATTTCCTTCCACCCAGCGTTCCCCTAAGTCTCTCGATAAAAATGGTACCTCACTTCTGTGGGTAGGCCTAGTGCCCACGAAAGGAAATGGCCCAAAACACAACTTGGACACAACATATTTTTTCACAGAAAACAGAGGTGTTTTTTGCAAAGTGCCTACCTGTGGAGTTTGGCCTCTAGCTCAGCCGGCCCCACGGGGGGGCAGAAATGCTCTAAAATAAATTTTACCCCCCCCAAACTCCCCCTGCCCGGGAGCGACCCTTGCCTACGGGGTCGCTCCCCCTGCGTGACATTGGCGCCAAAAAACAAATCTCAGGTGCCTAGTGGTTTCTGCCCCCTTGGGGGCAGATTGACCTAAAATTGCCCAATCTGCCCCCAAGGGGGGCAGAAATAGTCTAAATAAAATTTTCCCCCCAGGGCAGCGACCCTTGCCTGATGGGTCGCTACCCATCTCTAAAAAAACAAACAAACAAAAAAAAAAACACCCCAAAAAAATTTGCCCTGGCGCCTAGAAGTTTCTGCCCCCCCCTGGGGGCAGATCGGCCTAATAATAGGCCGATCTGCCCAATGGCCTAAAATAAATGTTCCCCCCCAGGGAGCGACCCTTGCCTAAGGGGCCTCTCCCCTTGCGTGAAATTCACGCAAAGAAAAAACTCCCTGGTGTCTAGTGGTTTCTGCCCCCCTTGGGGCAGATTGGCCTCATCAAAATAGGCCAATCTGCCCCCAAGAGGGGCAGAAATGGCCTAAATATAATTTTCCCCCAGGGGGAGTGACCCTTGCCTAACGGGTCGCTCCCCACCTAAAAAAATAAAATAAAACATAAAAAAAAAAAATAATGGTCCCTAGTGCCTAGAGGTTTCTGCCCCCAGGGGGGCAGAAAAGGCCTTCCCGAAAAAAATGCCCCCCCTGGGAGCGACCCTTGCCCAATGGGTTGCTCCCTTATGTGAATTTCAAAAAAAAAAAAAAATCCCTCGTGTCTAGTGGGGTTTCAAAAGCCAGATCGCAAGCAATCTGGCTTTTGAAACCCTGGGAGAGACTTCAAAGGGAAGGAAATACATTTCCTTCCCTTTGAAGCCCCTCCGGGCCTCCCCCAGTGATTGAAAGAGAAATGCTTTGCATTTCTCTTTCAATCGCGCTGGAAGCGGAGGCCCCTGTGACAAATCAGCGTGCGCTCGCACACTGACGTCACGGGGGGGGTCGGGGTGGTAGGGGAAGGTCTTCCCCTTCCATCCCCGCCTTGGGGGAGAGGGGGGTGCACGGGGGGCGCGCTAGCGCTCCCCCAAGTTCCCCTGTGCCTTGGACGAGGTGTCCTCATCCAAGGCACAGGGGAACTGTAGCCCTGGACGAGGTCACCCCGTCCAGGGCACAGAACCAGTTAAAGTGCAAATATTTCAGAAATGAAATGCTTCCCTATCAATTCATTTGAATTGCATTGTTTTGAATGGTAACTGTCCTCAGACGATTTAACATCTATATTAGTTCCTGTTACTAAATTTGTGTTATTTCAACCTAGTCCTGTCATGAGGTTATTTTAGCATTTCCACAAGCACATTACTTAGCCTTGGGCCTAAGGCCTGTGTCCTCTCACCGAGCTACATTACGCTTTTGTTTCTTTTATTATTTCAGCAAAGCGTTATATTAGTGGAGATGTTTTTCCTTATTTTATGAGTTGCCCTTCCGCAGAATTTGTTATTAATTTCTTTGCACAACATTTTATTCCTGTGCTCAACCCAAGGCTGTACATGATATTTACCGGGTATTACCGGTCCAAAGAGAACATTGTCTACCCTACACAGAAAAATATTTGTTGTCACATCAAGGCAGTTATTAGAATAACAGATATGTTATCCTAAAACATCACACTGCCCACAACATCTTAGAGGGGACATTCCAGCCAGGTGGCCATCTCATGCTGCACGTCGTCGCAGTTTCAGCTGAAACCTTTTAGATCCTCTTCATTTATGTTGGAGGACTCCCAGCAGACTACCAGACCTCTTCTTCACCTCTGAATGCAGGTATAGGGGTTAGGCTACCTTCCCAGGACCAGAAGGGCGGATTAGGGCTACCACTGCCGTGGACCAGGGACCAGGGCCGTGACTGACGGAAAGCACCGCCAACAGGCTGGCGGTGCTTTCCTGCCCATTCTGACCGCGGCAGTAAAGCCGCGGTCAGAAAAGGGGATCCAGAGGTTTCCCGCCGGATTACCCCTGGCTGGGCTGAATCTCCATGGCTGCGCTGCTTGCAGCGCCGCCATGGAGATTCTGACCCCCTTCCCGCCATCCTGTTTCTGGCGGTTTTTACCGCCAGGAACAGGATGGCGGGAACAGGTGTCGTGGGGGCCCTGGGGGCCCCTGCACTGCCCATGCCACTGGCATGGGCAGTGCAGGGGCCCCCTAACAGGGCCCCAGCATGATTTTCACTGTCTGCTTAGCAGACAGTGAAAATCGCGACGGGTGCAACTGCACCCGTCGCACCCCTGCAACACCGCCGGCTCCATTCGGAGCCGGCTCCTGTGTTTCAGGGCCTTTCCCGCTGTGCCGGCGGGCGCTCCCTTGGCGGGTGCCGGCCGCCCCAGCGGGAAAGTCGAAATGGCCCCCGCGGTCTTCTGACCGCGGAGTGGTCTTTTGACGGGGGAAGTTTGGCGGGCGGCAACCGCCGCCCGCCAAACTTGGAATGACCCCCATAGTGTAGGTAGGCTGTTAGCCATACAATTGAGACAATATGGCAGGACTCTTCCTGTGTTTCACTTTCCTGGTCACTTCTGTAATAATGCTGTGTTTCATTATCCTCATAATCTCAATTATGAGGCCCATGTGACCCCCCTCTCCTGGCCGATTTCGGGACCCGGTATTAATATATATATTTTTTTGGGGGGGGTTGTGTGGTGCCCCTCACTGGGCCAATCTCGGCACCGGGGAATCCATCCCCCAGGGCCTGGCCTAAACATTTTATATTTTTGGGTGGAGGGGACCATGTGGCCCACCTCCCAAGGCCAATATCGGACCCAGGGACTCCATCCCTTGGGGCCCAGCCATGTCACCTGGGTGCCCCCACAGGGCACCTAGTCAAAATGGATGTGGACCGTAGGGGAGCCAGAAGGCCCGTGTTCTCAGCCGGCTCCCCGCCTCCTGCAGGATCCTGCATTGATGCCAGAGAGAGGGAGCTTCTAAAGATGTAGCAAGCAGGGAAACAGAGGAAACTTTGCTTCCAGCAAGTGCAAGCTGTTTGACAGCTCTCACTTGCTGGATCTGGAATTTTTGCTGTGGCTCGGCGGGTGCGCTCAAAGCTCCCGCCAAGTCAGAGCATACAGTTATGCCCTGGGGTGGGCACCAGGGGGCATAGCAGGAGACAGCCCTGGGGAGTGGCAGTCCCCAGATCCAGTATTGGCTCTAAAGGGGGGACCCTTCCAAACTCCAGGTGGTGGCCCCCAATGCAGGGGCTCCGCAACAGGCCCCCTATCTTCTTTAAAGTAAGCCTCGGGGAGGTGGTGGTTCCAGAGGGTGTGAGGGGGCACTCCTGCATTTTATTCAATCTTCGGCCCTGGGGAGATGGTGGTCCCGGGGCTGTGGGGGCCCTAGTGACGTCCCCCACATTTAATACTGTGTTTGGCCCCAGGGAGGTGGTGATCCCCAGAACTGCGGTGGTCCAGGTGGCTCCCCACAGTTAATTGTATGTTAGCCCAAGGAGGTAGCAGCCTCTGGGCTGAAGGGGGGCAAGGCAACCCCTCTCTCTGCATTTAATACTGTGTTTGGCCCTGAGAAGGTGGCAGTCCCTGGGGCTGTGGGGGGGCTGTGTGCCCCCTGCATTTAATTCTCTGTTTCACCCCAGGGAGGTGGTGGTCCCCCAGGCTGTGGGGGGGGCACAGCCCCCCCCCCCCCACAATCAAAATGTCAATTCTCCCCGCAGCTGGCCCACCCAAGAGCTGTTTACAAAACACCAGGACTCCAGCCAAACATTTAAAAAATGTTTTTTGCGCTGGGAGGGTCACTTTGGGACCCCAGCACCAAAGCTAAGGAGGAAGGGTGTAACCTGGACCCTTTTCTTTTTTTGAAATCTTTTTTTCTGGGACTCGGCTGAAGTCCAGTCCCAAGATGGCTGCCAGCACTTCCCTGTTGAAGTGTTGGTAGGCAATCAGACTTCAGCACAAGAATGGGATGGTTTGCGGAGCCTTTGCATCCCTTTATATTCAAATTTGTTTTTTTCAATAATTACTCAAAAACTACTGAATGGATCTACACTAAATAATAAAAAGGTTGCTTTCTGGACAAAGAGCTACCTTTCTGCCAAATTTGGTGTAATTCCGACTGGTGGTTCGAGTGTTATTCCTGTTCAAAATCCCTACAGAAAAATGCGTGGGGAAAAATTGTTCTGGGACCCACCGTCAATCATCAAATGGCACCAAAGCAATTTGCAAAAAACAAACGCTTCTTCTATAGGAACTAGATCCTAATTATAACTAGCCAGTGGCAACTGCCACTAGGTGATATATACATATATATATATATATATATATATATATATATATATATATACATATATATATATATACATCTTTATATATATATATATTACCTACTGGCGGTCGTCAGTAGGTACTTATAGTAAGGACCATGTTTCCAGCATTTTTAGACTTGCCCATATCTTTGGGGGCGTTTGATAGATCTTCACGAAATTTTCCAAGAAAAGTGTGCAGGTGATTCTTGTTGCTCATGGAAAGTAGCAGGGAAGATCCGTTAAACGGGGGAGATAAAAATTAGGTGTCAAGAAAAGTGCATTTCCCATGTTAATTCCCATTGGAGATTTGAACACGACTACAGCCCGAACAGCTGGACCGAATAACACAAAATTTGGCGGAGAGCTAGATTTTGTTCTACACATTGTGCTTTTTTTGTTATTTGGTGTTAATCCATTCAGTAGTTGTTGACCAGTTCGATGCACATTGCTCGAGGCTCTTGGCACTTAGCACTCCATACAGCCGCTCTCAAAACACCCACCCTACAGCATGATTTGCTTCACACTAAGCCATGCCTTCTCTAAGTGGATCATATACCTAATCTGAAAATGACAAATCATTTCTTGGGCACCCTAAACTGCCTGCAGCCGCTGCTAGTTCATAAACAGCTGCTTATCTGCAAACCATGATTATTCTCTCTGCCCTATCCAACTAGTTGCCATGGGTACCCTCTCCCTGTCTCATTTGTCTACTTGCCCAACCCCCCACACCAACCCCCAAGTTACTACATTTTAGTACTTTTGTTGGCCATAGTGAGCATCTCCACATGCAGTTCACCCACTTCTCTCTCTGAGTAGCCCATCTGTCCTCAGGTGGTCATGCACCAAGTGTCATGCCAAGTGCACCTTCCTTCCATTTCTTCAACTTATATAGGCCCTTTCAGTGCTATCACACCAATTGTCATTTTCGGGGTGTACCCTTGGCTGGGTGAAGATGGCAGAGCATAAGAAATCAGTCCAGCCAATGCTACTTTATTTTTTTAAAGTGACAATTTACCAAGCAGTGTGCTTTATTTTTTCCTTTACTAATACTATTTTTAATTTGAGAATGGGAGGAGCAATTTGAGACACTTTTATGAACTAGTGCCCCGAAATTCAAGCTCTTCTCCCTCTTGACCTCACTCACCTTCCCCTTTTTCTGGGTAAAGTATGGGCAGAGCCTATCTCTATTTTTCAATGTATTATTTTTCTTCTTGAAATCTGCCATTTTGGAGGTCACAAATGTTGACTGGAGGACAGAACTGGGAACAAGTATGTGAGAAGGGTGTTATTCTGGCAGTAAAGTGGTGGTGATTTTTCCTTTTTGTGTAAGCCCAGCTCTCAAATGTGGTAGATGGTGCCTGTACAGTGGACTAGGCATAAATGCAGAGTAGGTGTGCTGGCTCATGAATTTGTAGTTATATTCTTATAAGTTTTATTGGGACTCAGGAGAGTAGCTTAGCCCATTTGTCTCGCTGACCTCTGCTCCCATCACCTAGTGACTTTTAACCTACTTAGCATGCTCTGTTTTAGTTAATTGATTTTATTATTTCTTTTAAGTTGGCTGCCATTGTTCATAGTTATAAAAATGCTTTGATTTACATTATCAGTGCCACTCTGTGAAGGTGTCACTATCAGCATCATAATCAAGTGACATATTTAGGTATTCACATTATGTCTCTCTCTCACTTACGTGTGACAGGAACATACTGTACACCTGTTGGGGATTGTTTACATAATTGCTGCCACAAGTCCACCTCCTTATCAATTGTTTGGGAACATACCTGAGTCAGGAGTCCTACATGATCTGTATAAATACATCTCACACAAACAAGGTTATCAGAAGGATTCCTTCCAGGTGCCATCTGCACTGCACATCACCTTGCTGCAGAACTCAGCCTTCGTGCCATCACGGAGTCTGACCTAGAGACCTCGTTCCAAGGTAATGAGGATTTGGGGGCACTTCTCATGCACATGGTACTGGCAGATTAGGTTTATCATATCTAGCTTTCGTTAGGTTAGAAATTAGGTTCTCTATGCTGGGGCTTTTACATTTCATGCTTATTACAAGATGGTGGGGGTCTTTGTATTCATGACTCTTATCTTCACAGTTATGATTCTTTTATTATTCATTATCCTAACCATTGCAGCTCATGCATTTTACCGTAGATTGCTGTCTTTTCAATAAACATATTGAAAACTCTCCTGCATCTCTTTCAATGCCTGCGCTTGACCGAGGCTTGTTGCAAACGTGAGAAAAGGGTAACTTCCATTCCACTACGACTCCCCTGAGATGTTGCAATCTACAGTTTATGCGTAAGACTGCCAGAAATCACCTTTTACTGTTTGGGTTTTTAGTGAGGTGCTGCTTGTGAGCCGGGAGGCTTAGGCCAACAGTTGCGACTTGTATGAATGGCTTAGTCATCAACAAACAAAAGTATTGTCATCCCTAAACCAGCAGTCTCGCCTAAGAGCGAGAGCCCAACTATGACAGGGCAGGTGAAAGAAACTCCCTTTAATAGGTGCAATCAGAAGCTAGACTTGTATTTCTCAAGAGGCAGAAAAGGGAAAAGTCAGGTCTTCACTAGGTCTGTATTATGCCTGTTGCAGCAGGAGATGGGATGAGTAGCTGGCCAGGCTTTGCCTGGCCTGGCGTGGCATGCCCTGGTGCTGGAGCTCTAAAAATTCCATTCTCAGTCTGTTATGAAAGACCACGAATGCCCACGTTCTGCATAGAGGATGACCGCAGCTAATTTGGGACCCTGGTAAATGAGGGTGGGATCTCCATGTGCAGCTCTTCGAGTGGCAAAATCATTAGCCTAAGACACGTTTTCAGCTTTAGAATTCTTGTGAAGACCATATATTGGAGGTGGTATCATGGCGGAAGCCAGCAACCGTCTCAGACCGAAGTAATCATGGGAGGACATTATTTGCATAGGGCAGCCCCCTTTTAAATCCCACTATTATGCTGCACTTGCATTGAAGCATTACTAGAGGGCAACAGGATGAACATAAGAGCACAGAGAGGCTTTAAACCTGCTTGCTGACATACCTCTTGTTTGTGTTGATCATAGCTAGGCCTGTGGAGTGGAGCACATATGAACATTTCCCCCCAAATAAATACACACACAATCTCAGAGCTTCCAAGTGCGATATGATGCTTGTAGGTGGAAGGATTTGCCATGTTTGAGGCATAAATGTGCACAGTTGATGAGACTATTTCCACAATATCAGTAGCACTCCATTTGAGAGTATCCTTAGGCCAGAAAACTCAGGCATTCCTTTGGGGGTATGAGGCCAAGTAAAACTTTGGGAAGCCTTCTCCACTAGTTTGCAGGATAGAAAGTCACTGGAGAAAACTTACAGAGGGAGCTAGACTGCACCAAAGATGGTTAGGGTGGTAAAATAAACTCTAGCAGGGACTTTTGATGCAAGCACTGTCGGACGAGGATCCCAAACCTCTGTGCTTCTGACAACATTTCTGACTGTTCGATGCCCCCATCTCATTGACCCTCAAATATTACCTCCTAATACCCTACCTTTAGTAGTGTACCACTGTAGGAGGCTGGCCTGGTTTGTAGTGAGTAAATAAGGTACTTACACCTTTTACCAGGTCCAGTTCTCCTTTATTAGTGAAACGTAGGCAGTGTTCTAGCAGCTTAGGCTGTCTAGAGGTAGCTGTAGCAGAGCAACTTAGGCTGAACTAGGAGACATGCAAAGCTCCTGCAATACCACTATAGTTACACATTTCTTATACACAATAAAAGACAATACTCAGTGTTACCAAAAATAAAGGTACTTTCTTTTAGTGACACAAGGACAACAATATCTTAGAGGCAATACTTCTTCTGGAGGTAAGTATTATGCACAATATATACACTAGAGACCAAAATCAGGTAAATAAATAGTCATAGAATAGTGCACACAGTAGAAAATACAATAGAATGTAATAGGCCTCGGGGCAACACAAACCATATACTAAGAAAGTGTAATGTGAATCACAAATTCCCACCAAGGCAAGAGTAGTGTGTAGAGGGGCGCTGGGAGTGTAAAAACACTAAAGGTAAGTAAAATACCCCACCCCAGAGCCCAGGAAAGTAGGAGTAAAGTACTGCAAGTTTCCTCAGGACACACTAGAAGTCATGATAAGAGTTATTGCAAAAACCAAGCAAGACTGCAAGCAACAAATGGTGGATTCCTGGACCTGAAGACCTGTGAAGAGAGGAGACCAAGTCCAGAAGTCACAGAAGATTCCAGGAAGGACAGGAGCCCCTGCAAACCTAGAAGATGGTGCAAAAGAGGATTCTCCGGTTAGAAGAAGTCTGCAGAAGAGCACCAAAGAAGATGACTGCGGGTTCCTGCATGTTGCAGGAGATGTCCCACGTTGAGATCTTGGATGCAGGCAGTTTGCGTAGGTGGATTTGTCCAACAAGCCTTGGTTCAAGTAAGGTCGTGGTTTGCGTCAAAATGGTGCTTGTTGGACCCAGGAGGGACCTGGGGGCCTCAACTGAGACAGAGGAGGTAGAGGGGGCTCCCAACACTGGAGAGAGCCCACAGATGACCAGGCAGCACCCACGGGAGGCCCATGACACGGGGAAAAGGAGATGCAAAGGGCGTTGGTGCAGCACAACAAAAGAAGGTCCCACGCCGCCGGAGAACAACTCAGAGAGTTGTGTGTCGCAGGATGGAATGCTGGGGACCTGGTCTACACTGTGCATGAAGGATTCTTGGAAGAAGTGCACAGAAGCCCAAGGAGCTGGAGATTTAGCAGTGCACAGGGGTACTGTCGCAAACCGGGAAGGCAAGCTCTTACCTCTACCAAACTTGGACAGCTGGTCCTTAGGACAGTCTGGGTCTTGTTGGTCCACCACTTGTGTTCCAGGGAGCACGCTCATCATCGGGTGAGGCGTCCCAGAGAACCGGTCGTCATCGCAGGAGCAGGGAAGTGACTCCGTCACTCCACAGGAGATTCCTTCGGTTCTTGTGCTGCAGGGTGAAGACAGGGAGTTCTCAGAGCGTGCACGCCTTGGAAACTGTTACAAATGCTGGCTGGAGCTGAAGTTGCAGGTCACAAGAGTCGTCCTGGATACTTTGTTGCAGTTACAGCAGTTCCTGGAGCAGTCTGCGGTTGGTCCGACGGTCAGAAGCTGAAGCAGAGGATGCAGAGGATTTCTGGAGGAGTCTTGCAAGCTGAACCTGAGGAAGCACCCAGAGAAGAGACCCTAAAAAGCCCTGAGAGGGGGATTGGCTACCTACCCAGGTATGCACCTATCAGGACGGGTCTCTGACGTCACCTGCTAGCACTGACCACTCAGAGGTCTCCAGGTGTACCCACACCTTGGAATCCAAGATGGCTAATGCCAGGGATGCACTGGAGGAGCTCTGAGCACCACCCCTGTGGTGGCGATGGACAGGGGAGTGATCACTCCCCTTTCCTTTGTCCAGTTTCGCACCAGAGCAGGGACTTGGGGTCCCTGAACCAGTGTAGACAGGCTTATGCAAAGAGGGCTCCATCTGTGCCCTTCAAAGCATTTCCAGAGGCTCTGGGAGGCTACCCCTTCCAAGCCTGTAACACCTATTTCCAAAGGGGGAGTTTGTAACATCCTCCTCCCAAAGGAAATGCATAGTTCTGCCTTCCTGGGACTGAGCTGCTCAGGAGGGCAGAAACCCATCTGTGAGGTGGCAGCAGCTGGGGCTGCAGTGGAAACCTCAGACAGCTGGTTTCACAGTACTGGGGGTCCATGGTGGAGCCCCCAGGATGCATAGGATTGGCCCCCAATACCAGATTTGGAATGGGGGGACAATTCCATGATCTTAGACACCTCACATGGGCATATTCAGAGTTACCATTGTGAAACTCCATGTAGGTATTGACCTATACTCCATGTAGGTATTGACCTATATGTAGTGTACATGTGTAATGGTATCCCTGCACTCACAAAGTCTGGGGAATTGGCCCTGGACAGCGTAGGGGCACCTTTGCTAGTGCAAGGGTGCCCTCAAACTTAGTAACTTTGCACCTAGCCATCAGTAAATGAAAGTTAGACATATAGGTGACTTATAAGTTACTTAAGTGCTCGGAAAATGGCTGTGAAATAGTGTGAGCACTATTTCCCTCGGCTGCAGTGGCCGTCCTGAAGAAAGGTTTGTCTGAGCTCCTTATGGGTGGCAAATGAAATGCTGCAGCCCATAAGGATCTCCTGGAACCCCAATGCCCTAAGTACCCAGGTACCATATACTAGGGACTTATAAGGGGGGGGTCCAGTGTGCCAATTGGAATTGGAATATGAAGTCACTAAACTATAGTGACTAATTTGGAAGTAGAGAGAGCATAAGCATTGGAGTTCTGCTTAGCAGAACTTCAGTGACACAGTTAAGCACTACTGACAACTCACACATAGGCCACAAACTATGAGTACTGGGGTCCTGGCTGGCAGGATCCCAATGAGACAGGCAAAACACACTGAGAAATAGGGTTTTAACTATGAGTGCTGGGGTCCTGGCTAGCAGGATCCCAGTGAGACAGTAAAAACACACTGACACCCACCCACAAACAGGCCAAAAGTGGGGGGAACCATGCTAGAAAGAGGCTACTTTCTCACAACTAACCTATTTGCAAACCTTTGAGTGACTATAAAACACCCTTTCTGAGTGCATTCCATTTGTGTTCTCTCAGTAACCCAGGTGCTTAAGCCACTGTTCAGTCTCCAGTGACCAGTTGGATGCACATTGCTCTAAGCTCCTGGCACTTCACACTCCATACAGCCGCTCTCAAAACACCCAGCCTACACTTCTTTAAATCAGATACGCATGATCTGCCTCACAATAAGCCCATGCCTTCCCTCTGTGTATCATATACCCAATTTAAAGAGCTCAAATCATTAGTTGGACACCCCAAACTGTCTGCAGCCACTGCCAGTTCACAAACTGCTGCCTATCTGCATTCCATGATTATTCACTATGCGCCATCCAACTAATTGCCACAGGTACCCTCTCCCTGTCTCATTTGTCTACTTCCCCAACCTCCCACCCCCCAAGTTACTAGGGCCCATATTTATGAAATGTTTGCGCTACATTTCCGTAATTTGTTTTTTTTACGCAAAAGCGGTGCTAACTGAACTCCATATTTATATTTTGACACTAGACCCGTCTAGGGTCAAAATATTGGCATTAGTGCCATTTTTAGGAGGCATCAACCCACCTTGCGCCTCATTGCAAAAATGAGATGCAAGGTAGATATTCCCATTCCGAAAATGACGCTAGCCCTCTAGCCCCATATTTACCTCCCAACGAAAAAACGAAGCATGTCAAGTAAGTGGACTGCAAAAATGACGCTAAGTCCGATTAGTGTCAAAATTCAAAGCCTGGTGACATCAGGCATTAAAAAGAGGCCCACACACCACCACTCAAGGAAAACAAACAGAAGGAGCATTTGCAACCTCCAGATCAACATGGAAGTGGTACTGCCCCTGCTTGGCACACGCCGTAGACGTCAGCGAAGACAGCAGGTCCCTCGATCTCCACGCAGCAACCCCAAACACCACCACAGTGGCCACAAATGCAGAAGGCAGAAGGCAGAAGAGGATCTTCAGACAGTGGACAACCATCCTTGGCCTCAGGGAACAAGATGTCATAAAGAAGTACTGACTGAACCGGGAGTCCACTGTACGCCTGCTGCACCACATTGCGTCACACATCACAGCAAGGGTGCAAACTCCTACAACTATTCCACCCATGGCAAAACTCCTCGCTGTCCCTCATATGCTGTCACCTGCATTTTTTCAGGTAACAGGCGCACATGTGGGTGGTATCTCCCATTCCTCTCGGTCTTTCTACCTAAGGTCCTGGACGCGATCGTACACCTCACACCCCACCACATCTGCTTCCCAAACACACAGCAATTGCAGCATGAGACCAAGCAATGTTTCTACAAAACTGCTGGGTTCTCAGATTTACTGGGTGAAATGGACTGCACCCATGTCCAACTGGTGTCACCTTCAGCAACCAAACACATCTATATAGGAACCACAAGCACACCCATTTGATCAATGTGCAGGCCATTGTGGACCACCACCGGCTCTTCACTAACATCATAGCACAATATCCCAGCAGTGGCCATATTGCATACACATTCCACCATTCCACTATCAACGAGCGTATCCAGGATGGTCAATATCGCAATGGCCTACTTGTAGGTAAGCCACCATACCAAACATTACACACTAGACACACCAACCATATAGGACAAACAAGACATACACCACACGAAATACACATGGACAGGGGAACACAGATGTACAGGCAATAACACATAAACAACATACCACACTGCACTGCAATTATTGCACATCATAAACACATACACCCACATGTACACAACACAGCCACAACCTTACTGGCACACCACGTGTGGACAGGTGGAGCTATGTTCCCTTTGCATAAAGAGGCTGCCCACAAACCACTACAAATGTCCACTGTTTGACAACTAAATACAGGTCCCATACACATTACACCAAACAAAGAATAGCTCAGCTATGTCAATGGCATAGGTCATGGCCATTTAAAGAATGGCACACATAGGCACAACCCCACATAAATCATGGTGTGCAAGCCTCTGGCAGCACCTACTTCAAATGCCACCCAAGTGGTGCCATTACCAACTACATATCATCTACACCTACCTGACATACCTGTAGTTTGCACATCCACCTTTCTGCTGCATTGTGTCACACACATAGGGATACAAATTAACCTGCCACGAATGACCATGGGACAGAATAATAAGAAATGGGGCAGCACCTACTCCAGTGCCATCTCACATGTGCCACTTAGCGCCCCCTAACACCACCATGTCTGTTCTATATACTAGAAACGGTCCACTATGGTGTAGAGTTTGTGCAAAACTGTACAGATCATAGATGCCATAGTATGACTTGGTAGGAGTATAGAGGACATACCTGACATTACATGCACCATACATAGGTACCATGTGAAAAATAGGTGTGCCCCTACTACTGCACCAAATTAGATCATCCTACAAATGTGTGATACACACCCTCAAACACTTGATGGATGGCGTAACCATCATCTGCCACAAAGGGTCACTAAATGGTGCAGGGCATGTGTGGTGCCACATGGTAACATGGACGACACTGTTTGGCTTTGTGGGACTACCATGGTGTTTCTACATCGGACAACATTGTGATGCAAGGAGGTGGTAGGTTCCATCCAACAATAGGACACTGCCTCAAATATGAACTATAAAACACATCTTTGCAATGGTCTAACCATCAGTTTTGAATCAATATAAAAATTCTCAGGTCCCTGAGCCACTACCCAAAATTGTCATGTCCATCAACACAGACCTATGAAACCATTTCAGAAAAACAGGAACATACACTATACCACAAGCAAGTCTGAGTCACTACTCCACCTACAACTAACAACTGCCATGATATATTCCAAAACACTGTCAAGATTTACCAACACATCTTCTCTCATTTCTTTGCAGCTGATCAAGGTTACAGTATACAGCCATGAGTTATAACTCCATTTGCCAATCCCACAATGATGGAAGAGCGTTCATACAACGAAGGCCACAGAAGAAAACACAATGTGGTGGAGAGGACATTTGGGTTTCTGAAGTCAAGGTTCAGGTGCCTGGCCCTGACAGGAGGAAGCCTCTTGTATGCTCCACCACTGGTATGTAAAATCATACTGGCATTTGCAATCCTCCATAACATACGTAGAAGAACAAATGTTCTCTGGGATGAACAGGCTGACATCCCCAACGAGGAAGAGGATGATGATGGAGCAGCTAATTTGGAGGGGGAACAACAGAACACTGCTGCAGGAGTTTGCAGGAGACTCCACATAGTACAGCATTTTTGTACATAGTGACTGGACTATCATCATCACATTGTAAATCGCCTAAATAAATTAGTTTGCACCTGAATCTCCTTGGTCTACTCATTTTCCAATACATACACCATTGGAATGTAACTCAAACCTCAGGGAACAGGTAAGAAACATAATAGTTACAAGTGTGGTAGCAACATCGTTTGTGGTGTATGAGGGTCTACTACCTCTATTCCACAGTGACTCGCAATTCATGCTCATGTAACTCCTGAAGGCCTATATCTATGCAGCACCATATGTATTGTGCCATCAAGTGGGCAAGGTGCTAATTCCTAGCCCTTTCCCCACAACAACACCGCGCCTACAAAGATGTATGCAAGGGGGGCACACATAAGGGAGGGGCCGTGATTAAATGGTGTTTAGGTAATGTTGGAACTGAACAATGTCACATCTCAGGGTGATTGCTGCTTTGCCTACACAGTGCATGTGTGACAAGGAGGGACATCATTGGTAACTATGGACCTTCAGTAATTGTACAGGGGTTGTAACCAATGTTAGAGGCAGAGCCTGCCCAGTGTATCCATGGGATTATGTCCTGGCACTGTCAATGAGCACAACCCTGACACATGGTGGACTGTGCCTCACTTATGGCACACACACGTTGGCTGTGGAGTGCCCTATGGGTTTCCAGACAAATTAAGCAGCTATGGGTGATGACTCACTATCCGAACACATGACCTATTGTCAGGATCTAAGAATTAAATGGGACATTGCACCACCAAATTATTGTCTGGGTGGAATGTAGGCAGAGTGTGTTACACTTCCTATGTACATAAAATGTACACTTTTCACACAAATCTGATGTCTTGACACATGCCTACAGCAATTCCAGATGAACATGTGAAGACTGATGTACGGGTGTATGTTCTAGGTAGAAAAGGATTTGCTACTACCAATAATGTCAGCATGGTTGCCTTGTATGCTCTGTATAACAACCTCACACAGCACATAGCAATACACACCACTCGTTGTCATTCACATGCCAAAACAACTTCATACATGTTTTGGGCTCCAACATGGCAATCAGGTGTGGGATGTACAGCTATGTCCAGCAATGTTAAAAAATGTCAGAGACCCATCAAAAAAATGAATGGGAGTAGAAGTAGCCATATATGTTGCATTTGGCTAATGAATAAAACAGCACTGAGATGATTTCACACCTCAACTCCATTCAGTCATGGTAAGAGTTACCTAGGTTGTAGCATGTTGGAAGAAATGTATACCCATGTTCAACGGAGGATGTGGAAGGACAGCTGAGAGATACTCACAGATACTTGCAAATACAACATGGGAGGTCACTTGGAGACAACACAAGTGCTGTGGCATATGTAATGTCACTTATTACATCTCACAAATAACATCAATGAGATGGTAAGCATCATGTAGCCAGTAGTAAAAGATGTGCACATTTACAATTTACACAAGTCAAATGTTGCATCCTGTCTATGAATGACCAGACAATGTTGCTGTAGAATATGTGTACAAGGTGCAAGCAGTCTAAAGAATGGGAGCAATGTAGGAGACAATACCTACCTGACAAGTAATGTGGGAAAACATGGAGAAGGAACACACATAGACCAATACTCACTGTGCAACACATCAATCTCTACATGTGAGCATCCAACATATGTACAGAGAGGGTGGCCAGGTCACTACATAACCCAGTCATGTTTGCCACTACCATAACCTGATAGTTGTCCATTGCATGCTAACATGACAGGAGGCACTGACAGAGAACACCATCTGTACTGTGGCACGTTCTCAACATAGAAGTCACAACAGATATACAACTCCTAACCAAGCTGCCCATGCAAATTACTAAGGACATCAAATGATGACACATGGACCTACACATGCAAGTACCCAGCTCTCTGTACATGAGAGGGGAAGGCTAACATCAAGGACCGCAGAGGAAAATGTGATATCCCGGTCTGTTTGATCACAATTGTGCATGTGTCTGTCTGCAGAGGAGTGTGCATTGTTCTGTTGAGTAGCAATCATGTAGAGACTAGATCCCCACTCAAAACACCCTAACACCACTGCTCTGACTACATAAACTTATTACATTGTCAGTAGCCTGATGCTTGTGCACCGTTGCCTGAGTAAACTGGAGCTCCGTAAACCTCCCCCTTCGCATGCAACCATGGTTTTGTGTTGCCATACAAACTCCCACAGTAGTGATGAAGAGTAGGCTGCCATCTATGCCAGACTGCAACACTGCTACATAGTGGTATGCCATTGTATGTGACAATCAAAACAAACATGTTGTAGATAAATGTGAGTGCCGAGTTGGTGGCATGCACACATGCACCACACATCTCACCACACACTTACCACTGTAATGGCTCAAGACTGGCTCAAAAGCAACCTACCACAAATGTAAGGGCATAGGTATCACAAGATCAGTGACTGAAAGAAATGACCTTCACATGTGTTCAGACATACGGAAACATAGGTCTCACTGATGTGACTACACAGGCATTTGTCAAAGTCTTACATGTGTCCATGCAGGTTTCACATCCTATGAACACACCACAGTGGTCATATGTTACTGAAATGACACTTCACGTATCTTTACACTGACACAGCATATTGCAACCTTCAGTGACACATGTGTACATACCATCTCCTGCAACTAAGATGATTGGGGAACAATATGTCACATGTGTATCAGAGTATCATGAAGGCAAAACCAACAACACATCACAGAAGTGGACACACATGCACATGCAAATTGGCAGGGGTAACGTGATGTCAACCCAGTCCTAGTCCACTGCATACAAATTGTCATAGCTGTCACATGCCTTACCATGTGATGGGCATAGGCCATCATATATTTTGTGTTGTTGGCATGTGTACATTTGTATATCAGACATAACAATGTAGTACTCCCACAAATTAGTGTTCAAACATATATGTACACTCATAGTACACATGTGCTGACATGTATGTGGGCACAGTATAGCTACACATGCACATATGCACAAGGTATGAGTAAACACATGCAGCAGATTCATAAACAAACCTTTAGCTTCAACATACCAATGTCACCATGAAGATATGACTGGATATTTACACGCATGTGGCCATACCATAATTACAACATTGCTGCATAGCCCATGTGACATGTTAAGTGAATCTGGGTGCACTCAAGGCCTACATTCCAAAATTCCACCCATTCCTGTCATGCATCCAAAAAAGTACGTAAACAGCTAAAATCTACACTCTGCAATGTCAGAAAAATGATGTCTGGCCCCTGAGCGTCTATCACACGTACACAGACCTTTTCATGCACCGGGGGAAAAATCGACGCAAGACCGGCATGCGTCAAAAATATTGACTCAAATGCCTAACTTCATACTTTTCTTCCACCTGGACCCTGAGCATCTATCACACATCCACAGTCCTTTCCTCGCACCATGAGGAAAAATTTGATGCAAGACCGTCATGCATCAAAATTTTATATGCATACGCATATACCATACTTTTCTCCTAAGCTAAAAGACACCTAGCCCCTGAAGGTCTATTGCACGTCCAGAGGCCTTTTCACGCAGAATGGGATGACCATCATATGTAAAAAAAGACGCATGACTGGAAACGTGACGCACATGCCCAGGAAGTGATGAAACAGGACATAATGCCTGCATACATGGTACAGTGAATCCACTTTCACTTTAACTTCACACTCATATTGTCTGTGACTGTGTGAGGGTGTGTGGAGGAGATGCTGTTGGAGTTTTGGAGTATTTGAAGTGTTTTGTGCTATGTGCTGTATCTGTTGTGTTTTATTTGTCATTTAATCTGTCTTTTGTATTGTAACTCTTCTGAATCTGTCACTGTATTGTGGAGTGTTTGTCAGGGGTAGTATAGTTTGTTGGGGTATTTGGGGTAGTCTTAGGGCATTTTTTTATGCCAACTGCATTTGCAGTACATTATGTCAGGGAAAGGGAGGATGGCCAGAATGTCGGCTGATGAGCTGGGGGGCTTCATATGGCTGGTACAACATCACCTCTCCATGATGCTGGTATTGGGTGGCCGTGTCATACAGAGCTACCCCACAGAGGCCAGGAAGCTGTGGTGGGGCAAGGTGCTCCACCACCTGACAAGAATGTTTGCCACTGGAAGGAATGACCACCAATTGAAACACCACTGGGCTGACCTCATCACAAGGGAGCAAAATCTGCTGGATCACCTGGGCATCGAGATTGGTGGAGCAGTTGGTGAGTATCCCATTCCCATACAAAGTCCATTATTTGCATGTGCATGACAGGTGCTGATATGGTTGAGTGCAGCATGTCATGTTAAGGATCTGGACATGTCGTATGCTGCCTGTATGAAGAGCCCCAGTGCCACCTCATGGCTGCCATTCTAATGTACAATAAAGAAGCAGAGGCCGGGCAGATGTGCCATCTTCCCTGCTCAACCATTACACAGTGTTGTGATGCATGCATAGGGCAACAAAGCCTCTGGGAAAAATGAGAAATACCTAAATTCCATATTTCCTGCACTTTGAACGGATGCTGAGAGCAGGTGTTACATGGGGGGGCATAAAAATGTATGTGATGGGCACCCATGTACTGAGCAGAAGTCGTGATGATCTGTTTTGTTGCAGCTGCTGAGTACATCATTTTCCTACACATAAATAGATGCAGTTGGACCCTACCTGCATCATGTTGTGCTTTAATTCTCATTAGGCGCACACATGGGGTAATGGGTGCACTGAGGGTTACAAGGACTGCAGTGATGTCCTTGGTGCTGCACCACTGTCGTTCAATCTGCACCTTTGTGTCATTGGCCAAGGGCATGTAGGGGAGTTTGACTATGCACTGGGTCCAGACTACTAGCACTTTCCTCTTTCTGTACATTGTGTATCACCTACTCCCCAAACTATGGCCCTCATTACAACCCTGGCGGTCAGTGATAAAGTGGCGGTAATACTGCCAATAGGCTGGTGGTAACTACCGCCAAATTATGACCATGGCGTAAAGAGCTCAGACAGACAGCCACTTTACCACACTGACCGTCAGGGCAGAATCAACAGCCACCACGGCGGTAGTCGCCTACAGCCAGGCGGAAGACAAAGTTCCACCCACTTTTCCGGGGCGGTACCAACAACATCAAAAGCTTGGCGGAAACACTGTACAGAAGGGAAACAACTTACCATTGGAGACTCAGGGAAGAACTACGCCGCCATGGAGCCTGAACTGCAGATCTCCCCCATGATTTTCTACGTCCTGCTCCACCATGAACACCAACACCAACGATGGTGAAGATGACCACGGTGAGTAGAGCCATCTAGCACACAGGGGAGGGGGGAGGAAAAAGAGAGTGACACACACACGCAACATGCAACACCCCGACACCCAGCACCATACACACAAGCAGATGCAGTAAGAAAACACATTTACCCGGTACCCCTCAGAAATAATGCAAGGGCTACAGGAATAGATGAAAGTGAGTGTAATATAAATATAGTAGAAATACGTACATCCAATCTAAAAGTATATACATATCTACAAATCAAGGGACACTGCCCAGTCCTCAATGTGCGTGGGCCACAGGGCCACATTACAAAGTCCAAGGTACAACTTGACTCCTGCAACAACACAGAGAAAACACTTCAGGGGCATCAGTTCAAAAAGAGGCAGGCACTTTAGGAGGACTGGGAACGGGGATGCACCTCAGCCGGCAGATGGAACAACACCACTGGTCCTGGAGGGGGCAACATGCCCTGTGCTTGATCCTGGGGAGTGCAAGGCCACAGTTTATCAAGTGTGTAACTTGCCCACCTGCTCTGGAAGGGGCAAAATGCCCTGTGCTTGGTCCTGGGCAGTGCAAGGCCACAATCTCTCAAATGGGTGACTTGCCCACGGGTTCTAGAGGGGGCATTGTACCCTGTGATCTTTATTCTGGGGAGGATGGGCTGAGTGGGTGGCTTCCTCACTGGTTCTGGAGGGGGCATCATGCCCTGTGATCTTCATCCTGGGGAGGATGGGATGAGTGGGTGGCTTCCCCACTGGTTCTGGAGGGAGCATCGTGCCCTGTGATACAGATCTTGGGGAGTGAAAGGTTACAGTCTCTCAGCTGGGTGTCATTCCTACAGGATTTGCAGGGGGGGGGAGACTTTCTCAATATGGCGCCGGAATAAGACGCTGATTCAGCAGGCTCGTGCTGATTCTTTCTTGACGTTGCGAATGGTATTAGGACCATAAACAATATTATGCTCTACTCGATATGAAAATTGTATTGCTTTGAGAAAGCCCTAGGTGAACACACCTTAGAGGGCGAAACACGTGTTGGCAGTGTTCGATGTATAATCCTCAAGTTTCTTCCAAGATTGAATATCACCGAATTAACCAATAAATATATTCAAATCTCAATTTATGGACATGATGCTTTTTTACTGCTGACAAGATTGCATCATGCAATACTATCTTCACAGTACTATTTAAGTGGGTACTCAATCTCAATATTCACAGGATTTGCAGGGGGCAGGCCGCACAGCAGCCCATGGAGGTAGGACTACACGCTGTCCCCCGGCAGTGCCGGCTGCTCAGTGGTGGTAGTAGTGGTGCTGCTGGTGGAGCTGGTAGTGGTGGGGGGAAGCTCCAGCCCATCCCCTGCAGCCTCTGACGGCTGCCCACTGCTGGTGGTGGTGCTGGTGGTAGTGCTGCTGCTGGTAGTGGTGGGGGGAGGCTCCAGCCCATCCCCTGCAGCCTTGGATGGCTGCACCACCATGGTTAGTGGTGGGGGCTCTGACTGAGTCCCAGCACCAGGCCCCTTGTCCTTTCTGCCTACTGGTGCAGGCCCCTAGCCCTTCCTGGCAGCACTTGGGGAAGGAACCCTTTCATGTGGCTGCCTGGCACCCAGGACCCTTTCCCACCAAGAACTGCTGTGGACACTACTGGGCCCATTTGCCTGGGTTTTACCCACCCTGGCCAGACGTGAAGGGTGGGGGTAGGGATAGGGAAGAGGTCAAGGGTAGACAGGAAAAGCTGCTTAGGGACATTGGGGTGGGAAGAGGGAGAAGGTTTGGGAGCGGAGGAAGAGGGAGTGGTTGTAGGAGGTGTCTGTCTGCTGTGTTGTGGTACAGGTGCATGGGCTGCATGCTGTTGTGAGGTGGATGGCTGTTGGGTGTCTGAGTGCTTGTGTTTGTGTACTTTTGGAGGAGGGGGCACAGACACAGTGGGTGAGGACATAGGGGAAGTGTGCATGGCTGTTGGGATGGTGTCTGCCAGTGAGGTGTGTGTTCTGCTAGTTGTGCTGGTGATGGCGGTAGTGGATGAGGATGTAGTGCATGCATGTGTGAGTATAGACAGAACTGGGAGAGAGGTGGTGGAGGAGGAGGAGGAGGAGGGGGACACAGTGGAGGCAGTGGATGTTGGTATGTCTGCTTCTGGATGGTGTTTGTGTGAGTGCCTGTGGGATGCAGTGTGGTGCCTGTGTTTGCCTGTGCTACTCTTGTGTGTTGTCCTGTGTGCATGCTTGTCTGCCTGTGTGCTTGGGATAGGTTGGGATTGAAGGGAATGGGATTGGGTAGAGGAAGTTGGAGGGTGGAAACAGGGACAATGGCTGCCGTCAGAGAAGAGGCCAGAGCCTGGATCGATCTCTGTTGGGCCGCCAAGCCAGTGTGAATGCCCTCCAGAAATGCATTGGTCTGTTGCATTTGGGCTGCCAGCCCCTGGATGGCATTCACAATGGTTGACTGGCCAACAGAGATGGATCTCAGGAGGTCAAAAGCCTCCTCACTCAGGGCAGTAGGGCTCACTGGGGCAGGGCCTGAGGTGCCTGGGGCGAAGGAGATGCCCACCCTCTTGAGGGAGTGGGCACCGGCAAGTCGATGAGAGACTGCTGGGAGGGCGGTGCTGGTACGGGAGTGGCTGCTGTAGCTGGGGTGGGCACAGAGGTGTCCACCACCACCAGGGAGCTTCCATCGGAGGAGGTATCCATGTCCGAACTGTCCACTCCAGTCTCCACCGTGGTGCTCCCCTCGCCCTTTGTCCCACTGGTGCCCTCAGCGTCGGTGGACTCTGCCTCCTGGGTCCTGTGGGATGCAGCTCCCTCCATCGCCAGTGCCTCTGCACCTCTGCCAGATGATGCTAATGCACATAAGGACAGGATGACAAAACAAACAAGCATTGGCAAAGCCAATAGGTTTCGCCTATGCGAATTGCAGAGCTGTTGTGCTGCTGTGCAGTATATAATTTAAAGTTAAAAAAAGCGCTATGACACTGACAAAGCCAATAGATTTTCCATAGGCGAGATCTATTGGCTTTGCCAATGCTTTTTCCTTTTCTTGTGTAAGAGCCGAGGGTGCTGAGAGGGGTTTGGGGATATCGAGGGGTCTGACCTGTGCTGCGGGGGGGGCAACTCGGTGGGGGTTAATAGGTGTGTATTCAGAGTCTGATCGCTATCAATGGTGACACCCAGCCTGAGGGGACTCTGCAAGCCCAACATGCCACACAGCCTGTCGCACCTGGAATGCCCGCTTTCATCTTCCCTTGTCCCGGAGATGATGATGTCATTCTTTGCAAATTACAGAATTTGTATGCACCTGTGTCTATTTATGTGATAGGCTAAGGGATGATGTGTGTATCACTGTGCCATGTGGACAGAACAATCATGCTTATTGGTCCAGGCACCAGGACACAATGATTGAATGTGTATTGGTCTGGAAGGGCAAATAGTGAGACAGATTGGGCTGACAGACCTTATGAGCTGTTAAAACCTGTGTGTTCCGTGTGTTACATTGTCTAGCCTTTGCATAGCATGCTGACACCCTGCACCCCTCCCGCTCCCTGGGTGTGGTGAAATCAAAACGTTGTGTGCATTACTCTGTGTACTGGTCCACATCTATTTTAAGTGTATCGGTTTACTTCTTCAGTTTTTAAGCAGTGTTTGAAAGCACTATGTGACTCATTTAGGATACTTCAGAGCACTTGACAGTGGGGTGAACGAATGCAACAGTATAGTTTGGTGGAAAACTTAAAGTCAGATGTGGTGTCTGAGTGGTGGGGATGACTGAACATTGCTGAAAGTAAGATAATTTGATACGTATGAATGCGCGCAATGAAGTACAGCTATGTAACATTCTGTGCAGAGGGTCACACTGCAACATCTCTCTGCCACTGTTTCGCTAGAGAGAGTCAGGCACTGTTTAAGTGACTTTGAGTGGATGTTGTTCAGCACAAGACACTTCTGGGATACCTATTAGTGTGGAGAAGCCATTAAAAGCTGCCCTTTAATAATAGGTGAAGGTAAAAGGCAAATGTCTGATGCTTCACCAAAGTTGTTTTTTTCTCGGCAGAACAGTAAAACAACATGAAATATATATATTTTTTAATTCATGAAAATAAACACTGTTTTCACTGAAAATATGATAAAACTTGGCCTGAAAGCAGATTTATGTCACTTATTTGTTTAGACTCGGCCAGCTCACTGCTCAGCGTATAAACTAATAAAGGTGATGCTGCCAGTGGTAGTGGTGGTGGGGAGGGCGGGTAGAGTTGTTCAAATTCTCTCAGTTTGGCTTACGTGTGCACAGTGTTTGTAAATACAAGGAGCTGCAGAGTTTGGTCACAATTCCGTCTCGGGTAAAGAGAACAGATTCCACTGTTTAACCAGGGCCCGAGTATAAACTCAGAACTTCCCTTGCCAGTAGCGCTGGAAGATAGCGCCATGACCAGACTTACTCAGTAAGATCTCCGGAGCCAAGACACTGTTTGTGATGCCGATGAGACCAAGGCGGTGGAGCGCTCATTAGCCCCCCCTTAAGGGTGGTTAAGGACACACACAGCAGGGCTCCAAGTAGTGCTTGGGATGAAGATCGCCCTTATTCCGTGCTGTGAGAACCATAACCCTCGGAAATGGGAGTTGAGCATGAAGGCGGTGGAGCGCTAATTAGCAGTCCCCTCTGGGGTGCAAACAGATGGCTGTTACCTGCGCCTGACTCCCCGCTGGTTTTGTGCGCAGTTTGTAACGCAACTGGTGCTCATGTGAAGGGGGTCGAGTTTGCGCTGTGTAAAGCTGCAAAGAAAAAAAGCTAAAATAAAGAACGAACAGTGGGAGGGGTGGTAAATAAACAGAAGGGAGTGTAGGAAAAACAGCAATGGGAGGTGACAGCACGAACAATGGGCAGTGTGAAAGGTAAAGCAGCACATAGATGTCGGAAAAGGATGGCCATGAAATTATTATTTTTTTAAAGTACCTCAGAAGCGTGCGGCTAGCGGAAGGAAACTGAATGCCAGCCACTCACCGCCAACCGGAAAGAGTACTTCGGCCAAGCTCCAGGGAACAGCCGAAACTGAATGAAAGAAGAGAGGAAGTGCAGCCTGATGATGTCAGAAGCTGCTGCTGACCAATAATAATCAAGGAGAGTGATTGATGAAAACAACCAATGGTAAGTAACGGGAAGACTGTGGGTGGGCTGAAAGGTCCTTTTAAGATTTTCTTTTCAAATACAAAAGATTTCGCCACAGCGCAAGCGCTGTGCAGGCGAAACCTAAAAAGGGGGGATAGAGACAAAGGATACACTTGGTCTATGGCTGCACCAACACCACAGTTGGCGTACACACCACCCTCACATACAGGGTACAGCCCTAAGCACTATACAATGCACTACCAGTAACAATGCTAGTCACCAGGGCATAGGGAGGGACACATACCACCAACTGCAGCATACCTGGGACCCACACAGCCCTGCCCAGTAGTGGATGCCTACTAGCTAGACAGGAGGAAATTCACATCAGAACCCTGCCCACATGGGACCTAATCTGCAGTGTCAGGCCTGGACTAGGTGCACTCACAGACACACATCCCTCACCCGGATACCACCCCGCAGGCGTAAGTTGTAATGATGGGCACTGTACTCACCCTCTTGTGGCTGCTGTGATTGCTGTGATGCCCTCAAGTGCCAATCCAGCTCCGGATAGGCCACTGCCAGTATGCAGGCCATCAGGGAGGTCAGGGTTCGACGGGAACCCCTTCCTCGTTGGGAGGCCATCCCCAGCTGGGCCTCCGCCGTCTTCTGTGCCCAGAGTCTCAGGTCCTCCCACCATTTCCGACAGTGGGTGCTCCACCTGCGGTAGACCCCCAGGGTCTGCACGTCCTTGGCGATGGCACACCATATACCCTTCTTTTGATGGGTGCTGACCTGCAGAGGAAATACACACAGGGAAAGGTATTCGTCAGACCGTTCTGGCTGTTACACTCATGGCCCACCATAGCCCTTCCCATCCCCATTTGCACAGACATGGCCCAGCATACATTCTGCCCACTGCCCATGGCCCATCCACCACGCCCCCCCACACAGGGCCTTCACACACACCACTCCATGCATTCATGCCCCATGCATGGTGCTCACAGTTTACTCACCTGCTTTTATGGAGGCCCATACCGCAGTCTGTAATGGGGTAGGACCCCATCCACTAGTCTCTCCAACTCCGCCGAGGTGAAGGCAGGGGCCCTTTCCCTAGTCACACGGGCCATGGTAGGTTCCAGACACAGGTCACAACAGCACATGCAGTGCAGGTCCTCTCCTGTTGAAGGGCAGGTAGCAAGTGAGTGAACAGATAGAAAATGGTGGTGACGTCCGCAGCAGTGCATACCGTCGCCGGCCTACATCACCATTGGCCACTGTACCCCATAGGGCCCAATGTTATCCAATGATTAGTTGCACGGCGGTCCCCGACTGCCTCCCACAACGGCGTACAACGTCAGCGGAATTACCTCACTTCCACCTGCCTCTCCATACAGGACAGGCGGACGCCATTTAAGGGCGGGGCAGGCCATGGCTCATAACTGCGGCACTAATACATTTTAAAATGGCATCATGCTTTGAACTATAGTGGCTACATTGTACTGTTTACAGCCGGCACCTCACTCTTTTGCCCCATAGAGTGCAACCGCTGAGGATGAATAGGAGATGGAGACATCCCCCCATGTACAGACCCCTGGTAGACTTGGCAACAATGGAGGACAGGCACATTATCCTCACCTACAGACTTTACAGGGCCACAATCACAGAGCTGTGTGCCCAACTGGAGTCTGACCTGATATCCGTCACCCCACTGGGATCCCCCCTCTTTTGCAAGTCCTATCTCTGCTCCATTTCTTGGCAACTGGTTCTTTCCAAGTGACAGTGGGCTTGGCAGCAGGAATGTCACAGCCAATGTTCTCAATAGTGCTGACAAGAGTGTTGGCTGCCCTGATTAAACACGTGCAGCTACATTGTTTTGTCCCACGTGGAGGATTTGGCCAATGTGAAGGCTGACTTCTATGCAATGGGACATATCCCCAACATCATTGGGGCGATTGATGGAAAACATATTGCATGTGTGTCCCCCCCCAGCAAAATGAACAGGTCTTCAGAAATAGAAAATGTTTTCACTGGATGTATGTCCAGATGGTGTGCTTGATGGACCAGTAAATCTCCCATGTCAATGCTAAGTATCCTGTGTCTGTGCATGATGCCTTTATACCGAGGAATAGCAGCATCCCAAATGTGATGGGCCAACTACAGATGCACAGGGTGTGGCTAATAGGTGAGCCCTGGTTCCCGCCCAGTGGATGTTGGTGTATCGGTATGGTGTGGGCCATAAGGGATAGTGTGTGGCTAACTGTTGTCCCTCGATATTTGCAGGTGACTCAGGTTACCCCAACCTATCATGGCTCCTGCCCCTGGGGGAATCCCAGGACAAGGTCTGAGGAACGTTACAATGAGGCACATGGGTGAACAAGAAGGATCATTGTGCTACTCACCCAAGAAGGTCTGCCAGATAATCGTGGCATGCTGCATTTGCATAACTCTGCCTTGAGACGCCATGTGCCTTTTGTGCAGGAGGAGGAGGCTGGAGACTGGACGCGTGGCAGAAGTGGACCCTGTGGACAGTAAAGATGAGGAGGCAGAGGATGAGGGTGAGGACAACAGAACTGCAGTGATTAGACAATACTTCCAATAATACACAGGTAAGACAGTGTTACTTCACATTTCATTGTCATTTGTTTGTTTCACATTGTCACTGGCAGGCTGTTATTTCCCACTTCTATGCCAACTCATTGTACCCTTTGGCAACTCTTTTTGCAGATGTTGGTGCCCCACTATCGATCCTGGTGTGTTCACTGCACCCAACTACAGGTCTTTCCTATGTAAACATTACTGTACAGTTGAATTGCAATGTTTAAACCTTGTTAAACAAATACATACTGAAATCATTTTAAATACTCCATACTTTTTCAAAGGGTGTTTATTTAAGTGCTAAGGAGTAGGGGGGCAAATGCATTGGGCTGGGGTGATGATGGAGGAAAGTTGAGGGTATAGTTCCAGTCTATTTGTAGCACAGGTGCATTGCAAAGGGTGCATAGGAAGGGGAGCAATGGCAGTTCAAGGTGGACAGGGTGACAGAGTGGGACACGAAGGTGACAATCAGGAGAGTCTAATTTCCTGGTGGGGTCTTGGCAGTAGTCTCTGGCTTCTGCTTGGATCGCAGGGAACGTTTGTGGGGTGGATCTCCTTCTGCAGGGGGAGGGGTTCTGGTGGCCTGTTGGTCCTGTGGCAGGGCCTCCTGTCCACTAGCGGCAGCGGAGGTGGAGGGCTGTTCAGTATTCTGGCTAATGGCAGGGGCCCGCTGTTGTACTACTGCTTCCCTCATAATGTTGGCCATGTCTGACAGCACCCCAGCAATGGAGACCAGGGTGGTATTAAAGGCCTTCAAGTCCTCCCTGATCCCCTGGTACTGCCCCTCCTGCAGCCGCCTGTTCTCCTGCATGTTGACCAGGATCTGGCTGAGCGTATCCTGGGAATGTTGGTATGCTCCGAGGATCTCAGTGAGTGCCTCCTGGAGAGTCATTTCCCTGCGCCTGTCCTCCCCCTGGCGCACAGCAGTCCTCCAAGCTTCCCTGTTGTACTGTGCCTCTGTCCCCTGAACCGTGTGCCCACTGCCACTGACCCCAGGTCCCAGATTCTCTTGGGTTTGAGGTGTGCCCTGGGGTCCCTGTAGTGGTGAACACACTGCTGATTGACGTGTCCTGGGGACAGAAGTATGAGTCCGCTGGGTGGGTGCTGTGGTGGTGTTTCCTGAGGGGCGAAACTCTGGCGGTCATTACAACATTGGCGGTAAAAGGCGCTTACTGCCGTGCAGAAGACCGCCAACACACCGCCGCGGCCGCGGAATTCCGCCACAGCTATTATGACTCACATCTTGGAATCCGCCAAAAGTCAGACACCCACACAAGTCCGCCACACCAAAGGTCAGTGATAAACTGGCGAAAACAAAACCGACACCGCCACGCCAACAGAAATACGCCCACACTATCACGACACATGAATCCACGCGGCGGTCTTTCAACCGCGGTATTCCATTGGCGGTACACACTGCCACGCTCAAAATACACACACTCTTACAAAACACAGCCACATTGGACTATTCAAAATACACACACCTGTTACACATACACACACCACTCCCACACACCCATTACAATATAAAACACACAGCCACATCACCACAAACCCCCACGACAAAACATTCAGAAAGAAGGCCAGAGAGAGACACCACCCGCAAGAACAACAGCATCCACAGGCACACAACACCATCACCCACACAACTTCCATGCACCTCACACAACACACCACTACATGTCACCACACTTATCACCACATACTCCACCCCACACATCACCTACACCACCCCATGGCACGGCAAAGACACCCCAGGTTCTCGGAGGAGGAGTTAAGGGTCACGGTGGAGGAAATTGTCCTGGTAGAACCACAGCTATTCGGAGCACAGGTGCAGCACACCTCCATAGCTAGGAAGATGGAGCTATGGCGAAGAATAGTGGACAGGGTCAACGCATTGGGACAACACCCAAGAAATCGGGAGGACATCAGGAAGAGGTGGAACGACCTACGGGGGAAGGTGCGTTCCGTGGTCTCAAGACACCACCTGGCGGTTCAGCGGACTGGCGGCGGACCCCCACCTCCCCCCCCACAACTAACAACATGGGAGGATTAGGTCTTGGCGATTCTGCATCCTGAGGGCCTCGCAGGAGTAGGTGGAGGAATGGACTCTGGTAAGACATAGCTTTACTATTACATCCCCCACCCTACCTGCATGCTATCACATACCCCCACCCTCACCCCCAGCACCCCAACTTCTCACATATGTCCCAACATCACAAACCACACATCCCAACACCAAGCCCTGCATGCAACAACAAAGTATGGACACCCATCACCAAAGCATGCCCACTGCACATACCCATAAACCCCCCTAAACCATCATCACAGAATCTCCCACACAGGAATGCTAGCACTGGGGTACATGGTCACCCACCCATTGCACACCATTACACACACAGATTTAATAAACATCCTTTTATACCCCTGCAGGACCCCTACCCAATGTCACCGGACAGGAGGGTCCACACATGTCCACACCACCAACAGAAGAGGCCCACAGTGATGACAGCACCTCTGTCCAACTGGATCTAGATGACCAGCCCGGACCATCGGGGACCTCTGGACAGTCGGTTTCCCTCACACAGGCACAGGCCACCACCGACCTTCCCCCCTCTGGAAACACCAGCACAGCACCCACCCAGCGGGCCCATACCTCCGTCCCCAGGACACGTCAATTAGCTGTGTGTCCACCACTACAGGGAACCCAGGATAACCCACCACCCCAACAACAACAGGGACCTGGGGGAAGTGGTAGTGGGCACACGGTCCAGGGGACGGAGGCCCAGGAACACAGGGGAACTGGGAGGGTTTGCTGTTCAACAGGGGGTGGACAGGCCAAGGGAACCCACTCTCCACGAGGCCCTCTCCTCCATCATGGGATCCTACCACCACTCCCAGGAGACGATGGCAACGCTACAGGCCAAGTTTCAGGAGACCCAGCGCATGCAGGAGGAACAGTATTTGGGCTTCAGGGAGGAACTCAGAACCATCAGCTCCACCCTGGGCACTATCATAGGGGTGCTGAAGGAACTACTCAACATCGGGAGGGACACTGTGGCACTACAAGGGGCCCCTGACACTAGCCTGGACAATGAACTGCCCACCACCTCCGCTGGCGCTAGTGGACAGGACGCCCCGCCACAGGACCACCACACCAGCACCCCACCCCCTGCAGAGGGAGAACAACCACGCAAACAGTCCCTGAGATCCACAAACAAGACAGAGAACGATGCCAAGACCCCCGCCAAGAAATAAGACCACCCTGATTGTCATCCTACTGTCTCACTTTGTCACCCTGTCCATAATTAAACTGCCCCAGCTCCACTTCCTATGCCCATATGGGCAATGCACCTGTGAGACTAATAGACTGGACTCTGCCATGGACACTCCTCCGCCATCACCCCTCACCTTTTCACTACCCCCTCCAATTTTGAGCATTAAATAAACACACCTATAGCACAAAACTATCTGGAGTCTGTCTGTGATTTTGAAATAGTGTATTAGCAATTACAGTGCTAAAATGTTTTTTAAATAGTAATGTCAACATACCTATGTCACACAGCTCTAGACCATGAGGAATCTAAGCAGATGTCACACAGTGGGACCCACATCTGTGAAATCGTAAGGGAAAGTGACAACTCAGTGACCATACACTGGGTGAAAACGACAGACAGGAGAGAGGTAGTAGTGTCAAAGTACATGTAGTAGGCAGGTTTGGATTTCTACCTGGGTCTCACTGGAAATATTGCAGGATTACTGAGTCCCTGTTGTGCATGTCTTCTTCCTCTGCTTCCTCCTCATCACTGTCCACAGGCTCCACAGCTGCAACAACACCGCCAACTGGACCATCCTCCTGCAGAAAAGGCACCTGGCATCGCAAAGCCAAGTTGTGAAGCATACAGCAGGCCACGATGATCTGGCACACCTTCTTTGTTGAGTAGAATAGGGATCCACCTGTCATATGGAGGCACCTGAACCTGGCCTTCAGGAGGCCGAAGGTCCGCTCGATCACCCTCCTAGTTCGCCCATGAGCCTCATTGTAGCGTTCCTCTGCCCTGGTCCTGGGATTCCTCACTGGGGTCAGTAGCCATGACAGGTTGGGGTAACCAGAGTCACCTGCAAATGGCGAGGGACAACTGTTAAACACACACTAACCAGGAGGGATAACCCCAGACCAACAACCATTCCCACTGACTTGCTTCCAGGTGCTCACCTAATAGTCACACACAGTGCCTCTGGAGTTGACCCATCACATAAGGGATGCTGCTATTCCACAAGATGTAGGTGTCATGCACTGAGCCAGGGAACATGGCATTCACATGGGAGATGTACTGGTCTGCCAAACATACCATCTGTACATTCATAGAATGATAACTCTTCCGGTTTCTGTACACCTGATCACTCCTGTGGGGGGGGGGGGGCAAAGCCACATGGGTCCCATCAATGGCACTCATGATGTTGGGGATATGTCCCTGGGCATAGAAATCACCTTTCACTGTAGGCAAATCCTCCACCTGAGGGAAAACGATGTAGCTCTGCATGTGTTTCAGAAGGGCAGACAACACTCTGGACAATACGTTGGAAAACATAGGCTGAGACATCCCTGATGCTATGGCCACAGTTGTTTGAAAAGAGCCACTTGCAAGGAAATGGAGCACTGACAGCACCTGCACGTAAGGGGGGATTCCTGTGGGATGGCGGATTGCTGACATCAGGTCTGGCTCCAACTGGGTACACAGTTCCTGGATTGTGGCATGGTCAAGCCTGTAGGTGATTATCAAATTTCGCTCCTCCATTGTCGACAGGTCCACCAACGGTCGGTACACTGGAGGATGCCGACATCTCCTCACATGTCCCAGCGGACGGTGCCTAAGAAGGACAACAGCGAGCACAGAGTCAAACAACTCAGAGGTACGTACCCACAGTTTACCCACAACACCAATCATACACAAAAGGTGGCCTGTATGTGTGTTGAGTGTAGGCTCAGGTATGTATGACGCAGTTGAAACTGAAGCCATGTGGGCCCCTGAAATGGCGCCTGCCTGACCTCTAAACTGGGACAATGGGATGTGAGGTAACTGTGCTGGCATTGTACACCGTCGCGCTAGGCGGTCAAAGACCGCAGCGCAATGCTGCATTGGTTAACATTGGACCCTATGGGTCCCAGGAGCCAATGACGATGTACCCCGACGCTGACGGTACGCACCGCTGCGGACGTGACCGCCATTTTCTATCTGTTCAATCACTCGATACCTGATCTTTGACAGGAGAGGACCTACACTGCAAGTGCTGCTGTGACCTCGGTCTGGAAGAGACAATGGCTCGTGCGTCTGGGGAAAGGGCCCCTGCCTTCACTGCACAGGAGTTGGAGAAGCTCATGGACGGGGTCCTCCCCCAGTACAAGCTACTCTACGGTCCTCCAGACCAACAGGTAAGTACACAGGGAGCATGTTGTATGGGCTATGCCTGTGTGGAGAGGGCTGGATGTAAGAAGGAAAGGGGCAGAGTGCTGCGTGCATGAAAGAAGGTGAATGCATGTGCCACATGGCAAGGGTAGGGATGGGGGCCAATCCCTTTGACGGTGCAGTTGGTAATTACTTCTCTTCTTCACCTGTACATTTCATGTAGGTCAGCGCCCACCAGAAGAAAGATATTTGGCATGTCATCGCCAAGGACGTCCGGACCCTGGGGGTCTACCACAGGCGGAGCACCCACTGCCGGAAAAGATGGGAGGACATTCGCCGCTGGAGCAAAAGACAGCAGAGGCTCAGCTGGGGATGGCCTCCCAATGTGGGAGGGGTGCCCGTCGCACCATGACCCCCCTGATGTTCAGGATCCTGGCGGTGGCCTACCTGGAGTTGGATGGGCGCTTGAGGGCATCACAGCAGACACAAGGGGGTGAGTACATTCTCATTCTGCTGACTTTGCGCGCAGTGGAGTTGTCTGGGTGGGGGAGGAGGGCTGTGGGTTTCCCTAGGCCAGGGAGAGTTCCGTAGGCAAGGCCCCTAGGTAAGGCAGGCCATGTGGCACCCCAGCCCACCTCTGTAGAGTGCCAAGTACAGCTATTCATGCCCCTGTGTCATCTATGTGTGCAGATGTCATCCATATCCTTGTAGGCCATTTCCCAGGAATTGAACAGTGGAGCCCAAGAGTGCGGCGTAGTGCAGGGGGCTTCTGTGTCTGTCTTGTCCACCAACGGTAGCGTTAGTCCATGCACTCAACATGTCTTTCTTCTGTCGCCCCCCCCTCTTTTTTGTGGTCTCCCTTTTCTTGTGTGCATTAGCATCATCAGGCGGAGGAGCAGTGGCACCGGAGCAGGAGGGAGCTGCATCCCACAAGTTCCTGGAGGGCGAGACTACGGACTCGGAATTCACCAGTGGGACAGAGGGCGAGGGGAGCTCCTCGGCGGGGACAGGAGCTGACACCAGCGACACAAACGCGTCCTCTGATGGGAGCTCCCTTGTGGTGGCGGCAACATCTGTGCCCCCCGCATCTACAGGTACAACCGCCACCCCCCCTACCAGCACTGCCCTCCCAGCAGCCCCTCAGCCTTCGCCCCGTGCCCGCTCACCCAGGAGGGTGGGCATCACCTTCGCCCCAGGCACCTCAGGCCCTGCCACAGTCAACCCTGCTGCCCTCAGTGAGGACGCCATTGACCTCAGGTCGCTCACTGTTGGGCAGTCTACCATTTTGAATGCCATCCAGGGTGTAGAAAGGCAGTTGCAACAAACAAATGCATTCCTGGAGGGCATTCATTCTGGTCAGGCGGCCTTTCACTGAGCTTTTCAAACTCTGGCCTCAGCACTGCTATCCCAAGCACACCATCAGACCAGCCTGCACACACCTCAACACACAAGGGAAGCTCAGGCAAACATAAGCACCACACATCCCATAGGCACTCACGCAAGCAACACACACATGCAGACACACCAACATCCACTGCCTCCATGGTGTCCCCCTCGTCGTCGTCTCCCTCCTTCCTCCCAGTCTCGTCTACACTCACACCTGCATGCACTACCTCTACAGCCACTACGTCCCTCACCAGCACACCCACCAGCACACCCCGCTCACGTGCAGTCACCACCCCCACTACCATTCACACGTCCCCTGTGTCCTCTCCCAGTGTGTTTGTGACGCCCCTCCCAAGATACACAAACGCAGGCACACACCCACCCAACAGCCATCCACCTCACGATAGCCTCCAGCGCATGCACCTTCACCCAAAGTCACCAAACGTACACCTCCTACTACCACCACCTCTTCCTCCACTCCCAAACCCCCTCCAGCTACCCGTCCCAGTGTGTCCCAAAAACTTTTCCTGTCCACCCTTGATATTTTTCCCACACCTCCCCCACCCCGTCCATCTCATAGGTCCCGAAGTTGCACCTCAGCCACAACATCTTCGGGACCAGTGGTGCCTGTAGTCACCGGTATGTGGAGTGCACCGGCCACCAGGACAGCCAGTGTGGCACGGAGCCACAGCACAGACAGTCCCCCACCTGTCAAGCATCAGAAGTTGGCCAGTGCCCGGAGGGAGAGGGGGAAGACTCCAGCCACCAAAGCCGCTCCCAGGGGTCCCGTTGGGAGTGTGGAGTCAGCTGTGACACCTTCCAAGGTGGGGAAGGGCTACAAGAAACCCATAAAGTCTGGGAAGAGCTGCACGGTGGAGAAGACCGCCATCATCCCCGCTGCCCAGGAGGCCACCGCCAGCCCCAGCCCAGCTGCCCAGGAGGCCACCGCCAGCCCCAGCCCAGCTGCCTAGGAGGCCACTCCTAGCCCCAGCCCAGCTGCCCAGGAGGCCACGCCAGCCCCAGCCCAGCTGCCCAGGAGGCCACCGCCAGCCCCAGTCCAGCTGCCCAGGAGGCCACCGCCAGCACAGCTGCCCAGGGCACCATTCCTCCTCCAGAACCAGTGGACACATGCATCCACTCCGTCTGTCCTTAACAGGATGAAGCACTCTGGGCACCATTCCCCCTCCAGAACCAGTGGAGACATGCATCCGCTCCGTCTGCCCTTAACAGGATGAAGCACTCTGGGCACCAGTCCCCCTCCAGAACCAGTGGAGACTGTTATCCACTTGAGAGACTGTGGCTTTGCACTCCCCAGCATGTAACAGTGGGCAAGCCACCCACTGTAGAGACTTGAGAGACTGTGGCTTTGCACTCCCCAAGATTGAACAGTGGGCAAACCACCCACTGTAGAGACTTGTGAGACTGTGGCTTTGCACTCCCCAGGATTGAACAGTGGGCAAACCACCCACTGTAGAGACTTGAGAGACTGTGGCTATGCACTCCCCAGGATTGAACAGTGGGCAAACCACCCACTGTAGAGACTTGTGAGACTGTGGCTTTGCACTCCCCAGGATTGAACAGTGGGCAAACCACCCACTGTAGAGACTTGTGAGACTGTGGCTTTGCACTCCCCAGGATTGAACAGTGGGCAAACCACCCACTGTAGAGACTTGAGTGACTGTGGCTTTGCACTCCCCAGGATTGAACAGTGGGCAAACCATCCACTGTAGAGACTTGAGAGACTGTGGCTTTGCACTCCCCAGGATTGAACAGTGGGCATGTGGCCCCCTCGTGGATTTGGCGTCGTGCACTCAAGCGGCTGAGGTGCCCCCCCTTTCCCTCCCTTGAGGTACCTGTTTTCTTGCTGTCTGATGCCCCTGCAGTGTTCTCTCCATCGTGGTCGGGGATCTTGTGTGGGCCTCGCCCATACCGTGTGGTCCCAGTGTTCCATGGACTTTCTTTGTGCAGTACCTGGACTACTATGCCTGGTACAGTATATATTTTGTACATGGTGTATATATATATTTCTGCCTACTTGTTTGTTATATATTCCGATGGTTACACTCATTTTCTTTGGTCTTTGCATTCTTCCGGGGGGGTTTGGAGGGTGTAACTGTGATGTAGTGATATGCATTAGTGTGTGTGTTGTAGTGGGTGAGGGTGCTGATGTTGCGTGTGTGTGTCCCTGTTTTTTGCCTCCTCCCTCCCCTGTGTCGTAGGTGCAGTACTCACCGTGGTCTTCGCCGCCGGCGTTCGTGCTCCTGGTAGAGGAGCAGGAAGACTATCGCAGGTAGGATTTGGAGTTCCGGTTCCATGGTGTCCTCGTTCCTCGTGGAGTGTGTAGAGGTGAGCGTTTTCCCTTCGAAATTCCTGTTTCCGCCATGTTTTTATCCATGGTGTATCTGCCCCGGAAAAGGTGGCGGATTGGCCTGTCATAATAGTGTGGGCGGTACATTGTCTCCAGTCTGTCTGTTGGCGGTGACCTCCGCGCTGCTTGTTTGACCCTATTTTTTTACCGCCGGCCTGTTGGCGGTCTTACCACTGCTTTAACACCGTCCGCCAGGGTTGTAATGACCACCTCCGTGTTGGTGTGTGACTGTGGCTGGGTAACCGACTGTCCAGAGGTCTCTGATGGGCCAGGTTGGTCACCCAGATCCAGGCGAGCAGAGTCGCTGTCATCACTGTGGGCTTCTTCTCTGGGGAGACTGGATAGTGCTGGCACCTCTCCTCTGGTGGAATTGGCTGAGATAGCTGTGTGGATGTAAATGCAGTGTTATTGTTTCTGTGTATGACATATTGTGCATGGGTGGGTTGCCCTCTATGATTGTTATTGCCCTGGCAGCTTTACCTTGTGTGAGTTGTTATGTGGTGGGCTAGCTGATTCTCTATAGTGTGCTTGCTTTAGTGATAGGTGTTCATGCAGGTCTGTGAGTGGTGTCCATGCATTGGTATGGCATGCAGGGCATGGCATTGGGATGAGTGAGATGTGATGGTGGAGTGTGTGGGAGGTGGTGGAGTGATGGGAGTGAGGGTAAGGGTGGGGGTATGTGATGGCATGCAGGTAGGGGGTAGTAGTAGTATAGAGTTGACTTACCAGAGTCCAGTCCTCCTGCTACTCCTGCCAGGCCCTCAGGATGCATGATTGCCAAGACTTGTTCCTCCCATGTTGTTAGTTGTGGGGGAGGAGATGGGGGTCCACCGCCAGTCCTCTGTACTGCGAGCTGGTGTCTTGCAGCAATGGAACGAACCTTCCCCATAGGTCGAGGTTGGAGTTGTAGAACTAACAAACACCTGCATGACAATGCCATGTATACATGGTGCAGTGAAAAGCACCACAGGAGTGTCTGGGAAAGTAATGGTTTATAGGTGCATGGGTGTCCATTATCTGAGACTATGTGTGATTGACTGATCATAGATGTTTGTCAGTTGCTCTGTTCTACCACTAGGATGACTAGCTCCCTCAGCCTAACAAGTTGATAGTAAACAATGTTGTCCAATCATGTCTTGCAGGTGGACCTCCACCCTACTCCATTGGTGAGGTGGACCGATTTCAAGACCCCGATGCAGCCAGTAAGTGTTATCTTGTGCGTCACGTGTGCCAATCCAGGGTTTGGTGTGAGTCAGTCTGTTGTGTGGAATGCTATAAATAATTTTCCTGACCAATAATATGGTATCATTGGAGTAAGGATGGTGACTTCATGTCTGTTGGAGTGTTGATCATTGAAAATGGCTTGCTAGTAGCACAAGAGGCAACGTGAGCTGGCATGGAATTGTGGGCATTAGGAAATGGAATGGCTGGCCACATATTCATAGATAGCTATCATGATAGGTGTCAGAGCAGCTGTTAATGCCTGTTGACAGCAGCTTTGTGACAGCACTATTGATAGCACTGTGTGCCACACTTAACTTATACTTACTCACAAGATGGTACAGATGTAGGTTATATCTTTAGAGGTTTCTAGGTGGCTTATGTAGGAGACATTTGCACCATAGGTGCCATACTACCCTTCAGATATATATTGAGGCTGTAGTACTGCAAGGACCCATATTGTGCTGGACAACAGTCAGTAGTGTACGCAATTAGGAGACAATTCAGCTCCAGATGGTTGTGGTAAAGGTCTATGATTTTTCACAATCCAGATCTCAGCAGTATTCCCAACATGGTCCTGCCACTATGATATTTGTGAGTGATGTAGGTCACATCACATGTGCATATGATGTGAATGCTGAGTGCGTACCTGGTATTTTGATGATGTCTGACGTGCATGTGCACATTATGTTCAACCTATCAGAATACTGTTGCAGCACCCAGTGCAGTGCCAAGCCCACTGTGGGCATAAGGGCACCCATACAGCCACCATGTGTCTGCCGTTTTACACGTGTAGCACAACACAGCACAGGGTAGGGGTCTTTAGTTCTGTAATGTGTAGACAACTTTGATGTGCAGGTCAGGCTTTGGCCAAACTTTCTGGGAATATTGAATTAGCTGCATGTGTGGACACATCATGGGTAACGGTGTGCCCCCCGTAACGTATGCTGAGGCCAGGTCTTAAACCAGGACACATGAATGATGATTTACCAAACCTTAGAATAGACAGTGGGAAGTTTCTATACCCCCTATCCATAGCCTCATGATGGCTGGGCAAGCCCTGATGTTTCATCAGGGGTGTCCAGGTGGTGGATTGCATGCGTGGCCCCACTTATGGACAAGGACACAGGAAATCCAGACTTGTTGGGGACGTGATCCTCACAAGGTTGATGTTTGATAACGCAAATGTTGATCTTGGACGATTTAGTCTATTCACCTCTGGGCCCTGATGGTCAACAATGGATAGCAGTCATCCCAATGATATGTACATGATACCGTAGATGGTTGGTAGGAAATAGTCATAGATGACGAGTAACTCATTGTTGAGGAATGTGTGTGAACTGCATGTGTCATCTGCAGTTGCAGTGTACATAACATGTCTGTTCAAACTCCACTTAATGCTGAATATGATGCTTGATTCTCTTCATGTTTCAGCTGCCAATATGACACCTGACGAAAGACGCTCATTCAACAAAAGGGCAGAACGCTACAGGCACATAATGGAAGTGGATGCCGGATACCGCAGGATGGGAAGGAGGTTACGCAAGGAAAAGGTGACTGGGGAATGGTTTGCATATGGGGGACCTCCAAGGCAGCCACATCAAAAGAAGGACACTGTTGGCAAAACATCAAGGATGTAGGGGGCCTTTGCAGGTACAAGCCCCTCCACGTCAGCTGCACCAGTTAGGAGCCAGGCACCTGTTCAGCCACCTGCTGCGGTACTGAGTAGCCAATTTGAAAGGGACATGAGACAGGATATGGCCAACATAACGGCCAGTCTGGACAAATTGGAGCAGGAGAGTGCTGACAACAAAAAAATGTTGAAGTACATAAAAAAAAAACTGAAGAAAATTAAATAAGCTTGTTCCATAGCCTCCCAGTTCCTTCCCCTCCCTTTTACTGTTGTACATAGTTTTAGATGGGTAGTATTAGGTTAGTGTAGGGTAGGCATAGGTTAGATTAAGTATAGTTGTGGGGTGGGTTTTGCTGCAATTTTTTATTCGTGGGGGGTCATGTTGGGGTATTTGTGTATGAAAAAAAGAAAATGTAAAATTTAAAAAAATATATATATATATATTTGTTTAGGCCATAGGTTAGGTTAGTACATGTGCTGTCATCGTTTATCTTGTCCTACTTGTATATTGTCTCTTAAGGGTTGTGGGGGGACAATTTTTGGAGTGTGGTGCTACATGTATAAGATAAGTTTAAAATAGGTTAGACAGGTGTAGTTGTTGGTTAAGTTAAGGTAGTTTAGGTTTCTTTATGTTGTCCTACTTGTATATTGTCTACTAAAGGTTGTGGAGGGACAATTTCTGGAGTGTGGTGCTAAATGTATAAGATAAGTTTAGAATAGGTTAGACAGGTGTAGTTGTTAGTTAAGTAAAGGTAGCTTAGGTTTGTTTAGTATAGGTTAGTGCTTAGGTTAGTAGTAGGTAATGGTTTTTAGAAAGTTTACAATAAATCCAGTTTCTATTAGCCTAATTTATTTATAAGTTAATTGGTTGTCTGGGGGTTCTCATGAGTGCACTGGGCAAGCTGGAGGAATGGCCTGGATATACTTACTGTCTTGATTTCCAAGGATTACAATGAGCCTTATCTATGACCAAGGAGCTGTCAGATTGGCTGCTAAATAACGTCAGCTAGTCTTGCCATTATTTAACGCCTGTGTCTGGGCAGGCGTAAGGGGACCTGTAGGCAGATTTCCATGGTCAGAGACCACGGAAATTGCCCACAGGTGCCCTTCCCTGTCCCCAGGGACACCCCCACCCACCCCTACCCACACCAGTAGGTCATCTAAGGATGGGGGAACCCATCCAAGGTAAGTCTGTGAGAGTTTTTTTTTTTTTTTGCCTAACACCGCTCGGAGGCCCTGACTTGGGGCCCCCTGCATGGAGCTGGCCCCAATGGCCATGCCCTGGGGATATTTGTCCCCTGGGCATGGCCATTGGGGTGGTGGGCATGGCTCCTGTCTTTATTAAGACAGGAGCCATGTCTCTGGGGCATGCGCCAGAAAATGGAGCTACACTGCCTAGAGGCATTTTTTTTGCCTCTAAACAGTGTAGTGACATAATTTGGCGCACAAGCCCCAGTTCCCCCTACGCCTCCCCGGCCCTGTTAGCATCCTTTCCAAGGACACTAACAGGGCCTTAGAGCCAGCTAGCACCAGCAGGCGTCTAGGAATGGCACTAGCCAGCACTATACTTTTTGACGCAAACCTGCGTTAGTGCAGGTTTGCGCCAAAAATTATAAATATGGGCCTTAGGCCCTGATTTTTTCTCAATTGGCACAGCTCCGTGCAGCAGCAATATTAAATGCACTACGCTGCACCACTTTTGAAACGCAGGGATGCGCCATGTTTACTGGAATACGTCACACCCCTGCATTTCCCCCAGCGCCTGCGCTGATTTGTTCTCCCTGCACCACATTTTCATTCAGGAAGGAAACCTCATTTTTTACCTTTTGTTTGTGTAGCATTTTACTCTTGGAGGTGTTTATGATGTGCCATGATTGATCAACTGAGCTGTGGAATTGAGGTTGAAGTTAGTGCGAGGTTTTCACAGTGCCTGTGAGTGTTACAGAAAGGTGTTAAGAATACACACTCAACAATCCTTGTCCTCTTTGCAGAGCGCACAAATCAATGGTCACATATTCTAGTTTCAATTGTGTTTCTGTGAAAATGTACATGAAGGAAGTATACAACTGCAAAAATATTAACAAGGTAAAAGAAAAAGTCAATGTAGTGCTTAAAGGTGAGTGGGTGCTTTGCACGTTTGAGGAGTGATGAAGTGAAGGACATGCAAGGAAATGAATTCACAAGAGAGTGAAGCCAGGATGCTGAAGGATAAAGAGATGACAAGTAGCAGGACGAGATGTGGCGAGAAAAAGGGCGGCACACAAAGTAAACATCACAGGAGTGTTTTAGGCACTCTGAAAACCACTATCTGTCTCACAAGCCTTAGTAATATTTTTTTTACAGCCCGATCATTTCAGAAAGCATTTTCAATACTAAGGCCCTCATTACAACATCGGCGGTAAAAGCCGCTTACCGCCGTGCAGAAGACCGCCAAAACACTGCTGCGGCCGCGGAATACCGCCACAGCTATTATGACACACATCTCGGAATCCGCCAAAATCCAGACACCCAAACAACTCCGCCACACCAAAGGTGAGTGTTAAACTGGCGAAAACAATTCCTCCACCGCCACGCCAACAGAAACACGCCCATGCTATCACGACACACGAATCCACGCGGCGGTCTTTCAACCGCAGTATTCCATTGGCGGTACACACCGCCGCGCTCAAAATACACACACATCTCCAAAACACCGCCACATTGGACAATTCAAAATACACACACCTGAGACACATACAAACACCACTCCCACACACCCAACACAATATAAAACACACACCCACATCACCCACAAACCCTTACGACCATAATTCACGAACGAAGGCCAGACAGCACAGCAATTGAAAACCCCACCACACAGAGTCACACAACACCATCACCCATACAACATTCCACGCACAAAACACCACACACCACTACACATCACCACACACATCAACACTTACACCACCCCACACATCACCCACACCACCCCATGCCACGCCAAAGACACCCCCGGTTTTCCGAGGAGGAGCTCAGGGTCATGGTGGAGGAAATCCTACGGGTAGAGCCACAGCTATTTGGCTCACAGCTGCAGCACACCTCCATAGCCAGGAAGATGGAGCTATGGCGCAGAATCGTGGACAGGGTCAACGCTGTGGGACAGCATCCAAGAAATCGGGAGGACATCAGGAAGAGGTGGAACGACCTACGGGGGAAGGTGCGTTCTGTGGTCTCCAGGCACAACATCGCAGTACAGCGGACTGGCGGCGGACCCCCATCTCCTCCCCCACAACTAACAACATGGGAGGGGCAAGTCTTGACCATCATGCATCCAGAGGGCCTCGAGGATTCGGTGGAGGAATGGACACTGGTAAGTCAAATCTTAACTATCATATCCCCCACCCCACCTGCATGCTATCACACACCCCCACCCCCACACCCTCCCCTATCACCCCAAATCCTCACTAATGTACTAATAACACAAACCACTCATCCCAACACCAAGCCCTGCATGACACAACTAAGCATGGTCACCCCTCACCAAAGCCTGCTCACTGCACATACCCAGAACAACCCCCTAACCATCATCACACAAACCCACACACAGGAATGCTTGCACTGGGGTACACGCACACCCACCCATTGCACACCATTACACACACACATACAATAATCATGCTCTCATATCCCTGCAGGACCACTAAGGAACGTCACCACACCAGAGGGTCCAGACATCTCCACTCCACCCACAGAAGAGGCCCACAGTGACGACAGCAGCTCTGCCCTACTGGATCCTGATGACCAGCCCGGACCATCGTGGGCCTCGGGACAGTCGGTTCCCCTTGCACAGGCACAGCCCAACACTGACCTTCCACCCTCTGGTAACACCAGCACAGCACCCACCCAGCGGGCCCATACCTCCGTACCCAGGACACGTCAATCAGCGGTGTGTCCACCACTACAGGGAACCCAGGATAACCCACCACCCCAACAACAACAGGGACCTGGGGGCAGTGGTAGTGGGCACACGGTCCAAGGGACGGAGGCACAGGAACACAGGGGAACTGGGAGGGCTGCTGTGCGACAGGGGATGGACAGGCCAAGGGAACCCACTCTCCACGAGGCCCTCTCCTCCATCATGGGAGCATACCACCACTCCCAGGAGACGATGGCGACGGTCCTGACCAAGTTTCAGGAGACCCAGCGCCTGCAGGAGGAACAATATTTGGGGTTCAGGGAGGAACTCAGAACCATCAGCTCCGCCCTGGGCACCATCGTAGGGGTGCTGAAGGACATAAAAAACACCATGCCGGACACCGTGGCACACCAAGGGGCCCCTGACACTAGCATGGACGATAAACTGCCCACCACCTCCGCCGGCGCTAGTGGACAGGATGCCCCGCCACAAGACCACCACACCAGCACCCCACCCCCTGCAGACGGACAACCACCACACAAGCGGTCCCTGAGGTCCAGGAACAGGACAGAGCAAGATGGCAAGACCCCCGCCAGGAAATGAGACCACCCTGATTGTCATCACACTGTCTCACTTTGTTATCCTGTCCATACTTTAACTGCCCCAGCTCCACTTCCTATGCCCATATGGGCAGTGCACCTGTGTGACCAATAGACTGGACTCTGCCATGGACATTCCTCCACCGTCCCCCATCACCATTTTACAACCCCCCTCCATTTTTTAGCACTTAAAAAAACACCCTTGAACCACAAAACAATCTGGAGTCATTCTGTGATTTGGTAAATTTGTATTATCAAGGACAGTGTCAAAATGCGTTTTCTATTGTAAAGCCAACATACCTATGTCACACATCACAAGTCCTTGAAGGATGCAAGCAGATGACACACGTTGGTAACCACACCTGTGAAACCGTAATGGAAAGATACAACTCAGTGACCAAATAGTGCTATGGAATGACAGACATGATAGAGGTAGAAGTGTGAAAGTGAATGTAATGGTAAGAAGGAAATGTTCTCACCTGTGTGTCACTGGAAATATTGCTGTATGACTGACTCCCTGTTGTCTATGTCTTCTTCCTCAGCTTCCTCCTCATCACTGTCCACAGGCTCCACAGGCTCCACTGCTGCCACAACACGGCCATCTGGACCATCCTCCTGCAGAAAAGTCACCTGGCGTTGCAAAGCAAGATTGTGAAGCATCGAGCAGGCGATGATGATCTGGCACACCTTCCTTGGTGAGTAGAATAGGGAACCACCTGTCATATGGAGGCACCTGAACCTGGCCTTCAGTAGGCCGAAGGTGCGTTCGATCCCCCTCCTAGTCCGCCCATGGGCCTCATTGTAGCGTTCCTCTGCCCTGGTCCTGGGATTCCTCACTGGGGTCAATAGCCAGGACAGGTTGGGGTTACCAGAGTCCCCTAATAGCCACACATGGTGCCTCTTGAGTTGACCCATCACATACGGGATACTGCTATTCCGCAGGATGTAGGCGTCATGCACAGAGCCAGGGAACATAGCATTTACCTGGGAGATGTACTGGTCTGCCAAACATACCATCTGTACATTCATGGAATGATAACTCTTCCGGTTCCTGTACACCTGTTCACTCCTGTGGGGGGGGACCAGAGGTACATGGGTCCCATCAATAGCACCTATGACGTTGGGGATATGTCCAAGGGCATAGAAGTCACCTTTAACTGTAGCCAAATCCTCCACCTGAGGGAAAATGATGTAGCTCCTTACGTGTTTCAGCAGGGCAGACAACACTCTGGACAACACGTTGGAAAACATAGGCTGGGACATCCCTGATGCCATGGCCACTGTTGTCTGAAAAGACCCACTTGCAAGGAAATGGAGCACTGTCAGGGGGGATTCCAGTCGGATGGCGGATTGATGACATCAGGTCTGGCTCAAACTGGGTACATAGTTCCTGGATAGTGGCACGGTCAAACCTGTAGGTGATGATTAAATGTCGCTCCTCCATTGTCAATAGGTCCACCAGCGGTCAGTACACCGGAGGATTCCGCCATCTTCTCACATGTCCAAGCTGACGGTGCCTAGGAAGGACAACAGCGACCACAGAGTCAACAAATTTCCAGGTATGTACCCACAGATACACAGAACACGACACCAAACACAAAACTCTTCCTGTATGTGTGTTGAGTGTAGGCCTAGGTATGTGTGACACAGTAGTAAATGAAGCCATGTGGGCCCCTGAAATGGCGGCTGCCTGACCTCTAAAGTGGGACAATGGGATTTGAGGTATCTGCGCTGGCGTTGTACACCATCGCGGTAGGCGGTCGTAGACCGCGGCGCAATGCTGCATTGGTTAACATTGGACCCTATGGGTCCCAGGAGCCAAGGATGAAGTGCGCCGGCAGTGATGATACGCACCGCCGCGGACGTCACCGCCACGGACGTCACCGCCATTTTCTATCTGTTAAATCACTCGATACCTGATCTTCAATAGGAGAGGACCTACACTGCAAGTGCTGCTGTGACCTCGGTCTGGAAGAGACAATGGCTGCTGCGTCTGGGGAAAGGGCCCCTGCCTTCACTGCTCAGGAGTTGGAGAAGCTCGTGGACGGGGTCCTCCCCCAGTACACGCTACTCTACAGTCCTCCAGACCAACAGGTAAGTACACAGGGAGCACGTTGTATGGGCTATGCCTGGGTGGAGAGGGCTGGTTGTAAGAAGGAAGGGGGCACAGTTCAGGGAACATGAAGGACTGTGAATGCATGTGCCACATGGCAAGGGTAGGGATGGGGGCCACTCACATCGACGGGGCAGTTGGTAATGACTTCTCTTCTTCCCCTGTGCATTTCATGTAGGTCATCGCCCACCAGAAGAAGGACATTTGGCATGCCATCGCCAAGGACGTCTGGACCCTGGGGGTCCACCAGAGACGGGGCACCCACAGCTGGAAAAGATGGGAAGGCATTCGCCGCTGGAGCAAGAAGACGGCGGAGGCTCAGCTGGGGATGGCCTCCCAAAGTGGGAGGGGTGCCTGTCGCCCCATGACCCCCCTGATGTTCAGGATCTTGGCAGTGGCCTACCCGGAGTTGGATGGGCCCTTGAGGGCATCACAGCAGACACAAGGGGGTGAGTACACTCTCATTCTGGGGACTTTGCGTGCAGTGGAGGGGTCTGGGTGGGGGAGGAGGGCTGTGGGTTTCCCTAGGCCAGGGCGACTTACGTAGGCTAGGCCCCTCTGTAATGCAGGCCATGTGCCACTCCACCCCACCTCAGTGGAGGGCCAAGTACAGGTATACATGCCCCTGTGGCATCCATGTGTGCAGATGTCCACCATAGCCATGTAGGCCAGATCCCAGGAATTGCATCTGTAGTGGCCAAGAGCACGGCGTAGTGCAGGGGGCTGCTGTGTCTGTATTGTCCGCCAACGGTAGCGGTAAGCCATGCACTCAACCTGTCTTTCTTCTGTCATCCCCCCCTTTTTCTGCTCTCCCTGTTCTTTTGTGCATGAGCATCATCAGGCGGAGGTACAGTGGCACAGGAGCATGAGGGAGCTGCATCCCACATGGCCATGGAGGGCCACACCACAGACTCTGAATACACCAGTGGGACGGAGGGAGAGGGGAGCTTCACGTCGGGCACAGGACCACCAACCAGCGACACGGACTCGTCCGCCGATGGGAGCTCCCTTGTGGTGGCGGCACCATCTGTGCCCCCCACTTCTACAGGTACAGCCGCCACCTCCCCTACCAGCACCGCCCTCCCAGCAGCCCCTCAGCGTTCGCCCCGTGCCCGCTCACCCAGGAGGGTGGGCATCACCTTCGCCCCAGGCACCTCAGCCCCTGCCCCTGTCACCCCTGATGCCCTCAGTGAGGAGGCCATTGACCTCCTCAGGTCACTCACTGTTGGGCAGTCTACCATTGTGAATGCCATCCAGGGTGTAGAAAGGGAGTTGCAACACACTAATGCATTCCTGGAGGGCATTCATTCTGGTTAGGCTGCCATCATTGAACCCTGCAATCTCTGGCCTCAGCACTGATGGCAGCCATTGTCCCTGTGTCTAGCCTCCCCCCTCCAACTTCCTCCACCCAGACCCAATCCCCTGTACCCCAGCCTATCCCAAGAACACCATCAAACAAGCATGCATACACCTCAATACACACAAGTAGCTCAGGCAAACATAGGCACCACACAACCCACAGGCACTCACGCAAGCATCACCCACATACAGACACAGAAACATCCACTGCCTCCACTGTGTCCCCCTCCTCGTCGTCTCCCTCCTCCCTCCCAGTGTCGTCTACACTCGCACCTGCATGCACTACATCGACACTAGGGCTTGCACCAGAACACCCAGCACCACACCCCGCTCACCTGCACTCACTACCCCCACTACCATTTACACGTCCCTGTGTCCACTCCCAGTGTGTCTGTGACGCCCCCACCCAAAGTACACAAACACGGGCGCCCACACACCCAACATCCATCCACCTCACGACAGCCTCCAGTACCTGCACCTGCACCCAAAACACCTAAAGTTACACCTCCTACAACCACCTCCTCTTCCTCCACTCCCAGACCCCCTCCAGCTACCCATCCCAGTCTTTGTCAACAACTCTTCCTCAGCAACGTTGACCTCTTTGCCACAACCCCCACCCCTCCAATTCATAAGTCCCGTAGTAGCGCCTCAGCCAAAAAAACACCAGGACCTGTGGTGCGTGTTCAAGGTGTGTGGAGTGCACCGGCCACCAGGGCAGCCAGTGTGACACGGAGCCAAAGCACTGCCAGTCCACCCCCTGTGAAGCACCTCAAATTGTAAAGTGGCCGACGGGACAGGGTGAAGACTCCTGGCGGCAAAACTGCACACAATGGTCCCAGGGGGATTGCAGAGTCAGCTGTGACTCCTCCAAAGGTGGTGAGGGGCCAGAAGAAGTCTGGTAAGAGCAGCACGGCGAAGAAGGGCGCCATCCTCGCCGGCGGCCGGGACGCCACCGCCAGCACCGTCGTCACTGGTCAGGAGACCACCGCCAGAGTCAGTGCCCAGGAGGGCAGCAGTATCGTTACTGGTCAGGAGACCACCGTCGGAGTCAGTTGCCAGGAGGGCAGTAGTATCGTCACTGGTCAGGAGACCACCGCCGGAGTCAGTGCCCAGGAGGGCATCAGTATCGTCACTGGTCAGGAGACCACCGCCGGAGTCAGTGCCCAGGAGGGCCCTGGCAGCCACAGCCCTGCTGGGCAATGAGGGAGCGTCATGCCACACACCAATGCACAGGTCAGAGACCGCCATGGCAAAGCACTGCTGCACAAGGAAAAGACCGCCATGGTGAAGACCGCTGAACAGGGCAAAGCACCGCTGAACAGGTCAGAGACCGCCATGGCAAAGCACCGCTGAACAGGGCAAAGCACCGCTGAACAGGTCAGAGACCGCCATGGCAAAGCACCGCTGCACAAGGAAAAGCACTGCTGAACAGGTCAGAGACCGCCATGGCAAAGCACCGCTGCACAAGGAAAAGCACCGCCACATCAAGCATCGTTATCTCATGTGCAGCGGAGACAGTGACGGAACAGGAACCGTCACAGGGAGCCTGATGCAGTCTGGGCACCATTCCTCCTCCAGAACCAGTGGACACATGCATCCACTCCGTCTGTCCTTAACAGGATGAAGCAGTCTGGGCACCATTCCCCCTCCAGAACCAGTGGAGACATGCATCCGCTCCGTCTGCCCTTAACAGGATGAAGCACTCTGGGCACCAGTCCCCCTCCAGAACCAGTGGAGACTGTTATCCACTTGAGAGACTGTGGCTTTGCACTCCCCAGGATGTAACAGTGGGCAAGCCACCCACTGTAGAGACTTGAGAGACTGTGGCTTTGCACTCCCCAGGATGTAACAGTGGGCAAAACACCCACTGTAGAGACTTGAGAGACTGTGGCTTTGCACTCCCCAGGATGTAACAGTGTGCAAACCACCCACTGTAGAGACTTGAGAGACTGTGGCTTTGCACTCCCCAGGATACATCAATGGGCATGGAGCCCCGTCATGGATCTGGCGTGGTGCTATAATCCGGCTGAGGTGCCCCCCCCTTCCGTTCCCCCTGAGGTGCCTGTTGTATTTCTATCTGATGCCCCTGCAGTGTTCTCTCCGTTTGTGGACAGGTATCTAGTGTGGGCCTCGCCCATGCATTTTTGGACCAGTGGTGCACGGACATTGATATGTGCATACCTGCACTACTTCTTGTAATGTATATAATTTTGATTGTGTATATATATATATGTATATATTTGGAACTGTATTTTGATACATTACAATGTTTGGACTGATTTCCTTTTGTCTTTGCATTCTTCCGGGGGGTTTGTGGGTTGTTACTGTGATGTTTGGAAATGCATTGGTGTGTGTGTTGTAATGTGCGAGGGTGGGGGTGGAGGTGTTGCGTGTGTGTCCCCATGACTTTTGCCTCCCCCCTCCCCTATGTCGTAGGTGCAGTACTCACCGTTGTCTTCGGCGCCGCCGTTGCTGGTGTTCGTAGATGAGCAGGAAGACAAGGGCAGGGAGTATTTGTAATTCCGGCTCCATGGTGTCCTCCTTCCTCGTGGAGTGTATTGAGGTGAGCGTTTTCTCCATTGCAAAAGCTGTTTCCGCCGTGTTTTTATCCACAGTGAATCCGCCCCGGAAAAGGTGGCGGATTGGCGGGTTGTGATACTGTGGGCGGTACATTGTCTTCCGCCTGTCTGTTGGTGGTGACCGCCGCGCTGCTTGTCTGTACCGCCGTGGCGGGCGGTGTGTTAAAGTGGCTGTCTAAGTTGGCAGTTTCCGCCACGGTCATAATTCCCTTTTTTTGTCCGCCGGCCTGTTTGCTGTATTACCGCACCTTTAACACCGTCCGCCAGGGTTGTAATGACCCCCTAAATATTCTCAACAAATTTATCTTACCCAATTAACAACCACTGACTAGAGCCAATAGTGCCGGCTGATTTTTTTGGCTGATTTTTGGTGTATATCAGTATTCCTGTCATATATCTGCACTTGACCTAAGTGTTGTTACTGTGCGTCCCCATCTGCAAGTTAACTATGACATCACATTAATTGTTTATCAGCAGCGGTTTCTGATCTAGGGTATCAGTGCCCCACCCACCGGTTTCTGATCTAGGGTGTCAGGGCCCCGCCAACCCAGTTTTCTAGGTTATGAGGATGGCAATAGCAAAAAGGAATTATTAAATATATGAAGACTCTGCCACCTTCAGTGTATGGCTACCTCTTGTTTCTCATCCTATCTGACAGGAAAGTCAGGCAGCCAAGCATGCTCCAGACAGACTTCTGCTCTTGTACTCATGTGCCAAATTTACTTTACATTTAGGGGCGAGCGCAAAGCTCTCTGTCCCATGTTGTAATCTCTCCTTGGGCTTCAAACCATGACCATGTCACGTCAGTCTCTTTCATTTGTTTGTGGGCTTGTCTTTTAAAATCTGCTTGCTTTCATTAGTGAAAGGCATGCATAAGTCATTCCTTTGCCGGTGTTTAGCCCTCCTTGAGCGCAGCAACCAAGTACTGTAAACATACGAGGCTCCACGTTTTCCGTCCGGTTTCTGTACTACTTTTTCTCTTTTTTTGCATTGCGATCTCGCTGGGCAGAAGTCGAGCGCTTTGCACGACATTGACCCTGTTACATAGTTAATTGCACTTTTGCCAGTCACGTAGATAATTGCACTTTTACCGGTTACATGGAATATTGCACTTTTGCCGATTGGTTTCTCTACGAGTGAACTTTTATTTCCCTTTGTGTGTCTGCTTTTCACTGATGGTGGCCCTCAGTTCGCTTATGTGAAACTTTTACTTTTAAGTTTATATGGCAAGAAAAGTCCAGTTAGTTATGTGAAACTGTTTTATTTTCATTTTCAATTTATGTGGCAAGAAAAGTCTGGTTAGGAGTTTACAATGCTAATTGCTCTAGCTCAAACAAACGCGAGACCCATTGCATTGCAAATGCTTGTTTTAAATGTAGTCACTGCAGCTTACCAGCTGGCCAAGCGCCAGCCCTGGCCTACAGTTCTCGAGGGTCTCTGGAGACCACCCACTTATGACGTGAAGCAGCATCCTATTTTGAAAGCAACTTCGGGTGTGTAGGGCACTAGTCCTTTATTTACCAGGGCTGCTTGTCAATCTGGACATAGGGCAGCAACACCCTTGTCCAATTCGCTACAGAGTGACGAGTTGGAAATGGGTGGGGTCGTTACATGCTGCCTGTGAGTGATCTTGTGGAAGTGAATAGTCCCTGTTGCTTCCTGTTACAAAGCTTCAGCCTTTAGCACTTGAAAGGTAAGTGGTAGATGGAATGAAAGCTGAGGGTGCATTTCAAAATAATCATTTTACATGTGCAGGAAGAGCACAGTGATAAATGTTTGTGCTGGTCCGTAATTGAGAGATAATTCTGTGAGGCCCGGGTGACAAGAGTTAGTTTCTTACTAATGTGCCCCTGGGAAGAGCCCCATTGTTTCATGGTGAGTCACTGGCCAAATCGGGTGGAGCATGAGAAAAGAGCGCAAATTCAAAAAGGTACTGTGGCATGCTGGGCGTGAATGCAGGTTCACCAGAAGGTATTGCAAGTCTGCTAGACAATTTTACTGCTTACGGCACAGAATTAAAAGAGCAGCATATGCACATGATTCCAGGCTCAAGGTCAGGGTTAGAAAGTTGTAAGAATTGTTTGTCGCTGGAAACAGGTGTCACTTAGCTGGTGTTACAAACGTTTTCAAGGCTTTACAGAAGGTTATTGGAGTTTGACATTGGAGATACAGGCTGGAGCAACAGCACATCGGAAACAGAAACAGAGCAGAGCAGGAAATTACCTCACAGGAGGTTTATATGTAGTACTGAACAATTCCCCAAAAATATGCCATGGACAGGCAGCATTATACCAGCATCTAGGATCCCTCTTCCTGCCTCTTGCATTTTTATAAGGCAATCTGTTATTACTGAGTCGTTTCTGGCCCTAGCAGCTATCCCTGCGCCTAATACTGCCTCTTACAGTAACCCTTGATAAATTGTATCACAGTAACTCCTCCCCAATTTCCCACAAACAATGCCTCTTCCTGAATTATCCCTCAGTAACACTCCAATTACTCTATTCTACCAGTCATCCTGTGGATCTCGTAAAGCACTCTATTCCTTCATTCTTTGCTTCACTTCACAGCAGACGCTCGTCTCCCCTGCACCGTTTCTCCCCGAATTCCCATTATCTTCCTGCAGTGCTCCTATCTTTTAACAGATCTCTTCTTGCATTGTGCACCAAGTCATCCCTTCTTTATCTTACATTTTCGCAAGCTCTTCCATGCACGTCAATTCACCAAAACGCCAGGGGTAGCGGAAAGGTACATCACACACCCTTTGACCGTCCCTTTCATTCACGCACACATACTTACACATACACACACACATTCACACATACACACAATGTCTTGCAAATTAACACTCTCACCAGCAAGAACACACGCAACACACATTTATAAGCTATTTTTACATACCACAGTGTGAGAAAGTTGCCTCTTTCTAGCATGGTTACCCCCATTTTTGGTCTGTTTGTGAGGGTTTGTCAGTGTGTTTTTACTGTCTCACTAGGATCCTGCTAGCCAGGACCCCAGTGCTCATAGTTTAAAACCCTGTTTGTCAGTGTGTTTTGCCTGTCTCACTGGGATCCTGCTAGCCGGGACCCCAGTGCTCATAGTTTGTGGCCTATGTGTGTTGTCAGTATGCTTGACTGTGTCACTGAAGTTCTGCTAACCAGAACTTCAGTGCTTATGCTCTCTTTACTTACCAAATTTGTCACTATAGTTTAGTGACTCCATGTTCCAATTCTCATTGGCACACTGAACCCCCCTTATAAGTCTCTAGTATAAGGTATCTAGGTACCAAGGGCATTGGGGTTCCAGGAGATTCTTATGGGCTATAGCCTTTCTTTTGCCACCCATAAGGAGCTCATACAAAACTTTCATCATGACTGCCACTGCAGCCTGAGTGAAATAGTGCACACACTATTTCACAGCCATTTTACACTGCACTAAGTAACTTATAAGTCACCTATATGTCTAACCTTCATTTACTGAAGGCTATGTGCACAGTTACTGTGTGTGAGGGCACCCTTGCACTAGAAAAGGTGTCCCCGTGTTGTCCAGGGACAATTCCCCAGACTTTGTGAGTGCGGGGACACCATTATAAACGTGCACTACATATATGTCAATATCTATATGGAGTTTGACAAAGGTAACTCTGAATATGGCCATGTGAGGTGACTACGATCATGGAATTGTCCCACCAATCCAAATCTGGTATTGGCGGGCAATCTCATGCACCCTGAGGGCTCCACCATGGACCCCCAGTACTGCCACACCAGCTCCCTGAGGTTTCCACTGCAGCCCCAGCTGCTGCCACCTCACAGACAGGTTTCTGCCCTCCTGCGAATTGAGCAGCTCCCTGCTCTGGCATGAAACTGGACAAAGGAAAGGGGAGTGACCACTCCCCTGTCCATCACCACCCCAGGGGTGGTTTCACAGAGCTCCTCCAGAGTGTCCGTCACATTAGCCATCTTGGATTCCAAGGCGTGGGGACCCTCTGGAGACCTCTGAGTGGCCAGTGCCAGCAGGTGACGTCAGAGACCCCAAATGATAGGTGCATACCTGGGTAGGTAGCCAATCTCCCTCACAGGGCTATTTAGGGTCTCTCCTCTGAGTGTTTCCTCAGATTTGGTTTGCAAGATTCCTCTGCATCCTCTGCTTTAGCTTCTGACCATCAGATCAACCGCAGACTGCTCCAGAAACTGCTGTAACTGCAACAAAGTATCCAGGATGACTCCTGTGATATTCAACTTCAGCTCTAGCCAGCTTTTGCAACAGTTCCAAAGGTGTGCACGCTTTGAGGACTGCCTGTCTTCACTCTGCACCAGAAGAACCAAAGGAATCTCCTGTGGAGTGACAGAGTCACTTCCCTGCTTCTGCAGGCACCCTTCTGCGACGATGACCGGTACTCTGGGATTCCTCTCCTGATGACAAGGGTGCTCCCTGGAACACAGGTGGTGGACCAAAGTAAACCAGACTGTCCAAAGGTCCAGCTGTCCAAATTTGGTGGAGGTAAGAGCTTGCCTCCCCGTGCTATGACAGTACCCCTGTGCACCGCATCTTCTGCAGCTCCTTGAGCTTCTGTGCACTGCTTTCAAGAATCCTTCATTCACAGTGTAGCTCAGGTCACCAGCACTCCATCCTGCGACGCACAGCTCCCTGAGTTGTTCTCCAGCTGCGTGGGACCTTCCAGTGTAGTGCTGCAATGACTGCACTTTGCATCTTCTTTTTCCCTGTGTTCTAGGATTCCATGGGTGCTGCCTGGTCTTCTGATGGCTCTCTAAAGTGCTGAGAGCCCCCTCTGTCTCCTCAGTCTGAGTTGAAACCCCCAGGTCCCTCCTGGGTCCAGGCAGTTCCTTTTTGACAAAACCACGTACTTGCTGGAACCAAGGCTTGTTGGCTGAATCCTGCAACTCAAACAGCCTGCATCGAACAACTCAACGTGGGACATCACCTGCACCAAGCAGGAATCCACAGCTATCTTCTATGGTGCTCTTCTGTACTTTTCTTCTGACCAGAGAATCCACCTTTGCACCTTCTTTTAGGTTGGCTGGAGCTCCTGTCCTTCCGGGACTCTTCTTTGACTTCTGGACTTGGTCTCCTCTCTCTGCAGGTCTTCAGGTCCAGAAATCCACGGTTTGTTGCTTGAAGTCTTGTTTAGTTCTTGCAAAATCTCTTATCATGACTTGTATTGTTTCCTGAGGAAACTTGCTGTACTTTACTCCTGCTTTCCTGGGCTCTGGGGTGGGGTACTTTACTTACCTTTTGTGTTTTCCTACACTCCCAGCATCCCTCTACACACTACACTTTCCTACGGGAGAATTCGTTATTCACATTCCACTATTTTAGTATATGGTTTGTTTTGCCCTTAGGCCCATTGCAATCTATTGTATTTTCTACTGTTTGCACTATTCTATGACTGTTTACCTACCTGATTTTGGTTACTAGTGTATATATTGTGTATAATACTTACCTCCAGAAGGAGTATTGCCTCTAAGATCTTTCTGGCCTTGTGTCACTAAAATAAAGTACCTTTATTTTTGGTAACACTGAGTATTGTCTTTTATTGTGTATAAGTACTGGGTAACTATAGTGGTATTGCAGGATCTTTGCATGTCTCCTAGTTCAGCCTAAGCGGCTCTGCTACAGCTACCTCCAGACAGCCTAAGCTGCTAGAACACTGCCTACATTTCATTAATAAGGGATAATCGACCTAGTATAAGGTACCCACCACAAACCAGGCCAGCCTCCTACATTGTTGGTGCAGCGTTGGGATAAGTACTTGCAATTGCTTTACCACTTTGTTACTGGTGCTTTTTACAAGAAAAGTGTACTCCAATACTTGGAATTATATACAATTGTACCTAGCAGTCATTTTTTCACTTTCAAAAAGTTATTTCAAACTTTCTAAAGGTTTTCAAAAGTTCTGAAAAGTTGTTCCTTTCCTCTAAGATGTTAGGTCAAATAGTTTACTAACTTTAGTCTTCTCCCTAACCTTTTTCTTTCACTATGTTTATTGTAGAGGCTACCCCCAGGGTTGTTAAGACCACTTATGAAAGTCTGAATTTCAAAAGTCTGAGGGGTTAGAGGGAGATTCCACCCTGGTAGAGTCAGGAGAGGGTCCTGAAGATCCAGGGGAGGGTCCTTCCACATGTCTTTCCCTTAACAAACCTCTTAGTGAAGCTGGTAGTGGAAGGGGGTCACACACAGGTAGGGCACCCTTCACACCTAGAGGCCAGGTCACTAGAGTAACTCAAGTTAGGGAAAGGTTAATCTCTGCTTGTTAGAAATGGGGTCTTTGGTTGACAGTCAGGTTACCCCCTGTTCAAGCAAGGACCCTCACTCTAGTTAGGATAAAAGAGAATCACCCTCAGCTAACCCCTGCTTACCCCCTTGGTAGCTTGGCAGAGCAGTAGGCTTAACCTCAGAGTGCTGGGCGTAAAGTATTTGTACCAACACACACAGTAACTTAATGAAAACACTACAAAATGACACAACACCAGTTTAGAAAAATAGGAAATATTTATCTAGACAAAACAAGACCAAAACGACAAAAATCCAACATACACAAGTCAAGTTATGATTTTTTTAAAGGTTTAAAATAAAAAGAGTCTTTAGGTAGTTGTAACAACACACTAGCGCTGCTAGCGTGTAAATGTACCTGGTTTGCGTAAAAAATAACCCCGCACGGGCTGTGCGCGTCGAAAGTAACCCTGCACGGCTGTGTGCGTCGAAAACAACTCGGCACGGCGGTGCGCGTTGAAAAAGTCAGCCACACGACGGTCCGAAAGTCCCGCGGCGCAGGTTGCGATCTCTCAGCCTTCGTCAGCGATGCTGCGCGTCGTTTCTCCTGCTCCGGGCGTCGATTCTCCGGTCGCGTTTCCTGCGGCGTCGTTTCTCAGCTGCGGAGCCGGCGTCGCGTCGTTTTCTCAGCCGCGATCGGATTCGCGTCGATCTTTTCTCCGCACGGCGCTCGGTGCATGTATTTTTGTCCTTAGGCTGCCAGCCTCTCCTTTCAGGGTCCCAGGAACTGGAAGGGCACCACAGAGCAGAGTAGGGGTCTCTCCAGAGACTCCAGGTGCTGGCAGGAAGAAGTCTTTGCTATCCCTGAGACTTCAATAACAGGAGGCAAGCTCTACATCAAGCCCTTGGAGATTTCTTCTTCAAGATGGAAGGCACACAAAGTCCAGTCTTTGCCCTCTTACTCTGGCAGAAGCAGCACTGCAGGAAAGCTCCACAAAGCACAGTCACAGGCAGGGCAGCACGTTTTCCTCAGCTATCAGCTCTTCTCCAGGCAGAGGTTCCCCTTGGTTCCAGAAGTGTTTCTAAAGTTTGTAAGTTTGGGTGCCCTTCTTATACCCATTTTAGTCTTTGAAGTCACCTTCCTTCAAAGGGGACTCACACCTTCTTGTGAAATCCTGCCTTGCCCAGGCAAGGCCTCAGACACACACCAGGGGGCTGGAGACAGCATTGTCAGAGGCAGGCACAGTCCTTTCAGATGAGAGTGACCACTCCACCCCTCCCTCCTAGCAGAGATGGCTAATCAGGAATGCAGATCACACCCCAGCTCCCTTTGTGTCACTGTCTGGTGTGAGGTGAAAAACAACCCAACTGTCAACTGACCCAGACAGGGAATCCACAAACAAGGCAGAGTCACAGAATGGTTTAAGCAAGAAAATGCTCACTTTCTAAAAGTGGCATTTCCAAACTCACAACCTCAAAATCAACTTTACTAAAAGATGCATTTTTAAATTGTGAGTTCAGGGATCCCAAACTCCACCTGTCCATCTCTTCTCTAGGGGAATCTACACTTTAATCATATTTAAAGGTAGCCCCCATATTATCCTATGAGAGAGAGACAGACCTTGCAACAGTGAAAACGAAATTGGCAGTATTTCACTGTCAGGACATATAAACCACATTACTATATGTCCTACCTTATCCATACACTGCACCCTGCCCTTGGGGCTACCTAGGGCATACCTTAGGGGTGCCTTACATGTAAGGAAAGGGAAGGTTTAGGCCTGGCAAGTGGGTACACTTGCCAAGTCGACTTTACAGTGTAAAAATACACACACAGACACTGCAGTGGCAGGTCTGAGACATGATTACAGAGCTACTTATGTGGGTGGCACAACCAGTGCTGCAGGCCCACTAGTAGCCTTTGATTTACAGGCCCTGGCACCTCTAGTGCCCCTTACTAGGGACTTACTGGTAAATCAAATATGCCAATCATGGATAAACCACTTACATACAATTTAAACAGGAGAGCATATGCACTTTAGCACTGGTTAGCAGTGGTAAAGTGCTCAGAGTTGAAAAGCCAACAGCAACATGTCAGAAAAATATAGGAGGCAGGAGGCAAAAAAGTCTGGGGATGACCCTGCAAAAGCAAAAGTCCAACACGACCCCCTACCAGCCTAAAGCCAGGGGAGAACAATCAATACCTTGATGTACTTCCCTGATTGGGGCGATAGAACAGGGACCCAGGCCCACAACAGCAGGGGCATGTTCCAGTTCTACGCCTTCCTGACTCCAGTTGGATCCCTCTGTCCATACTCTCAGGGCCCACTAAGCTAACCCATGGGGAATCCTTCTCCACATCTACAGACACCATCTGTGCAACCCCTAACTTTACTTTGCTCACAGATGTATTGCAATGGGCAGATAGTACCACCAGGGCCAATACAGTGGTGTTGCCCACTCCACCCCCGGGGTGTGACTCTCGTCCTTCCCCCCCCAGGGGCAACTCTGTCCACCAGGACAGCAAGCCACAGTGGCCCCAGACAACTGTCAGGGATGAGAGCCCGACCTCAGGCCTCTCTAACCACTGTGACTGTGGAGAGTGGGGGGTGGTAGCCCCAGGTGCCTGGCACCCTTTGACCACTCTCTCTTCCACCAGGTCAGGGATGACAACCTGACCCTGGTCCTCCCCTCTGGGGCTCTGTACCCTCCCTGCAGAAGCGGCACCCCCAGAGTCAAAAACTGTCAGGGTGCTTGTAGAAGCAGTCCTGCACAATTCTTCCATCAGTGCAGGGATGTTAACCTGCAACTGATCCTCCAACCTGGGGTCTGTACCTTCAGGTTGGACCAGGGCCAGGGGTGAGGCTTCCCTCCCCCTGCCCTCTCTTCTGGGGTCCTGAACCACCCAACTAGGAGTGGCCCCCCCAGAAGACAACATGGTAGGGGCACTGTTAGCAGTAGCCCCTTCCTCCAGGTCAGGGGAGACACCCTTAACCTGGCCTCCCAATCCAGGGTCTGTACCCACAGACTGGATCACTGCCTGGCAACCCAGGACTTCCTGGGGGGCATACCTACCCCCTACCAGGTCAGAGTTTACCCTCTGAACCTGGTCATCCAACCTAGGGTCTCCACCCTGCGGTTGAACCATTGCCTGGCACACCAGGACTTCCTTGGGAGCACACTTACCCCCCATCAGGTCAGAGTTTACCCCCTGAACCTGATTATTCAACCCAGAGTCACCACCCTGCGGTTGAACCATTGCCTGGCACACCAGGACTTCCAGGGGGGCACACTTACCCCCCTCAAGGGACACACTGTCCCGAAGGGCCACACAAGAGTCTGGCTGGCGCAGGTCTCCTGACCTCTGCCCATCTGACAGAGTCTGGATTCCCCCCAGCCCAGAAATGGTCTCACCAAGGTCATTCATGGGGGGCTCTGCTCTCAGAGCTGACCCCTGACCCTCCAGGTTCTCCACTGGGGTCCGCAACCCCCTCTCAACCCTCTGTCTGGACTTCTGCACCCCCTCACTAGGAGTGGTACTGCCAGACACCAGAACTGGTGGGACGCTGGCTACAGCCGCCCCCCCAAGTTCTCCTGACACTGTGGGGTCTCCCTCAACAGATGGCCCTATGGTACAGGCTAGGCTCCCCTCCTGGTGTTCCCGCAGGGAACCCTCCAGGACCTGGGACCGGATCTCGGGCACCTTGGGCCTCAACCCATCCCCATTCCCTCCCCTCTGAGACTGGACATGGGGTCCCTCACCCATCCCACTACACTGGGACCTACCTGGGACACTACAATCCTTCCCTACCTCACCTGGTTGGGAACTACCTAGACCACTCCTCTCAGGAGCACCCCCAAATGCCTCTTCAGACTCTCTGGTACTCACCCAGAAGTCTGCCTCCATTGTAAGCTCCCTGGGGTCAGAGAACTCACACTCCACCTGGTGTTGGCATAGCTCTGGAAAATAAGGACTAGACATATGCTCTCCAGCAATTACATCACTCAGCCCCTCACATGAATTAACCAAAGTACCCTTCACCCAACCATCCAGTGACTCTGCTTTGACAAAGCACCCCACATCACCCTCCGGAGACTGGTGAGACAGTACCTGACTGTCCCTGACACTCAACCCACACTCTTCTGGGATGTCTTCACACTCCATAACCAGGACTTCTACTTGGGGGGAACCCCTCTCCCTGTCACTCTCACTTAGAGTCAGTAGAGTGTCCCTCCCACCAGTAGGAATATGACTCCCCATGCCAGTTCCCCAATCTACCTCAGAGACCCTGTGCATCACTGGAGCTACCTCATACCCCTGAACCTCCTGGCGTGTGTTAACTCCCTCCTTCAAGTAGGGCACCACCTCTCTGGGCATGTGCACTTCTTCAGCAGTACTGGATACAAGATTTTTGCTGCCACCATCTGAACTGGATTCAGCCCTCATGGCCTCCAGCTTCAGCTCTTCACAGCTCAGCTCTTGAGCTGCAATCCTTTCTTTTTCCAGGACTAAGGCTCTCTGCTCCTCAGCCCTCTCAAGCTCTGCATCTAGCTCTTCCAGACTCCGGATTCGAGCTAGGAGCCACTCATCTCTTTCTGTTCCCTCCTCTTCGGAGTAGTCATCCTCCTCAGACTCATTTGGTGGTGTTGCCTGACAACGTTTCAATTCATACTGAAACAGGGCTGACTCAAGATCCTCCCTTCTGGATTTCTTGTTCACAGCCAGTCCCCTTTCCATGCAAAATGCTTTAAGCTGCCACTTTTTATACATAAATAGGTGCCAGAAATTGACTTCCATTCTGCAAAGGCTTCACAACCAAAAAACAAAGTCCAAAAATATCATCAATACTTCCAGGAGGACATCAGAGAACAAAAAGCAGAATCACAAGACAAGTAGTATGTGGTCACGTAGTGGTCTGAGATCAAAACAGTAGTGTACACTTAATTACTGTATGTCAAGTACAAATACAAGTCCAAATCCCGACCGCTGGTCACCAATGTTAGAAATGGGGTCTTTGGTTGACAGTCAGGTTACCCCCTGTTCAAGCAAGGACCCTCACTCTAGTTAGGATAAAAGAGAATCACCCTCAGCTAACCCCTGCTTACCCCCTTGGTAGCTTGGCAGAGCAGTAGGCTTAACCTCAGAGTGCTGGGCGTAAAGTATTTGTACCAACACACACAGTAACTTAATGAAAACACTACAAAATGACACAACACCAGTTTAGAAAAATAGGAAATATTTATCTAGACAAAACAAGACCAAAACGACAAAAATCCAACATACACAAGTCAAGTTATGATTTTTTTAAAGGTTTAAAATAAAAAGAGTCTTTAGGTAGTTGTAACAACACACTAGCGCTGCTAGCGTGTAAATGTACCTGGTTTGCGTCAAAAATAACCCCGCACGGGCTGTGCGCGTCGAAAGTAACCCTGCACGGCTGTGTGCGTCGAAAACAACTCGGCACGGCGGTGCGCGTTGAAAAAGTCAGCCACACGACGGTCCGAAAGTCCCGCGGCGCAGGTTGCGATCTCTCAGCCTTCGTCAGCGATGCTGCGCGTCGTTTCTCCTGCTCCGGGCGTCGATTCTCCGGTCGCGTTTCCTGCGGCGTCGTTTCTCAGCTGCGGAGACGGCGTCGCGTCGTTTTCTCAGCCGCGATCGGATTCGCGTCGATCTTTTCTCCGCACGGCGCTCGGTGCGTGTATTTTTGTCCTTAGGCTGCCAGCCTCTCCTTTCAGGGTCCCAGGAACTGGAAGGGCACCACAGAGCAGAGTAGGGGTCTCTCCAGAGACTCCAGGTGCTGGCAGGAAGAAGTCTTTGCTATCCCTGAGACTTCAATAACAGGAGGCAAGCTCTACATCAAGCCCTTGGAGATTTCTTCTTCAAGATGGAAGGCACACAAAGTCCAGTCTTTGCCCTCTTACTCTGGCAGAAGCAGCACTGCAGGAAAGCTCCACAAAGCACAGTCACAGGCAGGGCAGCACGTTTTCCTCAGCTATCAGCTCTTCTCCAGGCAGAGGTTCCCCTTGGTTCCAGAAGTGTTTCTAAAGTTTGTAAGTTTGGGTGCCCTTCTTATACCCATTTTAGTCTTTGAAGTCACCTTCCTTCAAAGGGGACTCACACCTTCTTGTGAATTCCTGCCTTGCCCAGGCAAGGCCTCAGACACACACCAGGGGGCTGGAGACAGCATTGTCAGAGGCAGGCACAGTCCTTTCAGATGAGAGTGACCACTCCACCCCTCCCTCCTAGCAGAGATGGCTAATCAGGAATGCAGATCACACCCCAGCTCCCTTTGTGTCACTGTCTGGTGTGAGGTGAAAAACAACCCAACTGTCAACTGACCCAGACAGGGAATCCACAAACAAGGCAGAGTCACAGAATGGTTTAAGCAAGAAAATGCTCACTTTCTAAAAGTGGCATTTCCAAACTCACAACCTCAAAATCAACTTTACTAAAAGATGCATTTTTAAATTGTGAGTTCAGGGATCCCAAACTCCACCTGTCCATCTCTTCTCTAGGGGAATCTACACTTTAATCATATTTAAAGGTAGCCCCCATATTATCCTATGAGAGAGAGACAGACCTTGCAACAGTGAAAACGAAATTGGCAGTATTTCACTGTCAGGACATATAAACCACATTACTATATGTCCTACCTTATCCATACACTGCACCCTGCCCTTGGGGCTACCTAGGGCATACCTTAGGGGTGCCTTACATGTAAGGAAAGGGAAGGTTTAGGCCTGGCAAGTGGGTACACTTGCCAAGTCGACTTTACAGTGTAAAAATACACACACAGACACTGCAGTGGCAGGTCTGAGACATGATTACAGAGCTACTTATGTGGGTGGCACAACCAGTGCTGCAGGCCCACTAGTAGCATTTGATTTACAGGCCCTGGCACCTCTAGTGCCCCTTACTAGGGACTTACTGGTAAATCAAATATGCCAATCATGGATAAACCACTTACATACAATTTAAACAGGAGAGCATATGCACTTTAGCACTGGTTAGCAGTGGTAAAGTGCTCAGAGTTGAAAAGCCAACAGCAACATGTCAGAAAAATATAGGAGGCAGGAGGCAAAAAAGTCTGGGGATGACCCTGCAAAAGCAAAAGTCCAACACTGCTCATTCCCATGTCACTTCTGTATCAGAAGTGTCCCACACATCCAACCCTGAGGATCAATCCCTAGAAAGGGAACTCAGAAAGCTGAGGTTGGAGGAGGCCTAACTGAGGCTGCAGCAGCAACAGTTGACCTTACACTGGGAATCCCTGGCTGTGTAAAGGGAAAGGCAGGGGTTGGGGTTAGTTTCCCATAGTGGCAGCAGCATGGAACGTTTCTGGACTCATGAGGTCATGAAGGACAACATTAGCTCTAGAAACTTATGCAAAATTGTTCCCCCCACAAGGTGGAGGATGATATTCAAAAGTGGTTTGCTGCACTTGAGAGGGCCTGTAATGTGCAAAAGGTCCCTCAAAATCAGTGGGCTGCTATACTTTGGTTGTCCTTCTCTGATAAAGGGAGGGCAGACTCCTCACTGTTAGGGTGGAGGATGGAGACAACTACAACATTTTAAAGAATGCATTCATTGATGGATTTGGCCTAACCCCAGAGCAACACAGAATCAAGTTTAGGGAAACCAAGAAAGAATCTTCACAAGATTGAGTTGACTTTTTGGACTGTTCTGTGAAAGCTTTAGAGGGTTGGTTAAATGGCAGTAAAGTGTCTGATTACCGGGTCCCATAGAATCTAATTTTGAGAGCATATATTGAATAGTTGTGTGTCTGATTTGTTGCATCGATATCTTGTGGGCTCAGATCTGACCTCACCTCAAGAATTGGGAAAGAATGCAGACAAATGGGTCATAACAAGGGTGAGCAGCAAAGCTCATACAGGGGGTGACAAAGAAAACAAGAAAGATGGTGAAAAATCTCAGGATTAGCATATGGATAAAAGTAAGCACAAAGATCCTTCTTCAGGTCCACAACACTCCTCTGGGGGTGGGGATAAATCATCTTCCTCTTCTTCTCACTCTGCACACAATATAATGCCCTGGTGCTATGTGTGCAGAGGTAAAGGCCATAGTCCAGGGCATAAATCCTGCCCAGGTAAAGTCCCTGAGCCTACCACCACTAATAAATCCAGCTCTAGTGACCCTAGCAGTAGTGGTAATAGTGGTGGGACTACTGGCAATAGTCAAACAAAGGGTGTAGCTGGGTTCACTTTTGGGTCCATCATAGAAACTGGGGTAGACACTCCCAAGGCAGTTTCTGTCACATCTGGTGACATTGGCCTTGCCACTTGGGCTGCTTGTCCCTTTCACATGAACAAGTATAAGCAGTCAATTTTAATAAATCGTGGTGAGGCCCAGGCCTACAGGGACACAGGTATCAGCATCACTTTGATGACTGAAAACTTGGTGTCACCTGCACAACACCTCCCTGGACAAAAGCACCAGGTTACTGATGTCAACAACTCCACTCAGTCTCTCCCCTCAGCTGTAGTGCAACTTAGTTGGAGTGGAGCTACTGTCCCAAAGCCGGTGGTGGTATCACCTAGCTTACCTGTAGACTGCCTCTTAGGTAAAGACCTAAAGACCTCATGTTGGGCTGAGGTAGAGTTTAGGACACATGCATCCATGCTGGGTATCCCCGAGGAATTGCTTCATCTCATTTCATGTGAAATGAAAAAGCAAAGGAGAGAAAAAGATCTGAAACTTCAGGATCCCTCTCCACCAACAGGTAAAAAGTGTATCAAAGTATCCCTTCTCCACCCTACCACTAAGGATACAATTCCTGTGGTGGGAGAAGCCTCTCCTGGGGTGGACCCTGTACCAAGGGAGCCCACAGCTACCACAGATGGACTCCCAGAGCTACAGTACCTCTCTGTGGAACCACTAAACCAGATGTGCAAAATTGTACTGTTTTAGTAAATTTGGAGCAACCCTCTAGCCCTCCCAGAGAAACTTTAGTGCAGCAGCCCTGCACTACTTCTGGACACTTAGGACAGAAGCCCTGTCCTAGTGTGGAGCTTATAGGACATCAGCCCTGCCCTGCTCCAACCCAAGAAAAACAGCAACCCTGTTCTCTCCTTCAGCCATATGGACAAACCTTTTGCCCATTTATGGCTTTACTGAGACAGCATCCCTGTCTGGCATTCTCTTCCTTAGGACAGCAACCCTGTCTTGACATAGGCTCAATGGAACAATCCCACTGCCCAACTTTAAAACTTACAAATAGAGATACTGAGAATTTAAATTTGCACTGTTTTCTAGGTAAAAATCTCCAAACAGGGTGGTTTATATCCCCACAGGGAAGTAACCATACAGCTGATGATAAAGGGAGTAACCACTCTATTGCAGATCTACTCTCCACTTATCACCACATAGACAATAAAGTCTCAACTGGCCAAGGTTAGCCTTATTGCCCTTCGTTTGGGGGGGGTTTATATGAGAAAGTAGCCTCTTTCTAGCATGGTTACCCCCATTTTTGGCCTGTTTGTGAGTGTTTGTCAGTGTGTTTTTACTGCCTCACTAGGATCCTGCTAGCCAGGACCCCACTGCTCATATATTTGGAACCCTATTTGTAAGTGTTTTGCCTGGCTCACTGGGATCCGGCACAAGCCATTTTGTGCATGCAGCCAGTGTGTGTTTGACATAGGCTTACATACAAACATTGTTAACTAGTGATCATTTGTTTTTCAAGTTTATATATATATATTTTTTTTCTACTTTATTTAATTTTTTTATTTTTCATTTTAACGTGTCATTATTTATTTCTTTTTTAATTCATTTTTTATTTTAATTTCTATATTTTATTTTTTTAAATATTTTTTTATTTGTATTTTTCATTTTATTTAATTCTGCATTTTGCCTTGATCCATCCATCCACATCCATCCAATTAATTTCTCTATCCATTCATTAAAGACACACAGCTGCACTACAGCATTCAGTTTCTTTAGGTGTAATTCCATTTCCTCCAGGACACCCCTGCTGTGGAGCACCCAGACAAATCAACAGCCTAATTCATTTTGTCAATGATTATTCCATTTTCCCTGGACCACCTTGCCACCATAGGATATTTAAAGGAGTATTCCATTTACTCATTTGCCTCTCTCTGACTACCCCTCGAGTCTCCTTTAAAATAGATGGAGATAAAGCAAAGAGCTAGATCTGCCTGTTATGCAGTTTGATTTGAAATGTACTTTTTTATGGTTTGGTGGTGTGGTTTGCCAAAACAACATTTGATTAAATAGGTATATTATATAATTAACCAACTGCACTAGGATTGCATTGCTCTGTAATATTTCAACCTGCAACAATGCCACGTTTCACTAACTACATGTTTTTCTTGATAGGTTGTTTTTTTAGGTGCACAAAAGAAGAGACCTCACATCACTCGCAGTACTGCCAAACAGAAGGCCTTACAGTTACGTTGGTCCACAGGTACCAAACTCTTTCACTTGTGTATTTTAGTTCCACTTGCCAACCTAGAGCCCAAGATGGCCCCTAAGAAAGTTGCTCTCAAGAAAGTGGCCAGTGAGTAGAAGCAGCTTTCCGCCAGTGGTGTGCCAACCACAACCTTTATCGGGAGACGTGTGACTGCCACACTGGCCTCCAGGGAGGAACCTAGGACTGGGAGCAGCACTTACCATCAACAGCACCACCCCAACACAAGCCCAAGACCATGTCTGTCAGTGAGGCAGCCACTGCAATCATAGCGATACCGATGAGCAGTGATGTTGAATTGGATTTGTCCCTTTCACAAAGTAGAACCCAATCATTTCAGGAAACAGAGTAAAGTGGATAGCAGCCGCAGCCAGATCTTCCCAAAGTTGGAGCAGAAAAGGAGGTCCAGATTTCTGCTGAGGAAGAACATCTTCTTTTAGAATGAATGGCTCCTAGTTCTCCAGCAAGAAAAAGGAAGGGTAATACTTCACCATCTCTTCGAGGCACCATTTCTGATGACGATGATAGGGACATGGAGTGGACCCTGGCAGAGTCCGAGAGATGCCAGGAGAGGCAAAGGGAAAATAAATATTCCAGAAAGCCTTAGAATCATGGAGGGGGATGATGATAGTGAGGATGATGATGATGACCCAGTTATTGTGGAAGCTGACACAGAGGAGTCCAACATTACTATCCAACCTGCTCATAGGGATGTAACACAGGCAGCACTGCCAGCTCCCATATTTGTAAGGCCCCAGCTGAGGCCTGCACCAACGCATACCTCAATAAAAGTATGCAGTGCAGTAGGGCAATCAACACACCCACCTACATTCAGTTCTTCTTTAGGCATTGGCAGTGGCCCAATAAGAAAGTGCTGCTCCCCAGTTTGGGACTTTTTAACGATTAGCAAACAGGAGGAGAACATTGCCATTTGCTCTTTTTGCCACACAAGTGTTCATCAAGGTAAGCCAGGCTCACGTTATGGTAGTGGAGGCCAAATGACCCATATGAAAAGACATCAGGCAATCCAGTGGGAGGAGTGCCTTGAAAAACACTCAATGTGGTCACGGTGGTGAAGGTGAGGAGAGCCAGGAAACATCAGCTATAACTTGTCAAACCACAGTGGAGGGTGAGGGAGAAGAGGGTGACATTCTCACATAAAGCAGCCCTGTCTCAGCAGTGCACCAGAATCACCTGACCTCACAATGGCACAGGAAGACTCAGAGTCAGATGCAGACACCACAGCATACGATGATTGCACCACGACGTGCATTGAGTCTACCATCACCTACATCTCAAAAGTCCCCTGTGTCAGTGGCCCCACAAAAGAAAAAAATCCAGGCTACAATTACAGGCATGTTTAGGCAGGAGGGGCCCTATGACCGGAATCACCCAATGGCACATTTGTACAATGGGAAGCTTGCAAAAACTTTAGCACTGACCCTCCTCCCTTTTTCTTGTGTGGAGGGAGTGGGATTCTTAGAGATTTGAGGCAACCCTCTACCCAAATAGGAGGTTCCAAGTCTGACTTTTTTTTCAGAGTTGCTTTTCCAGCGCTGCATCAGGATGTGCTGCAGTTGGCTGGACAAGCTTTGCAGCAAAGTGTTGCCCACATTATCCACCTGATGACTTGCATGTGGACTAGCTGTCAGGTGACTGATTACATGTGTATGGCTGCACACTGGATCTCTTTTGTGGCAGTAAAGCAAAAGCTACCTACAATTCTTGGCCCTGAAGAAGGTTTTAAGAGCGTTTGGTGGCATACAACACTAGCCATGTTTGCCATGGAGAAATCACACACAGCTGCAAACATCTTGGAGGAATTTAATAGTAGGGTGTCTGAATGGCTGCGACCCAAAGGTCTTCTAATTGGATTTGTTGCCACAGACAGTGGCAGTAACATAGTCAAGGCCATGGCCATGGCAGACAGCCATTTCAGGGTCCTGTGTTTGGTGCATCAACCTGGCTGTGCAAGACTTTCTTAAAAAAGAAGATTAGGGGCCAGATGTATGAATCTCGCTCATTGCGATTCGGTAATTGCGATTTTTAAGAAATCGCTATTACCGACTCGCAAAGGGCCATGTATCACATTTGCGAATCGGTAAGAGCGATTTCTTAAAAATCGCAAATGCAATTACCGAATCGCAAATTGCGATACTGGCCCCATTCGCAGCTATGGGCCTGTTGGCCCATAGCTGCGAATTTTTAGCATTTCCTAAATTGCGATTTCTGAACCAGAAATCGCAATTTTGGAAATGCAAAAGGGCAGGGTGCTGGGGGCCTAAGGCCCCCTCTCCTGCACCCCAATTTTTTTTTTTTTGACCATGTAAAGTACACACATGCCAAAAGGGCATGTGTGCTTTACATAGTACATTTAAAAATGCAGTTTTACTGCATTTTTAAATTTTGCACCAGGTTACCACCTGGTTGCAGACAATGGTATTTTGCATGTGCAAAATACCATTCTGTGAAAAATCGCAATTTGCGATTTTTTCCAGAATAGCCTTGCGACCTGGATTTTGCGAATCGCAAATTGCGATTCGCAAAATCCAGGTCGCAACGCAAAAAATCGCAATTTTTGCGATTTCTATTTTGTGGTCATCGAATGCCTTTGATGCATTGCAGACCACTATTTTGCACTCGCAAACGGCCGATTTCGCTGTTTTGCGAATGCAAAATCTTTTGATACATCTGGCCCATAGTCAGCAACCTACTGACCACCTGCAGATGCATCTGCACTCATTTCAGTCATTCTTTTAAAGCCAGAAAACTGTTAGGCATTATTCAGCATGGTAACAGAGTACCAATATAAGCCCTGAGGCAGGAGGTGCCAACACATTGGAACTCAACCTATTATATGTTGCAACGTCTGTTTGAGCAGTACAAACAGATCAATGATTATGTCATTCCAAGAGATGCTGATGCAATTGGGAAAGCTATGACCATGGATGCAGACAAACTGGGCCTTGTCAAATGCCTCACACAAATGCTGCTCCCTTTTTGAAGTTCACATGGGAAGTTAACAAGAAAGACAGTACAGTGGGACAAGCTAACCTGTTTCTGCATCTGCTACAGGAGCAGCTAAAGGAGGTGTCTGAAAGGTTGGCATTCTGGGATGTGGACGAAAACCCAGAAGAGCATGCCTTGGTTGAGAGCCTAAGCTATCGCTTGACTTGTAATGCAAGGCTGCAAAATGAAGTCATCTTGTCTAAAGAGTACATCTGTGCCACCCTACTTGATTCACGCTTCAAAAAAAATCTTTCCACTTTCATTCCTTTTTCTGAAGGAGATGTTTCACAATACAAGAGATGGATTGTTGAGCAAGCAAAATAACTAGAAGAAGAATGGCTGGAACTTAGGGTCCCACTCTGCAGTTCTGGTGTGCCGCCTTCAACTTACAGAGAGGGCAGTCTTGTATGACATCCACCAACCCAACCACCAAGAAAACTGGTGACAACAGCAACAGAAGAATTGGAACCAACATCTGCATTGGCTTGGTTTCAAGTTGTAGATCTTAAATCCAGTGCGGAGGAGAAGGAGAAAGCAGTCAAGCAGGTAGCAGCACCAATGACCATTCAGAAGATGTTCCAGGAGTATCTGGATGACCCGAAAGATGTGCATGTGATCAAAAACCATTGGTGTATTGATATGGGCAGATGTGCCAATGGCCAGAGCTCAGTAGGATGGCAATAAAGTTTTTGGCTTGTCCTGTCCTCAACATGTCTGCTGAATGTGTGTTCAGTGCACAGTGAGAACAACCAGTCTCTCAACTCAAAACATGGAGAGATTGACCATGATCAAAATGAACCAGCATTTTATACCAGCTGATTACACCATTTCCGAAACACCACAGGAGGAAGAGGATGATTGGTCAGAATCAAGCGTGTTAGCTGACCAACTTCTGGGAGAACCACCAGAGTCGGAAGAAAAACTCTCTTTCCTGGACTGAGTATGCCAGTGCCACCATAGAACTTTTTAATTATTTCTCAATCAACTGCTTCTTCTCTTTCTTTGCAAAAAAAATATATGCAACGTTATTTTTGTATTGGATTTATGCTGCCCCACCATTTTATATTCACATATAAGCCCGGATTGGAGTTGGATCGGTGTGCAGTGAAGAAGCCCCCACATACCCTTCGGGACATTGGAGACAATGCCTGCCTGCCTCCCTCACTTGCCATTGCCAGGCTACATTGGAAGATCATTGATAAAAGACTGCTGTTGCCAATGCCTAATTCCAATGTGTGGCTACCGTCAAAGAGGAGATATTTTGTTCAACCACTGTGCTTGGATTGGAAGTGGTAACTACTAAGTAACTATTGCACCAATAAGGGGTGATGTATTGATTGATTGTGAATTTGTGAGTGATGACTGATGTATGTGGTGACTACAGTGATGGAGGGATTTCAACACATTTGTAAACGTGTTTCCAATGATTTGCAATGTTTAGGGGCTGATGGGTGATAAGTTTTTCCTGAAAGTGATTGGCCTTTCAAAATTAGTGAAATTTACTTGCAGAGTCCACTCCTTTTTTCTGGTTTCTCAGAACAGACTAGCCACTTTAGTTACCACATACAAATCTACACAATAAAATACTCCAGTTCCGCTTCTCTATTTGTTCTTCAACAGCAGTGCACTTCACAGGTCTACCTTGCTTGGTTTGGGACTGGGACGGAGTTGCTCAGAATCTGGAGGAGGAAGATGGAAGGACTCAGGGCGGGACTACCTTAACAGCCAGAAAGGAGAAAGTTATTTACTTCAAAGAGAACCCATTATGATTGTGAAGACTCTGAGGCCTAGTGCTCACTCAGCTCTGTGACGTGGAGAGAGGTGCTTTGATTTGGAAATGCTGTTGAGTACATGTTTGCTGCATTGCTAGCTCAAATGTGAAACTCCTGTTATGTTTTTCCTCTGCCATTTATCCATTTACCCAATACTCACCGGCACATCCTGCTTCATCCACCCACACATCATTTCCTTTCACTCTTTTCAGCTATCCTTTCTTTCAACCTTCCGTTCCTTCATGTTTTCATCAAGCAATCATTTTTAGCATACATTATGTGTACTTTTGCTGCATTGCGGATAGAAAAGGCCATAAGTTACCCAACCACCACTGTAGCTGAAGTGCAAGGGTCATGAATCACATCAAGACAATGCCCCTTGTAGCTAGTGAGTAATAGTCAATGAGCAAGCAACGTGACTTACCATTGCCCGTCTCTACCGCCGCCTCTTCCCTGCTCCATCTGCTCCTGCAGCGGTGAAACTTGAGCCAGCTCCACTGGTTGGTGGGGCTACAAAAAAACTGTATACAGAATTTAGATACCAGGTACACCTCCCCTTCTTAATTTTTTTCATCAAACAAATGCAACAGCAATATATTGTGACGGTTCTGTTAGCAGTGCAGTATCTTCTGTCAAAAATATCACTCTGGGCATTTTGTTGCAATGTTTGAAAAGCTAGGTAGTCAAACCAACTAAAAGCTTTGAGTAATAAAGGGGCAGAGCTGTAGCCTATAATTGATGATGACTTAGAATCATTGAAGAACAATGAAGGGTGGAATACAAAATGGTCGAAGAAAGACACAAAAAAAAGATAATGCAGGGATAACAGAAATTAAACAAAACTTGGATAGGGTGTTGGAAAAAAATCGCGACAGTATAAAAAAAGTAAACAAGTCAAATTAAAAATAGTATAAAAGTGGGGAGAGCTAAAAGTTATCGAAATAATAATATTAATGTTAAATATTAAGACTTCCTGGGATTAACTGAGCCATCAGCATTGGCGCTTATGGTTGCCACCTTCCCAGCTCCTGTCGGACCCGCCGGTGCAGTGCCCCTCTTCTTGTCCATGGGTGCTGATGTAAGAAATAAAGAAGATAAAAAAAATGCATTAGTTGTACCACTAAGCCACACAAAATAATTATATAACAGGCAAATGCAATAACATTGTACTTTAATCAGATCGCCTACAATACTAGTATGATCAACTATCGCTGAGTTGACTATACTGCTAAAATCCTTATTCCAAATTTCCTTAACAAAAACTACATTTGGAAGTAATGTATTGCAAGAATGACCTTTCATTCTATTCTCATTTCTCAAGCCCCTTGATAGACCAACTCAGTCTCCTTTTTGTGCTATGCATGCACACTCACATTACTGTGAAATTGCTTGGGACTATACAAGCTACATAAAGCCACAGAAAATGCTAACTCGTTGATATCACTAATTCACTATTGAGACAGGAGGACAGAGTAATCTGCGTTAAAATGGCTTCTTAAATAATCAACCAAAGCAAGTGCCTGCGAGTACTATGATGTAGCGCTGTGCACCTGCCTAGATCTAACAGGATCACATAATAAATAATATTCTTAACGTATTTTGAATGTGAGTACATTCTTCGTGTTTCGTTTGCCATCAAATGTGAATGAGCGCAATGGAGAACTCTACCCACTAGCAGATCTCTGCTTAGTGCGTCAGAGGTTTTTTTGCACTTCGCTGAGTTCCACATAGCGCGAATCCACGCACTCTGCCTAGGCCTACTACAAATCTGCAGATAGATGCCATAGCACAGCATCCCTTTAGTGTTTAGAATATATGATGCTGTTCATGTACCATTGGTATAGGATTGATAAATTATACATATACACTTTCACTGTTATGGTGGCCCTATGTTGGTACAGGGTGGAGCCTGAGAACACACAAGAGATGCCAGAATGCCACGATATTGGAGTAAATACAATTTCTGTCACTGACTTTGTATAATTTAGTCCGGCTACTCACATGGGTCACAGTGTAAAACATTTAACATCCCACTTTAGTCCCTTGTGGATAACTGTCAAAATAATACAACTATGGCATGTAGGTACTGCCTGATAATGATTTGAATTGACAAAATACCTAAGGATCAGAACAAGATCAATAATTATACAGGATTAACAGTGAAAAATGAGGATGTTTTTCACTGAGGGGGTTCTCTATGGCATCAAGAAGACGAGAGTGAAGCTCAAGTTGTCAATGATGCTTTCATGACATCAAACAGACAATGAGAGCGAAGTTTGACTTATCTGCGATGTCACTCAGAACCCTAGTTATTCACTTTTTACCAATTTTTATTTTTCATGGTATGTACAGCTCCAAATCATGTGCTTTGGCTTTTTACTACCATGCACAGGCAGAGGAGAAATGGAGAAGCCATACATAACATGGTCTCTCCACCCTGTCCCAAATGTTAAAAAAATACCATACACTGACCACTTATCCACACCACACTCTGTGCCCTCAGACTCCCTGCCCTCATAATGCTGTGCAAGAGCCAGCACTGCACAAATAGGCTCTCAGACAGCCCTCTCAAAGCAGCCAAACATTATTTTATGATGTAGCAACACTGCTTTTACCTCAATGCAGTGAGAAAACAGATTTAGAATCTGCGTTTCACGATAGAGGTTGTACGTGAGAGCCATACATAATTAAGGTATAACTTTTTTAATCCTGCATCAAGCATTTACATGCAAGGAGTGTCTCAGCATATGTTTCCATTGCTATAGTTAGTAATGAAATTGCTGACTTTTAAAATGATTCATGTTTTCCTGCAGTGATTTTAAAACAATAGTCATGCAACTGAAGCCTGGGTAGCTACATGACTGCAGTGTCTGAGACTGCAAGTATGCCAGCCAGGCATTGCCATATTTGGCACCTCAAACATTCATTTTTCACGGCTTAGCCCTATACCATGACATCTCGTTTCAATTCCATACTGTGCTTGTGAGGTACAGGTAGGGTGACTAGATTTTGAACACCAAAAATCAGGACATTTTACATACAGAGGTGTAGAACTATAACTGTGCAATTACCAAAGGAAAGGGCACTGAATAATTTAATTGGTAGCGTTCACCAACATTAGATACGTAGACAATAAGGCAAGAGGGGTAATTCATTACAACATTTACACACCACATCACCTTTGTTAATTAATTTGGTATTGATAAGGGCTGGAACTAAGCCTGCAGCAGAACACATGAAATCTTGCCCCCACTTTGTACAGTCAACCTACTCAATAAACCAGGCCCAGTGTTTCTGGGCCCAGAATTATCAGGTCAGGCTAAATGGAATAGCCCAGGGCAGTACCCCTTGTAACAAAGGTCCAAATGTATTCTTAAGTTTTCAAATTAATTTTAGAAATTGTTTTTTCTTTTTCTTACAACAATTTTCTCTGGCATGACCTTTCTTCTTCAACCCATCCTATGAAAACTTGCCTGAGTGGTGCTTCTTCCTTCACTTTCTGTAGCAGTTGCATCTAGATCTTCCAGCTATAGTGTAGATGTGTAGCTAAATTTGGGAAGTGCACTCAAAATCTTTGTGAATATAGGGGCGCTAAAGAGCCCGGCCGCAAGATGGCCACCACTTTGTGAGTCTCTGCTGACCAGGGATAGTAAATGTGAGTGTATCTGCTAAGAGTTGCAGCATCGGCATCTGCAGCCTGATAACAATACATCTGCAGCCCCACCTTTATAGGGAAACATAATTCTGCAGCCTCAGAGATGAGTGATCCCACTGCAGGTGGATAGTGCCCTGAGAGGGGGCAGAGACAAGTCATTGAGACTGGAGGATCCCGCCCGTAGCCGGGAGGAGAGAACCCGGGGGTGCGGCCACCCTCCTGAGCAGCCCGGGAACATAGTGGTGTGGAGCTGGACTGATCCTTCAGCTGAGACGTCGACCCTTTGCTGAGCGAGGGACATTTGTCTCCGAGGCCACAGAGGGTCAACTTGCATGGGTTGATCCAGTGACTGAATAGGAGACATGCAGCCTGCTGAGTATGCCACAACTGAGGGCTGAACGGCGGGCCGCGTGACCATGAGGACATGGCACGAGATGGGAGGCATGCAGAGACCGCTGCTCCTATGGTGTGGCCCACGGCTGAAATGCCCTGCCCCCTCCAAGGAGACTGTGGTAGCGCCAGAGTGCTGGCTGCGAGCAGCCACATAATGCAGGTGAGAGGGGGACTTGCTAGGCGGTGATGGCGGGATGCTAACCGTGAGGAGAGCTGGGTGGGACAGACTACTCTAGATACCCTCAGCCCCACGTAGGACAGACCAAGCGGAAAGAGACCCAGAGTTATAGGGTTTGTTTCATGTGCATGATTAGTCAAATATGATTTAACGGATGCTCTATTATGTTAGGATTGCTTCCCCGGTCCCCAGCTTCTTGGCTGGGAAAGTGCTGGGCTTCGGGATGCGTTCCTGTACGACCTTTCACACTGGCTCTAAATGCCAGAATTGGGGTGGGTGACTTTTGACCCGATTGGGTGGCCGAAGTGGGTGGAGGGTGATACTGGTTTTGGGGTATTACATTGGAATGTTCTTTTCCTTCGTTATTCATCCCCTTATGGTTTGTTTCCTCCTCACCTCTCTGTGCATATACACCAATGCTGCGATGCGCGGTTGAGGTACAATAGCATGCACTGCCATTGGCGAGACAACCCAAAGTCAACGCGATATAGCACCAATCTGAGCTCTTCTCTAACACCTGCACTGGGCCTTTAAGTTTGTGGCAAGAACCCCAAGATAGCCACCTCCATTTTGTGAGCCCAGCTTCCAAGGAGAAATCCTAGGAGACTGGTAAAAGCCCCAGACTTTCTGGGAAATATTGTTATTTGTTAAAAGGTGTTTGCACTGCTACCGATACCTGTTAACTGTAGGCTCCCTGTGTTTCGGCCAGCTTGGCCTTTTTAAACTGCAGTTTTTTTTACCTATGACTGTTTGAAATTTCCCTCCTAGTTTGTGGCAAAAGACCGCCACCTCCCCTGTTTAAAAAAAAAGACTATGTACACCTCAGTGGCTAACCAGAGTGTATTTAGGAGACTGATTAATCTGTTTCAGTGATTTAAATTGTGTTTAGAAAGTGTCTGCACCACTTGTTTTTGCCTTGAAAAAGCCAAACATCTGAGGGCGCGACAAGCAGTATTTCAGTGCTTTTCAATCAGTCCCTTACCTGGAACGTAGACTCTGCTAGCTTGGAAATGTGGATTCTGCCTATCTGTATCCAAAGAGATTCTGAATAGAGCAGCACCTCCCACCTCCCTTCCAGAGGGGCATGGGCTTCAGTTAACTGGGTCCTTATATACGTTTCTATTTGTTGTTTCATATGTTGTTGTGATTGATTGCTGGGACTGGTATTTCTATTGGCTTGAGGATTAGGGTCGGCGTTCTGATTGGTACAAGGGTTGGAATTCCTATTGGTCTGTGGTTTTAGTGTTTCTATTGTGATTAGTACTAGGATTGGGATTCCTATTGGTCAGTGGTTTTAATGTTTCTATTGTGATTGGTACTAGGGTTGGGGTTCCTATTGGTCCGTCTTTTTAGGGTTACTGTTGTGATTGGTAGTCAGGACTAGGGGTGTGATTGGTTAATAAAGCTAGGTCTCCCATTGGCTTTAGGGTTTAGAGTTAGGACTATGTTTCTCTTGGCCAATAGGGCTATTTAAGGCAAGGGCTCAGGGTGTCTCAGCACCGGCGTCAAGGCTAAGGATGGAGAGGACAAAGGCAGGTGCCTGTTTGGAGCAGTCCGGGACTGGTTGGTCGTAGGGCCAGATATGCTGCCCAGTTTACCAGAAAGGACCTTATTCCCTCCACATCCTCCAACATCCAAACACAATATCAGCAAAGGCATCCAGCTCATGCACCACAAGCAGACCTCATAAAGATTGCAATGTCTCATCAACCAGTACAAAACCACACATACCACACCTATGCACATATCCACCACAATTACAGCAGTAAGACATCTCCATTGTCATACCAAATACTACTCTGTCCATTCCCACTAACACGTCCTGTCATTGCCCACACAACACAAAACCACATTATACATTACTTACAACCATCCAGATACATGCTCCCTGTTCATACAAACCAACAGCACTACCCTCTATTTGCAACTGCCAGACCCCCTTTTATCATGACAATACCTAAACCCAGCCTTCCAAAACACCATTTACAAACACCCTCCCTATCTTTTCATCAATTACACACAACCATACAATCCTTACACTCAGCTCCACCACACATATTACCTCTTCCAGTGATCAAATCTAACACAAACACCCCTAACCCCCATCCATCCCCTTTTACACACCTCATACAGTCTTCTCCAAAACACATCGACACCCCTGTAATATTCTAATACCACTCACCAGCACTAACTCATACAAATCCTCCACAGAAAACCACTTCATCAATATCTCCTCTCACTATTCCACAAAAACAAAACAAACCATACACAAAATAACACAAACTTTTATAATTTCCGTCACTCCCACTTCCACCTTAATGACTACACAAATAATACAAATTATGCCCAAACTTTACTCCTAAATTCTCACTCTTCACAAACATCTACCAAAAGCACCCCAACACAGCCTCTCATCCATTGCTTAATTTAAAGCCTATATTATGATCCACATGCTCCTCCACCATCCCTAACGCATACTCCTTCCACACTCAACAGACACAAACAAAATAACAACTTTGCATCCCCTTGTCTATTACACAGTAAGGCTACTCTACAAAAAAACTACACTCATCATGCCACACTCAGCCACCAAGTCCACCACCAGCACATACAGTCCCAACAAAATGCCTCCTAAGCCTTCTGGAAGATGAACACTATATAGAAAAACAGGACTATTGTGACCCACATACAGTTATCACAACGAACAACACACCTGCTACACGCTCAAAATATACTGCTCACCCCTCTCCAAAACAAAACAACACTGTGTCATGATCAAGGCTGTGCGCGGTCCAGGTTCCACCCGAAGGTCCGCTGCGTGGGTTTGCAGCGCTTTATGCGTACCACTGGTCATCCCCACTTGTTCCAAGAATGGCCAGCAGTGTCGTTTGCCCTGTGGTAAAGCTCATATAGCTGCAGGTTCAGGTCAAGATGCACTTATCAGTGCTATTCTATGAAGGGACTACATTTCCCATGTTTTTAGAGACAGCAGCCATTTTGGGGTGCGGCTGGCCAATAAAGCCCAGCCACACCCAAGCTCGTGGCTCACTATTTTGAAGACTTCGATGCAGTCAGACCTCAGGGGACCTTCCTCTGGAGCAAAGCAGAATTTCTTCAAAGGCAGCTTGGCAGAAACTCGAAGGTTCCTGTTATTTCATTTGGAATTCAGACAGGAGTAGGTCGTACTCATGGGCGGTAAGGTCGTGAAGATCCCAAGTCAGAAGGGAGTTGTTTCTCCCTAACTTTCAGCATTCCCCTAGCCTAACTGGCATGGAGTTTTAGGCCATTTGATTTTAGCGCTTCAGTGCACAGTAGCAACGTGCTCAGTAAAGCGTTTCAGTTCATGGCAGCAACGCGCTCAGTAAAGCGCTTCAGTTCACGGCAGCAACGCGCTCAGTAAAGCGCTTCAGTTCACAGCAACAACGCGCAAGTAAAAGCGCTTCAATTCACGGCAGCAACACGCTATTGATAAAGCTCTTCAGTTCACAATAATAACGCGCATTGACATAGCGCTCCAATCAAAAGGAATAAGTACGCATTGGAATAGCGCTTCAGTTCTAGAGGAGAAAAAGGCGCTTTGGCCACAATATTTGAAAGCACTTCAGTTCACAGAAAGTAAAGCTCCCTTAGCTCAATACTTAAATCGCTTTTCATGTACAGGAGAACATTTATCAAAAAAGGGTTTCAAAGATAAAGAAATCACAATTTCATTATTTTAGGATGTTTGATATGTGAGACACATATTAAGGTGTTTCATACTGTATTATGTGAAAACACCTCTTTAAGTGTTTAGGAGTCTTCTAAACTGAGATCTAATGTTTAGAGTTTTATCAACGCATAAGTGGTTCTATGATTGACATTTAAGAGAGTGTCCGTGGCCTAAAACTCTGGTCTTCTTGGGACTCGTAGGTCTCAGTTCATTCTGGTGTTGTGATTTACAGAAGGGGCTATTGCCCAATCACAAAGAGTTTCAATCTGGTGTTATGGAGATGCATGTACGCAAAGGCTTTAATGGTGAATTAGATTGTCATTTAATTAGTATATGCATGTTTGTTCTAACCTTTTCCTTTTCAGATCTCTCTCCCAGCTGTTCCCTACCCTAATTCCCTTCCCCTGCCTGGCTTCATCATAACTCTATGCTATGAAAGCTTTCTGAGCTGGTGACGCTGGGAGGTGGGCCTTCTTGTTCAGCAACGTGCAGATCTTGAGGAAAAGACACCATGACAGAATAGTGAGCCCACGATTTAATACTTTCCTCTTGGTCTGTACGTTAGATGCACAAGAATGGCCATCTTAGACACCCTTATGCAAGCGGTAGCTCAGATGCAAAAAGAGTTGACAGACTCAAAAAATTTCACAGCTAATTTGGTTAGCAAAGTAACTCAGTTACAGACTAAGGTGGATGGTCCTGATTCTACTACTCGCCCCATGGTTGCCACACCTACTAACATAGCTGTGAACGTTCCACCACAGATTCCTTTAGCTGCATCAGAAAGGTTTTCAGGCGACCCCAATAAGGTTCAAATTTTTCTCACACAGGTGGAGTTACATTTTACATGTCGTCCCAGTGCTTTTCCGGACGCACAATCTAGAATTGCATTTCTGATATCATATCTGAGTGGTGATGCAGCTATTTGGGCTATGCCTTTCGTTCGAGTAGACAGTCCCTTGTTGTATAATTGGTGCCGTTTTGTGGCAGAATTTGAAAAAGGATTTGATAGGTGCGCAATACCTATGTCTGCAGACAAAGAGTTGCTAGAATTGCACTAAGGAAATAAAGATTTGATAACGTATTTGTCCCATTTCAACCGGCTAGTTGTGGAAACTGCTTGGCCTGAGGAAAAAAGGTCAGCAGTATTTTATCAAGGATTAAAAGACGAACTGAAAGATGTATTGGCCCAAGTTGAACCACAACCAGAAACTTGCTATGATTTGATTAATCTAACTCTATGGTTAGATCATAGACTTTCTGAAAGAAAAGGAGTAAGGAGAAGATGGGAAAAAACTAATTGGCGTCTGGAAAGGCCCAGACATCTTCAAGCGTCCTCAGATTCAATGATTGAACCAATGGATTTCGGAACTGTCCGCCCATCTTTGCCCAAAGAGGGAATGGACAAACAACGAAAAAATGGTCAGTGTTTATATTGCAGAAAAAAGGGTCATTTTATAAAGGAAAGTCAAAAGAAACTCAAAGGTAAAATGAACCCAACTTTCAAAACAAAGAAAAAGATAGCTATTGCTTTGGAAGACTCACAGGAAAACTAAAATGCCCAAGAAAAAATGAAGCTGACCTTTTGGGCAAATTAACAATCCCTTCAGCGTGCTCACGCACAAACCGTTATGTAAAACATTTCCGAATTCTAGTACAAATGACTGTGCAAGGAAAAAGATATAAAGTACAAGTTCTAATTAATTCAGGAGCAACAGGAAATTTTGTGGGTCAACAGGCTGCACTAGACTTACAGATACCCAGTGTCAGGAAAAAGATTCCCAAAGTTGTTTATGCAGTTGATGGTAGCGAATTGGCAGGAGGCCCACTTACTAAGCAAACTTCACGAATCCAAATGATTTGTAAAGATAATGAAAACCAGAACCATTGAGAAATCATTTGCTTCGATATAATACAAGCACCCCAGTATGGTTTTATCCTTGGAATGCCGTGGTTAATGTTACATAATACATGCATAGACTGGCGCAACCAGGTTTTACTTTTTCTTCTTCCTCTTGTGCCAAAAGATGTTTTCAAATGAAGAGAAACAAAGAAGAAGAGTTTCAACATTCCATTGCTACTGCAGCCGAAAAGGAAGTTGATCTGCCATCCCAATACTCAGAATATTCTGACGTTTTCAGTGAGAAGAAAGCAAGTTCCTTACCACCTCACAGACCGTACGATTGTCAGATCGACTTAGTACCTGGCGCTAATATACCAAATTGTAGAATCTATGCTTTATCTGAGAAAGAAAATCAAGTCCTACTGGAATATCTTGATCAATGTTTGGCCAACAAGTTGATTCGACCATCACGGTCTCCAGCAACTTCTCCTCTATTCTTCGAACCCAAAGCTAATGGTGATTTGAGGCCTTGTATTGACTTTAGAGCAATCAATAAGATCACAGTCAAAAACAAATATCCACTGCCTCTTATTCCAGTCTTGTTAGACCAAGTTAAATCCGCCGTTATCTATACCAAACTTGACTTACGAGGTGCTTATCACCTAGTTTGAATTAGAGAGGGAGATGAGTGGAAAACGGCTTTCAAAACTCATTATGGCCTCTTCGAGTATCTAGTGATGCCGTTTGGTCTATGTAATGCTCCAGCAGCCTTTCAATACTTTCTAAATGATGCTCTGAGAGAGTATTTGGACATCTTTGTTATTGTTTATATAGACGATATATTGATTTATTCAGACTCAGAGGAAATACATGAAGAACATGTGAAAAAGGTATTACAAACCCTGCAAAAAGAGTCATTTTAACACCAAATGGCATGCAAATGACTGAAAGAAAGATTCAAGCAGTATCTGAATGGCCCACACCAAAATCAGTACATGATGTTCAATGCTTTTTGGGATTTGCTAATTTTTATCAACGCTTCCGCCATCATTTTTTCCAAAAGGTGGCACCAATCACTAAATTGCTAAGAAAAAAGGCCATCTTCAACTGGTCCCAAGAAACTGAGGAAGCATTTCAAGAATGATAAAAGGCCTTTACTACAGCTCCCATCCTAGCTCACCCCAATGTGAAGGAACCATTCATAGTGGAAGCTGATGCATCCCATGTTGCTGTGGGAGCCATCTTATCTCAACGTCATAAATAAATGGGACTGTTGCACCCCATCGCTTATGCATCAAGGAAATTGAATGAAGCATAACAGAACTACACTATAGCCGAAAAAGAATTATTGCCAATTCGCAATGCTTTGAAGGAATGGAGACATTATCTGTTGGAAGCAAAACACACCATAACTGTATATTCTGATCATAGAAATGTACAATTTATTAGTTCTGGCAGACTATTGACTCCCAGACAATTGAGATGGATGCTATTCTTCGCAGAATTTGATTTCATAGTGACCTTTAGACCATGAGTTGATAATCGAAAGGCAGATGCTTTGTCTAGGCAAGATTCTTCGATTACTCCTACCGAACAAAAACTCATGCCTATTATAACGCCTTCAAAGGTACTGTGTTTAATAGCAGCTGACAAATTCTTTGATCTTTTTCGTAAAAAGTTTCATATCACCAAGTGGCAAGAGTGGTCACAACAAGACACCAAAAGGTCCATTCTACAAGGTTTACCGCTACATGAATCTCAAGTTTTCCTGCCTACTGAGGAGTTAAGAGAAACAGCTTTTCATTGGTTACATAGTCATCCTCTGGCAGGTCATCCAGGTCCTCAAAAAACAATAGAACTCATGAAGAGGTATTTTTGGTGGCCTACATTCGTTCACGATCTTAAGCAAATGCTACAATCATGTGAGGTATGTGCAAGATGCAAAAGCGAACGTAGAAAACCTAAAGGTCTACTAATACCTCTACCTGTTCCCAATCATTCATGGGTACATATCTCAATGGACTTCATTACTGGTCTTCCGCAAATAAAACAATTTACAACCATTTTAGTAGTAGTGGACAACCTTACAAAATATGCTAATTTCATCGCTTGTAAAGGGCTCTCAACCTCTGACACCTTAGCAACTATTATCCTAGAAAACATTGTTCGCCTTCATGGACTTCCAAGATTCATCCTCTCTGACAGAGGAACACAAGTCTCTGCACATTTTTGGCAACACTGGTGCAAGGCTTTACAAATTGATTCAACCTTGTCCACTAGTTATTATCCACAAACGGATGGTCAAACAGAGAGACTAAACCAAACCCTGAAACAATACTTACGATGTTATGCAACAAAATCTCCAAAAACCTGGTTGGATCTCTTTTGGCTAGCCGAACTGGCTTATAATAACTCTCATCATTCCTCGATAAACTCAACACTTTTCTATGGGTTATATGGCCACCATCCACATATTTTGCCAGTCACATTACCGGCTTTAACACAAACTACTCCGGCAGTTATGGATATGCTAACGCACATGAAGAAGGTACATTCACAACTGCAAACAAATCTCCATGAAGCTAAGAAAAAATATAAAATACAATATGACAAGAAACACCAGCCTGGTCCTCAATATACAGACAAAGATAGAGTTTGGTTGTCCACAAAAAACTTTGTATTCAAAAATCAAAATATGTTCCATCCAAAATTCATAGGGCCCTATGAAGTTTTACAACAAGTGAATCCAGTAGCATATAAACTGAAGTTACCATTGTCTTTGATAATTCACCCAGTATTTCACACTTCACTTCTTAAACTAGCATTGCCCTCAAGTGTCACATAACCTGCTCGTCTCTTAGTCCAAGGGCACTGGGAATATGAAGTGCGAGCTATCCTAGATTCCAAATATCGGGGGTCTTCTCTTTGGTACCTGGTGTCCTGGAAAGGATACGGACCGGAAAATGACTCTTGGGAACCTGCAAAAAATGTCCATGCACCACGTTTGGTGATTTCATCTCCTCCATCCTGACAAACCAGGCCCTGGACCGCGCTTGGGAGAGGGGTGTAATGTCAGGATCAAGGCTGTGCGCGGTCCAGGTTCCACCCGAAGGTCTGCTGCACAGGTTTGCGGTGCTTTATGCGCACCACTGGTCATCCCCGCTTGTTCCAAGAATGGCCAGCAGCGTTGTTTGCCCTGTGATAAAGCTCACATAGCTGCAGGTTCAAGTCATTGGTGGTCAAGATGCACTTATCAGTGCTATTCTATGAAGGGACTACATTTTCCATGTTTTTAGAGGCAGCAGCCATCTTGGGGTGTGGCTGGCCTATAAAGCCCAGCCACACCCAAGCTCGTGGCTCACTATTTTGAATACTTTGATGCAGTCAGACCTCAAGGGACCGTCCTCTGGAGCAAAGCAGAATTTCTTCAAAGGCAGCTTGGCCTAAATTCGAAGGTTCCTGTTATTCCATTTGGAATTCAGACATGAGTAGGTCATACTTGTGGGTGGTAAGGTCGTGAAGAGCCGAAGTCAGAAGGGAGTTGTTTCTCCCTAACTTTCAGCATTCCTCTAGCCTAACGAGCATGGCGTTTTAGGCCATTTGATTTTAGCACTTCAGTGCACAGTAGCAACGCGCTCAGTAAAGCGCTTCAGTTCATGGCAGCAACGCGCTCAGTAAAGCGCTTCAGTTCACGGCAGCAACGTGCTCAGTAAAGCGCTTCAGTTCACAGCAACAACGCGCAAGTAAAATCGCTTCAATTCACGGCAGCAACGTGGTATTGATAAAGAGCATCAGTTCACAATAATAACGCGCATTGACATTGCGCTCCAATCAAAAGGAATAAACGCGCATTGGCATAGCGCTTCAGTTCCAGAGGAGAAAAGGCGCTTTGGCCACAATATTTGAAAGCACTTCAGTTCACAGAAAGTAAAGCGCCCTTGGCTCAATACTTAAAGTGCTTTTCATGTACAGGAGAACATTTATCCAAAAAGGGTTTCAAAGATAAAGAAATCACAGTTTCATTGTTTTAGGATGCATGATATGTGAGATACAAATTAAAGTGTTTCATATTATGTGAAATCACCTCTTTAAGTGTTTAGGAGTCTTCTAAACTGAGATCTAATGTTTAGAGTTTTATCAACGCATAAGTGGTTCTATGATTTACATTTAAGAGAGTGTCCGTGGCCTAAAACTCTGGTCTTCTTGGGACTCGGAGGTCTCAGTTCATTCTGGTGTTGTGATTTACAGAAACGGCTATCACCCAATCACAAAGAGTTTCAATCTGGTGTTATGGAGATGCATGTACGCAAAGGCTCTAATGGTAAATTCGATTGTCATTAATGAGTATATGCATGTTTGTTCTAACCTTTTCCTTTTCAGATCTCTCTCCCAGCTGTTCCCTACCCTAATTCCCTTCCCCCCACCTGGCTTCATCATGACTCTGTGCTATTAAAGCTTTCTGAGTTGGTGACACCGGGGGGTAGGCCTTCTTGTTCAGCAGAGTGCAGATTCCGAGGAAAAGACACCGTGACACACCACCACAAACACATATTTTCTAAACTGCCTGCTCATAAATGCTCAATCACTCTAAAAAAACAGGTACCACATCTACGCCCTGCTCACTGACACACAACCTGACTTACTATTCGTAATGGAATAATAGTTGGGAGATGACATGGCCCCAGTGTTGCATGAAGCAGTTCCTCCAGTCTATCAAACCATCACACAACACAGTACAGGCAAGAGAGGAGGTGGACTAGCTATTATATTCAAACAAGCAATACATCTCTGTAAAACAGACAACATTTCCATACAGGGTTGTGAGGCCTTCCTCATCAGATGCAACCCTACACCTACTTCCTCCTGTAATGTTCTCCTCCTTTACAGACCTCCACCTAACAATTCAACATTTCAAGACACTTTTTTAGCTACAGTCTCAAACCTTATAACGGTATACTCATACAATTCATACCTATGCATTCTTGGGGACGTAAATATTTGGGTTGACAAACCCAAAATGCCCCATCCAAAAGCTATCACCACTGGCGTAGTCACATTGAACCTACATCAGATTGTACACAATCCCACATGCATCGCGTGACACATCCTAGACACACCCTGAACTAGTTACCATTCAAAACATCACACCAATCACATGGTCATATCACCATTTGGTAGCTTTCTGACATAAAATACCACAAATCAACATACACCATAGCACCTTACATTCATGCATCTATTGACCATAGAGAAAACTCAATTTTGACGACTTAGGAACACAACAAACAGCCAACACAAATCTAGACACAATTCATTCTGTTCCAAAACTTTATGAGTGGCTTAAGGAAGCTTTTGGTATCCTAATAACACTTAGTAAAGATTAAACAGGACAAAAGGAAACCAACACCTTGGAGAAACACAGAGACATATTTAAGAGCCACTTGCGCCGTATTTACAAGGTGGCGTTAAGTCACTGTTTGTGGCTTAACACTACCTCGTAAATACTGCCCCTTCACATGCAGCACTTTCTGTGGAAGTGGCGTGCAGTGGATGTTGCTGTGGGTTTGACACAGCAACCCCCAATGCATTTTAACGCTGCACCAGATTTACGAGTTTTCGTAAAACTGAGGCGCACTAAAATCTAACAACACCCCATGGGTGGCATTAGCAGGGCGCAATCAGGAGAAATGCTTTCATTTCTCATTTGTTGCTCTTTCTATGTGTGCTGCATTCTGAATTCTTTCTATGTGTGTCTGCAGCACACATAGAAAGAGCAAATCACCATTTGAGATTTTTTTGTGCAAGAAGGTGTTCCTTCCTACACAAACAAAATCTCCCCTTCAACGCAGCCATCCTTGCACAATGGTGCAAGGGTTGCAGCGTTGATGCACAGCAGCAAATTCAGTGCAGGTGCAGGGGGAAACACAGGGGTGCATTGTATTCTAATAAATATGGCGCATCTTTGCGTTGTGAAATGCCAAATTTGGCGCACCAACGCACACCGTCATTTTCCCTCAAATCTGTCCCACAGAACTTAAAAAGATAAAGCAACAAATCAAAAGGCTGCAACGGACCTGGCTCAAAAACAAACAACATTCAAGACAAACTTCAACTACACAAACTTAACAGAATATGCAAATCATCAAAACTACTTAGACAGAATTCTAAATCTTCAACTAAAGAATTTTATAAAATTCTCAATTAATTTTGAAAACCTAAATGCATGGAAGGAAGTCATCCCACTACTCAAGATTTCACAAACGGACTGGCAACTCCTTACACAACCAAGTCAGACACATTGGAATCCTATTAAAACAGAAGAAAACCATCAGCATCAACCTGTTTCCTAAAATCCCTACAGGAGTAAACCAACCCAGCCTCTGCACTCCTTCAAACAAATATCACACGTTGAATTTATAGATTTGTTCAAAACAAGCAGGCCTTCCGGCTGTCCTTCTGACCCTTGTCCACCACACATCTTCAAGAACGTTCTTTTATCTACTTCTGCTGCCACACCTGTAAGAAGAATCATCCATTACTACAGGAACTTTTCCTGGAGACCTGAAAAAGGCATACATACGTCCGTTATTAAAGAAAACAAACCTAGGGCCGCGTGACCCCAACAACTACAGACTAATTACAAATGGACCTTTCCTGGGCAAACGGATAGAAAGAGCAGCATTCGCCCAAATGTCACAATTCATCGAAGACAACTCAATACTTTCAGACTATAAAACTCGATTTCGCCCAGGAAGATCACTGAGTCGGCACTCATAGCAATCTGGGATGATCTTAAAAACACAGTCGACTGCAATGGAGTAGCTGCACTACTTCGCTTGGACCTTTCAGCTGCCTTTGATACTGTTGACCATGACACCCTAATTCAAAGACTTCATGAAACTGGCACAGAAGGGACTGCTCTTGACTGGATTAAATCCTACCTTCAAAACAGAACATATATTATCTATTCTCCCCCCTTATCATCCAAACCCTACCTCACAAAAGCAGGGGTCCCACAAGGATCAATTATCTCACCTATGCTTTTCAACATCTAAATGATGTCATTACCAGAACTGACCAATGATTTTCAACTCATATGCTACAACTGTGCAGATGATACACAAATACTACTTAAATTGGAATGCCCCAGAGACATTGAAAACACATAAATCTTCAGTTGCCTCAGAACCATTGATCAGTGGATGTTTTGGAGCCATCTCAAACTGAATGCTTCAATAACAGAAATACCCACATGTGTCGACTAGAAAAATTATGAACCACTGTGCACCTGGCCTGATGATCTGGGACCACCTCCTCAAGTATCCAAGGAAGTTAAAAACCTTGGAATTACCATGGACTCCAAGTTAACAATGAATGCCCAAGTTGACAAATTAGTAATGGATAAACTTCAATTGGCAGCAGGTCAGTGGATTGTGATCCTCAAAGCCTTGCTAAAGCTTTAGCCAGTGACACCTTCCCTCGTACTGCCTTTTTTCTGAAAGAATCATTAAATGCTTAAAGCTTAGCATAAGTATTGCATCTCAAGAGTCAACAACTAGTCCTCAATGCTTTGTCCTTTGAACTGTAGCTTCTTACAAAGCAGAGCATCATACTCTTTCACTTCTCGGTCCATCTGGAAGCCTCTCTTTGACTACTGCCATGGACACCTTTGACGCAGTTAAGATGCTGAATTGACCACACTCAAGTCCAGAGGCGTACCTTTCAGTAATGCAAAGTGCAATGGCACCAGGGATCTAGAGTATTAGGACCCACGGCTCACTAGTTATGTCTGATTTTTACTACCAAACCAAGGGGTCGGCTTCCATTTACCTAGGGAATGTGGCTGCCCTCACTGTCTTCATGTTTGCCCTTCTGCGCTTGCGATTTACGTGATGTATTTTCTAAAGTGAATACATTCTCTGTTTTGCATTAATACGAGGCTGTGTGCTTTTATCCTGAGATGGTGACCTATCCACACTACCTGGCTACTTGCACACTCAGCGTTCTCCTGTGTATACATACAAGATCCTGTCGTTAATTACAGGGAGAAGATAACATGGGCAAGGTCCTCATTTGGCAAAAACTACCATTAAATAGTTTTACTGTATATTAGAAACATAATATAAACCTTGAATGATGAAAAAAGTGATATGAAAATATTAGGAACCTTAAGCATTTCATGTAGGTGCAATAGGCTGTTATAAATATGGAATGGTTGATGGATGATTTAAAATAGATACTGCTTAAAGGGGCCATCCACTGAAGAGAAAAGAAGAGTTCTTTTTATCAAGTCCTGCATCACTAACCATCGCCAACCCTAATCATTCTAGAATGTTCCTTTGAAGATGCCAGCTTAGATTTTGAGACTTATTTTGAAATAATTCACATATCGGCCCTTTTATGGTCTTTTTCTTAAAAACTGCTTTAGGAGCCCTTTTTTCTCCATTTTACTGTGCATGCAACTGTACAAAATATGTCACTATTCTAATGCTAAACAAAATGAACATTGTTCAAGTTTTTATGATGTTGCGCTCTCTATGGGTACTTTCCTACATTTTATTTTGGAAAGTATTGTAATTACTGATGAAGTTGCTGGATTGTTGATGACATAAAGCTGCTGCTGATAATGATGATGAAGATTCCTTAATGATAAAATACAAGTAATTACAAGGCTTGTGTAGTGCATTATTCCATTTGTCTAGTCTGAGGGAGCTAATAACTGGTGTCAATAATCCATTAAGAAAAAATATCTCAAGAGGAAAGCCGCAATAGTAATAGTAATAGCCAATGAATGCAGTAAACGTCCACATTAATGGCAGCTATTTTAGAGCTACGCCCCATTTCATGTGTTACTTACAGCCAGTACTCCCCCGTATTGATAGAAAATCGTTGACAATTGCGAATACCGTCAAATCGAAACTTTCAAAACATTTATAGTCCCACAAATCTCAAAACCAATGCATGGTATACCATCAGTTGGCTAAATACATGATGCTGACAATGCTTCATCTTTGCCCCAATAGCAGAGCCAGTCCCAGTGGTGCATTAATAATGTAGTCTTACGATGTATCTGCCATTCCTATTTGACATACGTCAACCTTGAAGCAACACTGGTTGTTCATTTCTGCTGATATTTGCTTCTTTACGTGTTTATGGTTTAAAGCCGATGCAGAAAGGTGCATACAATAGAAGGGATATAGTTAGACTTAGGGGGTCCTCCTGACTGCCAGGGCAAACGCCAACAGGCTGGCGATGAAGACCGCCACATTATGAGTGTGGTGGGTTGGCCTTTGCCAACCCGCTACATTTCCACTCATACCGCCAGGGTCGGTTGGATCCGCTGGGCCAGAGATGTGTATCTCCAACCCAGAGGTCCACAGAAGACCGCCAGCAGTATTAGGTGCCGCCTTTCCACCAGGGTGTCTGCGGCGGTAGCACCGCCACAAAAACCGTGGCGGAAAGGCTGCCGGTGACAGGGATTTTTTTCCCTGTCACTGATAGATGACTTCACCCTCCAGCAAACACTAAACCCCTCTTTCCCCCTCCAGATACAGTGCCCCCACCCTCTCCAGACACAGCACCCCCACCCCTGTCCAGACACAGCACCTCCCTCCCCATCACCCCTCCACACACAGTGCCCCCCTCCAGACACAGCACCCCACCCCCTCCCCGCATACATGCACACAGACACCCCACGCACACACTCATTCACCTACACTTACATACACGCATTCACTCACACGCATCCACACTCACATTCACCTCAGCACTCATACACACATTCAGCCACGAATACTCACACCCATTCAAACATGCATACTCACACGCAGACAAACGAGCATTCACCACAACACTCATACTCACATAAACACACGCATACACACACATACACACACAGAAAACACACACTCACAAACACACACACACCAACCCCCACCCTACCACCCCTTCCCCTGTCGGACGACCAACTTACCTGATCCAGGAAGGAGGTCATCCGGAAGGGAACAGGCGCTTCCACCTCCGGCAGCGCTTCGCCAGCAGGACACCGCTAGGCCATATTATTGCTCATAGTACGGCGGGTGGTGTCCTTCTGGTGGGGTGGGGCTGGTGGTGGAACTGCCCCAGCGCCTCCACCCGCCAGCGCAACTACTGCTGGATTTCCATCCAAAGTGTGCCGGAAATCCAGCAGTACCAGTAATAGGGTGGGCGGAAGTCCGCCAGCACTGGTGGTCTTCTGGGGTCCACGGCTTTGGTGTTCTTCAAGGAAGACCGCCAAAGTCATAATGACCACCTTAGTGTGTGATTCACACACACACAACACACACAAACACACACACACACTTCCAGACCACCATTTTAAGGGAAAAGTTCACAGTGGGACAGTACCCCGTAGGTACGGCCAGAGCATTGTAAACTGCAAATACTGAGGATACATACCTTTATTTATTAATGTTAGATTAATACATCCAAATGATGTACAAGTCCCTGTAGAACACTGTATTAAATGGGGTCTTCAAACATCTATTGACTGATCTTCTAAGTATATTTTAAGCGTAGGGTCTCAGAAACAGCAGCCGCTTTGAGAGCAGCTAGTTTACACATGTCCTGAAGAAGGTCTACATTATATTAATGTGATAGAGCAGAATAATTGCTAATTATTCATTTAGACCAGTGAAGAAATACAATTATATGTTGTGCCTTTCTGGAACTTCACAATAACGAGTTGTGCAATATTATGCTAACACCTCTTGAAGCACAGTACAATTATATTTTTTGTTTGCATTCTATATTGCTACACATGTACTGTTTTGGTGAAATGCTACAGAGCATAAACACGTCGGAGTGTAAGAAAACCTACATCACATTGTTTGCCACAGAAATTTTCAACACTTCATCTCTTTCAACAATATGGAATCACTTTAGCCTCTAGAAACACATTTCTAAAAGATACAAAGGCACTCTTTTTATGTTACAAACAACACTAACAACAGCAGAAATATCCTCACTGTTAGAAATGGGGTTTTTGGTTGGCAGTCAGGTTACCCTCTGTCCAAGCAAAAGCCCTCACTCTAGTCAGGGTAGGTCACACACTATCCAAGATTATCCTGTGCCCACCCTCTGGTAGCTTGACACGAGCAGTCAGGCTTAACTTAGAAGGCAATGTGTAAAGTATTTGTGCAATAAATCATACAATACCACCATATAGCACCACAAACATACACCACACAGTGTTTAGAAAAATATATAATATTTATCAGGATAATTGTAGGTCAAAAAGAATAAAGTTGCAATGGAAAATTGTAGAAATATCACAGTACAGTGATATAAAGTGTCTTAAGTCTTTAGAATGTAAACAAAGTCTCTTTTAAGCACAAGTACCTGGTTGGGAGTGGAAAAATCTCCTCAGAGGGCCACAAGAGAAGAAGTGCGTGGAAAAAGGGTGTGTGCGTCGATTTCTCCCCAGCACACACGGACTTGCGTCGTTATTTTCCACGCGGGGAAGTCGGCGTTGTTTTCCGGCGCTCGGACAGTCTCTTTCTGTGGATCGCGGGGATTACCAGATGTCCCGGGTCTGTGCGTGGATTTTCCTGCTTGTTCTCCGGCTGCGCGTCGGTCTGCGGGGCTGCGCGTCGAAATTACGATCTCACGGCAGGCGTCGCGTCGATTTCTCCTCTGGATGTCGATCTGCGGGGCTGCGCGTTGAAATTACGATCTCACGGCAGGCGTCGCGTCGATTTCTCCTCTAGAGGTCGGGCGGCGTTGTCCTTGCGAGGCCGTGCGTCGGATTTTCGATCGTCCCAAGAGCGTCGCGTTGATCAGCGTCGGTGTGCGGCGTTTTTCTCGCCGCGGAACCAGCGGTGCGTTGAAATTTCAGCGCACGGAGCGTCCAAGTAAAAGAGAGAAGTCTTTTTGGCCCTGAGACTTCAGGGAACAGGAGGCAAGCTCTATCCAAGCCCTTGGAGAGCACTTTCACAGCCAGACAAGAGTTCAACAAGGCAGCAGGGCAACAGCAAGGCAGCAGTCCTTTGTAGAAAGCAGACAGGTGAGTCCTTTGAGCAGCCAGGCAGTTCTTCTTGGCAGGATGTAGTTTCTGGTTCAGGTTTCTTCTCCAGCAAGTGTCTGATGAGGTAGGGCAGAGGCCGTGTTTTATACCCAAATGTGCCTTTGAAGTGGGGGAGACTTCAAAGAGTGGCTAAGAAGTGCACCAGGTCCCCTTTCAATTTAATCCTGTCTGCCAGGGTCCCAGTAGGGGGTGTGGCAGTCCTTTGTGTGAGAGCAGGCCCTCCGCCCTCCCAGCCCAGGAAGACCCATTCAAAATGCAGATGTATGCAAGTGAGGCTGAGTACCCTGTGTTTGGGGTGTGTCTGAGTGAATGCACAAGGAGCTGTCAACCAAGCCCAGCCAGACGTGGATTGTAAGGCACAGAAGGATTTAAGTGCAAAGAAATGCTCACTTTCTAAAAGTGGCATTTCTAGAATAGTAATATTAAATCCGACTTCACCAGTCAGTAGGACTTTGTATTACCATTCTGGCCATACTAAATATGACCTTCCTGCTCCTTTCAGATCAGCAGCTGCCACTTCAACAGTGTATGAGGGCAGCCCTAATGTTAGCCTCTGAAGGGAGCAGGCCTCACAGTAGTGTGAAAACGAATTTAGGAGTTTTACACTACCAGGACATATAACTACACAGGTACATGTCCTGCCTTTTACCTACACAGCACCCTGCCCTAGGGGTTACCTAGGGCACACATTAAGGGTGACTTATATGTAGAAAAAGGGGAGTTCTAGGCTTGGCAAGTACTTTTAAATGCCAAGTCGAGGTGGCAGTGAAACTGCACACACAGGCCTTGCAATGGCAGGCCTGAGACAAGAAAAAGGGGCTACTTAAGTGGGTGGCACAACCAGTGCTGCAGGCCCACTAGTAGCATTTAATTTACCAGCCCTATGCACATAAAGTGCACCTTACTAGGGACTTATAAGTAAATTAATAGTCCAATCAGGTATGATTCAAGGTTACCATGTTTTAAGGGAGAGAGCATATGCTCTTTAGCACTGGTTAGCAATGGTAAAGTGCGCAGAGTCTATAAACCAGCAAAAACAGTGTCCAAAAAGTGGAGGGAGGCAGGCAAAAAGTTAGGGGTGACTACCCTAAGGCTGTCAGGTCTAACATGTGCCCCCCCCAGCTGAAAGTGGGGAGAGCTACCCGACCTCCTGGGAGCTCTCATCGCTAAGGCGGAAGTACCTGGAGAGACCATCAGCATTGGCGTGGTCAACCCCTGGGCGATGTTCCACCGTAAAGTCCATCCCCTGTAGGGAAATGGACCACCTCAAGAGTTTTGGATTCTCACCCCTCATCTGCATGAGCCATCTGAGGGGCCTGTGGTCTGTCTGAACCCGGAAGTGAGTCCCAAACAGGTAGGGTCTTAGCTTCTTCAGTGCCCAGACCACAGCAAAAGCTTCTCGTTCAATAGCACTCCACCTCTGTTCCCGTGGTAATAGCCTTCTGCTAATAAAGACTACCGGTTGATCTCTGCCCTCCTTATTTAGCTGTGCTAGGACTGCCCCTATGCCATGCTCTGAAGCGTCTGTCTGCACGATAAATTCCTGGGAGTAGTCAGGGTCCATGAGTACGGGGGCCGTGCACATGGCTTCCTTCAGGGCGTCAAAGGCTTTCTGACAAGCCTCTGTCCAATTCACCAACCTAGGTTGTTTCTTGGAAGTGAGTTCTGTCAAGGGTGTTACAATGGTACCATAGCCCTTGACAAATCGGCGGTAGTATCCTGTGAGGCCTAGAAAGGCTCTCACCTCAGTCTGCGTTCGGGGAGGTTGCCAGGCCTTGATAGTTTCAATCTTGGCCTGGAGTGGCTGCACCTTGCCACCACCCACTAGGTGTCCCAAGTACACCACGGAACCCTGCCCAATCTGGCACTTACTGGCCTTGATGGTCAGGCCTGCCTGTTGCAGGGCCTGAAGCACCTCCTTGAGGTGAAGCAGGTGTTCCTCCCAGCTGGAACTGTAGACAGCTATGTCATCCAGGTAGGCTGCACAGAAGGCATCCTTGCCAGCTAGGACCCCGTTAACCAACCGTTGGAAGGTAGCGGGGGCATTTTTCAACCCAAACGGCATCACCCGGAACTGGTAATGGCCATCTGGGGTTGAAAATGCGGATCTTTCCTTGGCCCCCTCAGTTAGGGCGATCTGCCAGTACCCTGAAGTAAGATCAAACGTACTCAGGAACTTGGCAGCGCCTAGCCTGTCCACGAGCTCATCAGCTCGGGGGATGGGGTGAGCATCAGTCCGTGTGACTGAGTTGAGACCCCGGTAGTCCACACAGAACCGGAGTTCTGGCTTCACACCTGGGGCAGTAGCCTTAGGGACCAATACCACTGGGCTGGCCCAGGGACTACTGGATTTCTCAATAACCCCTAGAGTCAACATCTTGGAGACCTCCTCCTTGATGCTGGCCTTCACCTTATCCGACAACCTGTAAATTTTGTTTTTCACAGGGAGACTGTCACCAGTGTCAATATCATGAACACAGAGGTGGGTCAGTCCAGGAGTAAGGGAGAACAGGGGGGAGAACTGCTCCAACAACTCATAGCAGTCTCCTTTCTGATTTAGAGTCAGGGAGTCAGACAGAATGACCCCGCTTACTGACCCATCACCTTCTTGGGCAGAGAGGAGGTCGGGGAGAGGTTCACTCTCCTCTTCCGTTCCTTCATCTGTGACCAGAAGCATGTTGATCTCCGACCTCTCAAAATGAGCTTTTAGTTGGTTCACATGGAGCACCCTTAGGGGATTCCTAGGGGTTTTGAGGTCCACTTGGTAAGTGGCCTCCCCTTTCCGCTCCTTTATTTCAAATGGGCCAGACCAGCGGTCCTGGAGAGCTCTGGGCTCTACTGGCTCCATTACCCACACTTTGTCTCCAGGTTGAAACTCTACCAGGGTGGCCTTCTGGTCATACCATTGTTTCATCACCTCTTGACTGGCCTCAAGGTTATCTTGGACTTCTTTTCAGAAGCGGGTCATCTGGTTGCGGAGGGCCAACATATAGCTGACCACATCCTGAGGGGGTGTCTTTGGAGCTTTCTCCAATCCCTCCTGGACAATGCTTAAGGGTCCCCTGACAGGGTACCCGTAGAGAAGTTCAAAGGGACTGAACCCTACCCCTCTCTGGGGGACCTCTCTGTAAGCAAAGAGAAGGCATGGTAAGAGGACATCCCACTTACGCCTCATGGCCTCAGGGAGGCCACCAATCATGCCTTTCAGGGTCTTGTTGAATCTCTCCACAAGACCATTCGACTGGGGGTGATAGGGTGTGGTGAACTTGTAAGTTACACCACACGCATCCCACAGAGACTTCATGTATGCAGACATGAAGTTAGTGCCTCTGTCAGACACTATTTCCTTGGGGAATCCCACACGGGTAAATATCCCCATCAGGGTTCTGGCCACCACCTGTGCAGTTACTGTCCTCAGAGGGATTGCCTCTGGGTAAAGGGTGGCATGGTCCACCAAAACCAGGATGAACCTGTTGCCTAAGGCAGTTTTGGGGTCCAAGGGACCAACAATGTCGATGCCCACCCTTTCAAAGGGGGTGCCAACGACAGGAAGTGGAATTAGGGGGGTTTTAACCCTTTTTCCTGCTTTACCACTGGCCTGGCAGGTAGGACAGGATCTGCAGAACTTGTCTGAGTGTGTCCTCATTTTGGGCCAATAAAAGTGGGCAACAAGCCTGTTAAAGGTCTTGCCCTGCCCCAAATGTCCTGCCAGGGGAATGTCGTGAGCCAGACCCAGTAGGAAGGTTCGGTAACATTGGGGGACCACCAGCATACGTGCTGCCCCAAAGCCCGGAACCTTAGGCTCACTGTAGAGGAGGTCATTCTCCCAATATAGGTGGTGATCGCCAGAGGCGTCGCCTGCTGCCTGGTTTGAGGCTTGGTTCCTCAAACCTTCCAGAGTGGGACATTCTTTCTGCGCCTTGCAGAATTCCTCCCTGGTGGGTCCACCCTCAACTTGCCAGCCAGCAAGCTCAGGTAAGTCACCTAGGGCGGCAATGTCTTCCCCAGTTGGCTCGGGAGCCTCCTCCTCAGGAGCCCCGTCAGCCACTGTGGGAACAGCTGGGGCCGGTTTCCCGCACCCCTGGTCCCTCCTCCTGGCAGCTCTCTGGGCCATCGTTCCAGGCTCCAGATGCCCTTGACTTCCCTCTCGTTCAGCCATGGACCGTGTGGTCATGCAGACCCACTCAGGTAACCCTAACATCTCCAGGTGAGACCTGAGCTCCACTTCTTTCCAAGCAGTGTGCTCAAGGTCATTGCCTAACAGACAATCTACAGGCATGGCAGGACTCACAGCTACTTTCAGAGTACCAGAGACCCCCCCCCACTCAAAGGGAACCAGAGCCACCGGTAGGTGACTCTCGCGATTGTGAGCGACTCTGACCTGGTGGAATGTATTAGGTACTATCTGCTCTGTTGACACCAGCTGACTCTTGATAGTAGTCATACTGGCTCCTGTGTCACGCAGAGCCTCCACCCTCTGCCCATCAATGGTGACCCACTGCCGGTACTTGGAAGTATTTCTGGGCATGTGGGCCTTGGGCACCATTTCTCCTTCTCCCAGGGACACTAGGGAAATCTCTACCTGCTCCCCAAAGCTAGTTGGGTCCATCTCCCCCCGAGTGCTACACTAGTCAACCCAGGTGCCTGTCCGGTAGTGGACGGTGCCCTCTTGGGGCACTGTGGATCGCCTTTGTAGTGACCATACTGGTAACACTCCATGCATTTGGGGCTAGATTTCCCTGACTTGTCAAATGTCCCTGGCTTTTTCCCAAATTTGGAAAAGGAAGGGTTGCCACCCCCTCCCTGGGAATTCTTTTGGGGGCCTTTAGAGAGTTCCTTATCTGTAAGTTTATCTCCCCCCTCTTTCTTCTGTTGGGAACCCTGACCACCTTTGTGGGAGTCCCCCCCAGGTACCTTTTTGGACACTCTGGTGCTAACCCAGAGGTCCGCCTCCTCAGCAAGCTTCCTGGGATCAGTCAGCTTACTATCCACTAGGTGCTGGCGCAAATCTGTATAAGTAACATTAAGCATATGCTCTCTCAGAATCAAGTCATATAAACCTTTATAATCTGCTACTTTGTTGCCCCGCACCCATCTATTCAGTGCCTTACTGGAGAAATCAAAGAAATCTACCCATGTTTGTGTGGTTTGTTTGCTGCTGTCCCTGAACCTCTGACGGTATCCCTCAGGGGTCAGCCCAAACTTGGCAAGTAAAGTGGCTTTCTGAAGTGGGTATGTGTTTTGATCCGGTGGATCCAATGTGAGAAGTGTGTCCCTCCCCAATGGCGGCACATAACCCCACATAGCTACCCCCCATTGCCCTTCAGGAACCTCATGAGCCCTTAGTGCAACTTCATAAGCAGCTAACCATTTATCTATGTCATCTCCCACCACAAAACTGGGCACCACATTTTTGGGTATACAATCCTTCTTTTCTCCAGCAGGTCCTGTCTGTATGCTGCCACCATTATTGCTGGATTCAGACTGTCTTGCCTTGATCTCCAGCTCCTTGAGACTCAGTTCATGAGCCAACAATAGTTTCTTTTCAGCCAAAGCTCTTTCAGCTTCCACTTGTTTGGCTGCTCTTTCAGCTTCCGCTTGTTTGGCTGCCCTCTCAGCTTCTGCTTGAATTTGTTTGGCTGTTCTTTCAGCTTCAATCTGTTTGGCTGCTCTTTCAGCCTCAGCTTGTTTGGCTTCTCTCTCTGCCCTCCTCTCCTCCTGTTGAGCCTCAATTTTCAGTTTTGCCATTTGCAATTGGAACTCCCTTTCCTCTCTCCTTTCCTCTGCGGTCAGGCTTTGCATGGAGACACTGCTCCCTGGTCTGGAAGGGTGCACAATTGCAGTGGTAACACCATCTACCGATAGTGAAAATTCCTCTGAGGGACCATGTTCTGGCTCCTCTTCCTCATCATCCTCTAAATGGGCTTCTGCCCAGGCCCTCAGCGCCACTTGAAAGTCCTCCTTTCTGGAGGCCCCTTGGGTGGGTACCCTCAATGCCCTGCAGAATCCTCTTAGTTGTTTGACCGTATATGCATCCAACTGGACTAGGTCAAAGTCCCCTGTCTGAGACCCAGTCAGAGACATGTTGAGTGAGGATTTAGTTTTTGAAAATTGTCAGGAAAAGAATCGGGTTTTCAAAAAGAGATAAAAACCAAGTTGACCTTCAACTGTGGGTAGGTAGTGAAATACTTAGCTACTGTATGTCACTGCACAAATACAAGTCCTATCCTCACCGCTGATCACCAATGTTAGAAATGGGGTTTTTGGTTGTCAGTCAGGTTACCCTCTGTCCAAGCAAAAGCCCTAACTCTAGTCAGGGTAAGTCACACACTATCCAAGATTATCCTGTGCCCACCCTCTGGTAGCTTGACACGAGCAGTCAGGCTTAACTTAGAAGGCAATGTGTAAAGTATTTGTGCAATAAATCATACAATACCACCATATAGCACCACAAACATACACCACACAGTGTTTAGAAAAATATATAATATTTATCAGGATAATTGTAGGTCAAAAAGAATAAAGTTGCAATGGAAAATTGTAGAAATATCACAGTACAGTGATATAAAGTGTCTTAAGTCTTTAGAATGTAAACAAAGTCTCTTTTAAGCACAAGTACCTGGTTGGGAGTGGAAAAATCTCCTCAGAGGGCCACAAGAGAAGAGGTGCGTAGAAAAAGGGTGTGTGCGTCGATTTCTCCCCAGCACACACGGACTTGCGTCGTTATTTTCCACGCGGGGAAGTCGGCGTCGTTTTCCGGCACTCGGACAGTCTCTTTCTTTGGATCGCGGGGATTACCAGATGTCCCGGGTCTGTGCGTGGATTTTCCTGCTTGTTCTCCGGCTGCGCGTCGGTCTGCGGGGCTGCGCGTCGAAATTACGATCTCACGGCAGGCGTCGCGTCGATTTCTCCTCTGGATGTCGATCTGCGGGGCTGCGCGTTGGAATTACGATCTCAAGGCAGGCGTCGCGTCGATTTCTCCTCTAGAGGTCGGGCGGCGTTGTCCTTGCGAGGCCGTGCGTCGGATTTTCGATCGTCCCAAGAGCGTCGCGTTGATCAGCGTCGGTGTGCGGCGTTTTTCTCGCCGCGGAACCAGCGGTGCGTTGAAATTTTCAGCGCACAGAGCGTCCAAGTAAAAGAGAGAAGTCTTTTTGGCCCTGAGACTTCAGGGAACAGGATGCAAGCTCTATCCAAGCCCTTGGAGAGCACTTTCACAGCCAGACAAGAGTTCAACAAGGCAGCAGGGCAACAGCAAGGCAGCAGTCCTTTGTAGAAAGCAGACAGGTGAGTCCTTTGAGCAGCCAGGCAGTTCTTCTTGGCAGGATGTAGTTTCTGGTTCAGGTTTCTTCTCCAGCAAGTGTCTGATGAGGTAGGGCAGAGGCCCTGTTTTATACCCAAATGTGCCTTTGAAGTGGGGGAGACTTCAAAGAGTGGCTAAGAAGTGCACCAGGTCCCCTTTCAGTTTAATCCTGTCTGCCAGGGTCCCAGTAGGGGGTGTGGCAGTCCTTTGTGTGAGAGCAGGCCCTCCACCCTCCCAGCCCAGGAAGACCCATTCAAAATGCAGATGTATGCAAGTGAGGCTGAGTACCCTGTGTTTGGGGTGTGTCTGAGTGAATGCACAAGGAGCTGTCAACCAAGCCCAGCCAGACGTGGATTGTAAGGCACAGAAGGATTTAAGTGCAAAGAAATGCTCACTTTCTAAAAGTGGCATTTCTAGAATAGTAATATTAAATCCGACTTCACCAGTCAGTAGGACTTTGTATTACCATTCTGGCCATACTAAATATGACCTTCCTGCTCCTTTCAGATCAGCAGCTGCCACTTCAACAGTGTATGAGGGCAGCCCTAATGTTAGCCTCTGAAGGGAGCAGGCCTCACAGTAGTGTGAAAACGAATTTAGGAGTTTTACACTACCAGGACATATAACTACACAGGTACATGTCCTGCCTTTTACCTACACAGCACCCTGCCCTAGAGGTTACCTAGGGCACACATTAAGGGTGACTTATATGTAGAAAAAGGGGAGTTCTAGGCTTGGCAAGTACTTTTAAATGCCAAGTCGAGGTGGCAGTGAAACTGCACACACAGGCCTTGCAATGGCAGGCCTGAGACAAGAAAAAGGGGCTACTTAAGTGGGTGGCACAACCAGTGCTGCAGGCCCACTAGTAGCATTTAATTTACCAGCCCTATGCACATAAAGTGCACCTTACTAGGGACTTATAAGTAAATTAATAGTCCAATCAGGTATGATTCAAGGTTACCATGTTTTAAGGGAGAGAGCATATGCTCTTTAGCACTGGTTAGCAGTGGTAAAGTGCGCAGAGTCTATAAACCAGCACAAACAGTGTCCAAAAAGTGGAGGGAGGCAGGCAAAAAGTTAGGGGTGACTACCCTAAGGCTGTCAGGTCTAACACTCACCTTCCCTGTCAACCTTTAGAATACTGCAGAGCTTCATCTGGTCACCCATGCTCTTTGATCCATGATAAGTGCTGCTACAGGATCAACATGGCTGAAAATCCCTGTACACCAGAATACTAAGGTGATTCAGTTTTAGTAGTAGGTGTCTTCAATAAAAGACAAAGACAACTTACATTTCACATTTAGAGGACTAAGGAATGGACAGGTAGCTAGGCCCTAAAATCTAATATCACGAAAACACAATTTCCATTGATGGATAATGAACTCTATAATAAATCTTGGCCAGTGGTATCAAAGGCAATTGAGGTTGTCTCTCTTGGCATGCTCCATCAGATCCTTGACTTTCTCTTGCTACTTTGCTTTGTGTTGACAACTGTGCAAAATGCTCTGAAAGAGATTCATTGTCATGTTTTCTCTAAACATTTAATCAAGGCTTTATTTTTTCTTCTTATCTTTGAACAGTGGATCAAGGACTTCAGTCTGCTTTTGTTGGCCTCCCAAATTTTCTTGAAGGCCACCTTCTGTGAACCAGAGAAATGTATTTCTATTTGGCAGAGGTGCCAGCAGACCTGATCCTATTACCCTAATTCTGAAAGATTGTCACTGGCTCTTAGCTCTTACTTCTTGCTAATCTGTCTTGTAAAGCAATTTCACCAACCTTCAAAGCCAAATTACAAATCTCTTCATGTACTTGAGGTTTAGCAAGCTACTATTCATTATTTGAAGTCTGAATTAGCTGCCAGTTCTCCTTTTATGTACTCTTACCCCAATTTACACCAGACCAGTCAATTTTAAACTGTGTACTTTAGTGAAAGCACGCTAGGTTCTACTTAGAGCCTCTGTTTTTTAATGTATGTTTTGTCCTTAGCATTTCTTTTCTGTCAGTAGCCTTTTATTTGGCTTTCCATTTATATGATAATGTACTAAGAAATAATTGTACATGTTGCTTGTTCCTAGTAAGCCATCAAATCTGCACACTCTGCCCAAAGCTGAGCACACAGACCATTTTCGTTGTCCGTGGAGAGAGCTCTACATTTGTAGATATATCACAGCGTCCAGCTTGCACCTCTAACACAGTGTGACATGAATGCTGCTTGTATTATAAAAAACTGACTGTTCACCTTTTGCAACAGAGGAGCGCTTCCACTGGGCTTATCCTAAAACAGGACATGCGGTGCCCCTGATCCTGAATCCAACCTCTCCCATTCACACCACCAGACTGGCTTCTCAGCATCCTGGTACATCTTACCCAGGGGTGGGGGTTCAGGTTTCCCAGTAGATCTGGCTGAGGGTGCTCCCACTGTGCTCTCAGCAGTGTAGGTGGTTACAGATAGGAGTTTACCAACACAATGACAGAACCATGATTGAACTGTTTATTCTTTTCACCATCTTTGTAATGCTAGTTTCCATGCTCTGTCTCATTTAGCTAATAATTATTGCAGCTCATGATTTTTTATGCAAGAATAAGACTATTGCAAAAAATGCTCTAAATGACATTTTCACATTCTACCTTTTGTCTATTCTTGGGTACCCTAAATGGCAACAAAAGGGTAGATCGGTTTTCATTACTTCCTTGGGAATCTGAGAAGTCATGTTCGAGGTTGCAGAACCAATCTGTTACCCTGGTGTATTTAGGGGTGTAGACAGGGCACTGTGAGCTACCTAGGAATCGTGTCAACATTTCCTTATGGAATATGCAGACTGAGTCCTGTACCTGACATTTATGTTGACCAAATACACAGTCATAATTTATTCAGAAGAACTATATAACAGTACATATTTATTGTAGTTATGATAATGTACATAGGCTTTTTATAATATGTTGGTGAACTTCAAAGGAAGTTTTTTGACTCCATCAAGTGGGCACTAAGAAAAAGCTTTGTGATTTGGTGTTATCTCTTCAAATTCTTTGAGAACGTGAGCCTTAAAAATGTTGTATATTTCCACCATGGAGGATCCGTGGAGCCGACAGATCTGACTTGCTGCCACCACCTCAGCAATGATGTGGCTGCAGGTATCTTAGGACTCAGGACTAATTCCTATTAAAAAGGTAAAAGATATAAGAAGGCAGGGTAGGGATTTCCTGCCACCTTAGGCCTAGTTGGGAGGTCCCTACCCCCTGGGGCCAAAAAATTTTTTCTAAAAAAGAAAAAATTAAAAGTCTGCCCTGAATTTGCAGTGGATCCATGAATCGGTGGGAACGTAATAAAGTTCACATATTTAAGGGGGTGCATAACCCCATTCCAAGGGTCACTATTTAAATACATGGGAGAGGGTGTGTGCCCCGATGCCCCATTCCTGCTAATTACCACATAGATTACATCACTCATTACATGATTTGTGACATAACTGCTACCATGACTGCAGTACCTGAAATAACATAATTGAAATGACAAAACTGTGAATAGCGGGGGTGCCAGTAATAGTTAATTCAGTACACCAGTTTTAGTTATTTGAGATATCTTTAACTAGTGAATTTCAGTGTTAGTTTAAAACTGGCAGTAGCCAGTAGTAAGTTATACTTAGGACCTAGTTTCCATTGGAAAAAAAAAAAATTGTCAATAACTTTTGTGCCGCTTAATGAATCTTCACAATACTTTCAAGACTACTCACTTCAGCTGTGGTCTTGAAAGTTTTGGTGTGATGCAAGCAAGGGCTGAGAAAAAGAGGGGGTCCCAATTCCAATGCAATTTCCCTTTGGGATTTGAGACACAGCTACAGCCCAAACCGCAGGACGGAATCCCACCAAATATGGCAGAAACCTAGCTCTTGGTCAACAAAGAGACCTTTTTGTGATTTGGTGTAATCCATTCAGTAGTTTTAGAGTATTTAAGGAAAAAACGAAATTGTATACCTAGGGAAGGGGAGCCTCCGCTGATCCAAGAGATTTCATGGAGAGATTTGATTGACTCACAACACTTCAACCAGGAATTGTTGGCAGCCATTTTTGGACTTAACTCAGATGAGTCCTGGTGGTGGGGTCCCCCAGGAAACCCATCAGGGGCAAAAAGCATTTTTTTAAATTATTCTCATGAAAATCACAGAAGATCGGCAAATACAGAGAATGTTTTTTAAAGAAACAAGCGCTGCCTTCTGCGCTTGTTTAAAGTTTAGCCACTGGGTGGGCCAGGTCCCAGGGTCATATAAAATTATAAATTTTGAGTAGAGGGGCACACGCAGACCTCCTCCAAATGGCTGATTTTGGCCCCAGGGATCACTACCTTCCTGGAGCTTCATCAAGAAATTGGAGGGGGCACATGTATCCCCCTCATTTGCCCAGGAGGGCCTTGGACACTACCATCTCCCCGGGCCATGATTGACATGTAAAGGGGGAAGGGACCATTTTCTGTCCCAGAGACCACCACTTTCACGTGACTGGCCCTAATAAACAAAGGAGGGGGACTGCGCAGCTCACTTCCTGGAGCCATTGTTGGCTCGAAGTTCCATCACCCCGCAGGGCCGGCTCCCTATGTCTCGAGGTGTCCACCCTCTGGACATAGTAGTTTGCTGTTGCTTGACAGGAGCTAGGACAGCAGGCTTTTTATCTGTTTTCCTGCCCACTGCCATGCTCCCACACTAAGGGAGCAGCACTTCTTGCTGCTCCCTGCATGTGGGAGCAATGAGACAGTGGAAGAGTTGAGGCTTCCCCCTTAGTCTGTAAGAGTCCACAGTTTTTCAGGGGACTTTTGGACTCTTCTTGTATAAATAAGTATTTGAGGATCCATTCTGGCAGCAATGCTCATTTCACAGAAATTTAACCTCAACTGGAAGCACTTACCAATATACACATAGCAGGTGCCCCAGTTAAAGCTCCGCTTGTGTAAAGGACAAATCCTCTCAACTTCTTAAACTTATCCAAGGTAAGGCAATGGTGTTTTCTCTGCAATTCCACAGTGAAAAACACTTTGAAATCCTCAATGGAGTTAAATGCATCCTTGCTCTATTGAAACACAATCTGTTCTGTGGTGACTTTGATGAGTAGGATCTTTCTTGTCCTCTCCTAGTGAGAGCAGACTCCACCCTTCATCCCTTTAATTACTACCAGTATGCAAATGCGCAAGATGACCCTGAAGGTCTGCTTGTTTGGTCCCACCCTGTATACTTTAGTGGTATGCATCAGTCTTCCTGTCTTTTTCCAGCTTGATGGTCAGCTTACCAAAACACCCCCCAAGTGTTTGCGATGCATAGGAATATGAGCACATCTCCACCAAACAAAGAAGCACTTACTTCATCTGATGGTCCTTTACACAGTGATACCATAGATTGTACACTATACATTTACCCAACGAGGTAACATATACCAATTAGCCAGTAGAAAGTACTCCAGTTGGGTAGACATTTTGCACAGAAATTTGGATATTTCTTGTATAAATAGGCAGGTGAGGATCCATTCTGGCACCGATGCTCATTTCAAAGATATTAAACCTCAATAGGAATCACTTACAAATATAAACATAGCAGGTGGCCCAGTTGAAGCTCCATTTCTGTATAGGACAAATCTTCCCAAATTCTTGAACTTCTCCAAGGTAAAGTAAGGGTGTTTTCTCTGTAATTTCATATTGAAAAATGCCCTGAAATACTCATTAGTGGTGAATGCATCCTTGCTTACTCCAAGGTCTATAAAAGTGCACACCGGGTGCCCTGGGTGGAGTGCAGGCCCTGAGGCCAACCCCAGGCGCGCAGTTGGGTACCTACAGGTGTTGGCCACAGGGCTTGGCTGCTGAAGGATGCAGGGGGGCCCTGTGGCCAAACCCCAATGCGTACGGCCAAATGCTGTGCACAGGGAGGGTTGGATTAATGTAAGGTCATTTAATATTACTGAATGTTAAAAAAAAACCTTAGAAACTCACTGAGAAAACATAGTTTACAGGGACTTTGTAGTTGGGGACTAGAATTTAAAAAACCTTGGAAATGTACTAGAAAATCAAGGGTTAGAGGGACGCTATAGTTAGGTTCATATTTTACAGACACCAACCCATAGAAATTCAAGAGTGATAGATATACTTATCGTAAAACACTATAACTTGTGCTGTAGCATAGCTATAACTCGCACCCTAGTCATGCACTGCTACTCACCCCACATATTACATCAATAATGACATCTTCTATGACATCATTTAGAAGATCACTCCATCATTTGTAACAAAATATTAATGAGAGAACTGTGCATGTTGACAGCACGCCAGTGCCACTGAGGACACACTAAGTACATTGGGACACTCACTAGAAGGTTTTTACTTGTGTGGCACATGTAAGGCTTGTGACTTTTCTACCAACTGTAAGAATTTCTCAGTTCCTCACACTACCAAATGCAAATCTATAACTCAGTTTATTGCTTGTAGTAGTACATATTTTGTAGTGTATGTGTTGAAATGTCCATGCGGGCTCACATCTGAGGGAAGTATTGTACACCCAGTACGAAAGAGGATCTTGGATCACACCAGGGCAATCACTAATCATGTTAAGCGCTATCCAGTCGCACAACATTTTGAAACACATCACCACATTGATAGGACAGAACTCAGATTTTCTGGTATTGAACATATTAGGGTAGATCACCAGGGTGGGGACAAAACTTCTGCACTAAAGAAAGCGGAATCCAGGCTCATCATTGAGCTTAACACAAAAACCTCCCATGGTTTGAACTTGGACAAAGAGTTACATGTCCACCTGGGCTAAATACTGGAAACCAAGTAGAAGGAAAGTTCTGTTACTCACTGGGTCTTTGGAATGTGTTTATTGCTATATTGCCATTTTGTTGTTCTCTGCTTGTTGTGATACCTATTTTCTATTTTCTGTTTTGTTTTTCCAGAGAAGAGAGGAAGGGACTCTCACCTGGTATGCTGGGTTTGCGAGGAGGCCCCGGCTGGGGTACCCTACCCTTTTCTTCCAGAACATGATGGACACATTGGGTAATATCATTTGCACTTTCACAGTTTTATTGTCTTTGTCTCTATCAGCTGTGGGCTGGCACATTCTAGTGATTTTTACTTTCGGTGCCCACATGGGGTTTGTTTTGTAATTTTTAAATTTTGTAATTTTCTATTTGCATTTTAGTTGGTGTTTTTAGCCTGTACAACGTGCATTTATTTTGGCCCTCCAATTTCCCAGGTACTGGTATCCAGTGTTCTCCTGCTGTGTAATGTTAATATTTTCAGTTACATGCTATGTCTGTATAGGAAATCTTCCTAAGTGCTCATTTTAGCCCATGTGGGGTGGACTTGTCCAGGTATCTATTACATCTGGGAGCAGAGGACCCCACATTTTCTGTAATGCATCATTGCTCATAGACACATACTGGGACATCACCATGTACATAGTGAGACAAGAGTTGAGCACAATTCTCTTATAGTTAGGTTTCATTTATAATATATATTTCTTTTTTTGATTTATGTTCATTCCACACAGGAGCTTCAGCGCCATTTAGGTTGTCTTTATCAGTAGCGCGCATGCTTCACAGAACATCACTTTAGGGCATTTATATTCTTGTCCGGCATAAGCAATGCCCTGTGTAATATTTATCATCTTTGCTAAAGTTTTGTTTTTTTACTACTGTATCACACCTGGTAGTTCCTACTTTGAATCATCCTGGAGACACAGATGTGGCATCCATTTTGAATCAAGCACTCAGACATACTGAAGCTCATTCCTTGAGTACATTATATGCAAGGGTGGGTTTTGCAAGGGTGAGGCATCCATGATGTTGTGATCTCCTATCATAACAATTAGCCCATTTTTTACTGGACATTGTAAATGGTATTGAGCATTGAGTGCATCACAAATATGCTATTCTTTATAATCATAAGTATATGTCTGATATTGTGTTACATTCTAAGATGGTGGATGGTTTGATTTACTTTTTCAATGAAACCGCAGTCCCCTCTCCATGTTCATGTTTCACTGACTTGCACGAGGCACTTTTTGGGATTATATATTTTTTAATGCATTTTAATGCATTAATACATGCTTCTGCACATTGATGATCCTGTTCGGGCATTGCATACTTCAGCGCTTTGATATTTGCTGCTATTTAATGATTTGCACATGGCACTTTCCTTGACTACTATTATTATGCACCTCAGCACTTTAATATTTTAATTTCTGCTACTAGCTATTTTCAGATTGGACTTTTTTTGACATTTTTGTTGATGTACTTGCGCTTTTGCACATGTGTTATTGCTCTTAGAGTCTGTTATCTGTATGGCAAGATAACAATATGTGCCTGTTATTGTGAGGAGTTTATGCATCTCTGTATCCTGCTCCATTAAAAAAATGTATACATATTCTCCATTTTTTAACCCATCCTTTGAAAACTCTCACATGTGAACCTTGATTGTTCCTTTGATATTGTAATCAATTAAAAAATAATATAATAAACTTTAATTGTGGAGTAACCTCAAAATTGGTGTTGCATTTATTATTATAGTTATACTTAACACATTTATTCTAATACTGTTTACATTTTGGGTTAGAGTTTTCTTTAATTGAATATAGTTGTATAGTTAGTATAAGGGGTAGAATAATGATTGTAATATTTTACTTGACTTTTTAATGTAACTTTATTTAAGTTATTAAAAAATAAAGTAGTTTAAGGTCATTTGAATCTCTAAAATATATATTTAATGGATTACAGTTATTTTAAAATAATTTTACTAATGTCTTAAAATGTTTTAATAAATATATGTTTAGGGCTAGGGTTTGGATTAGCTTGCTGGAGTATAGAAGTAAATGTAATTTAAGGGGAGAGGCTGAAGGAACCGTTAAAATAAACTGTAATTAAAAAAACACATTTAATTTAGACATATTTAGGGTTAGTACAGGGGTTGGAATTAACTATATTTAATGGAATTCAGTTACATTAAGATGAAGAAAGGAGTTAGTATTTGGGAACATTTAGAATCAGGATGAGGAAAATGTAAATGTAGATCAATGTGACGGAATCATCGTAAAAGTAATTTCAGTGTTATAGATAATGATAAAGAAAAGGAAGATCAAATCAAAGTAGGCACAGTAAAGGTATGGGATGTAAAAATAGATTAAGTAATAAAATACAACCTTGCCTTGCATTGTGGTTAGATTTAAGTTTAGGTTTAATATTATGGCAAGGGCAGAAGTATGTCTGTGCAGTGGTTTATGGCTTTAGGTTAAATTCAGGTTAGGGTTTGGTTCAGGATTACAGTTTAATTAAGGTGTACTGTTAAACTGGGTTTTGTAAGTATAGGTAAAATCCACCTTGTTACAAGAAAACTCCTTTAGATACACTTATTATGACAACCAAAATAACGTCAATCACACATTTGCTTGCTGTGTCTTTACAATGCAAATTTATCTATGATGGTATTCTCTCTAGTGAGTGAGAGCAAGAAGTATTGTTATGGTGTGTTATGGTTTGGGTTAGAGTTAGGATTAGGCTTAGTCAATGCAAGAATGGAGAGGCAGTATAAATGATTTCTAGTAAATTATACTGTATTCTTCTTTCATCCTTAAAGATCAGTCCTATTCCAGTACGTGTTCAGAAGAAAACAAAAGTTAAAATTAATGTTTTATGATTCAAAGATCCTTTATTCTTTCAACCATTGTGTCTACAAGATATACGGAACAGCCAACACATTTTGGTTCTTTATTCATGGTATTTCTCTATTAAACAGCATCACAATTAAAAACCTCTCAGATTTACAATTAAAATCTGAACCCTCTACTCTACATAAACAAGACTAGCTGTGCTGCGGCACTGGGAAGTCTTTATAGGAAAATACCTGTCTCCTATCTACAATTTACATGAAAATACACAATGGCCATGATTGTTTAAGTCCTAAATGTATCTCTAATATTTGACAAGGAAAATGCACAAAAGTTAATAAATCACAACTCTTATCCACACATTCATTTATTAAAGATTGTAGCATATTTCATCTGTTCTTCCCTTTATGTTAGTTACAGTCATAACTACTTCCTTGAGTTAAATATATAGCTTACCATTTATCCACTGAACAATTCTACTTACTGTGTTACTTCATGTGTATCATTCGGTCAAAGTTACATAATCCAATAATGGATTAAGCCAAAAACCCAAGCAAAAATAAGTGGCTAAAAATGTAGTTGCATTAGCAGCCAAGTTAAGCTTAATTGTAAAGCTGCAAAAGATGCTTACCGATTTATCACATATGAATCAAAGTGAATATTTAGTAATATTTCTGAAGAGTTCCAATGGAATCAAACAGAGTGGTTGTCTAGAGCAAAAGGAAAAAAGAGATTTACGTAAGGGTATATTTAGTTATACTGAAAATACCCTACTAAAAATATACATGTGCTTAGTTTTTGTTATAAAAGCAAGACAAAAATGAACAACATGAAAAAGAAATTCTATAAGGTGACTAGAAACAATAAAAAATGAGTCTCCTTGGTGTATTGTTTCGAAAGGTAGCTTCTCGCCAGTGGTGTATTTATAGTAACCTTTGGCACACAATACCATAGTGAGTGGTAGGTAACTGCCTGATTATTAGATTCAGGTAGACTAATCTAATCAGGACAGTACAAAAGATAAGGGTAAAGGTACAATTTCAACAGGTGATATCCGTGCAGCTAATATAAAACATGGGACACAAAAAGTGGGACCGGCAGCATATGGGGCTCGAACCACCAGCAAACTCTGCACCAGGAGGCGCCCACAGTGGTTCTCCGATCTTCTAGCTAGCACTTATTAGTGCAGTCATCCTCCCGCAGTGCGGGAAGTGTGCAGATTGTGCCCAGGCAAAGCCTGATCCAACACGAGGCCCATCCTGCACCCATCAGCGCCTGGAAGAGGAAGGCCCATCCCATTGGCCCAGTCCCTTGGGAAGTGTACCAGAGATGTCTTATGCAGCAGGAACAGTGAGTGCTTTTATACTTTTTTTCCTTTATAATGGAGAAGAGCAAAGCTTTGGACAGTACAGCTAGCACACGGCCTGTTGGTAAATTTGCCCAAAGACATGCTACTGAGAATTGCGCATTAGATGCCATTGATGATTAGATAGAGAAGATTGAGAACATTTTAAACAAAGAAAAACAAAAAGATGTCACAGGCACCAAGCCAAAAGTATTAATTTCTCAAATTTGGCGGTTGTAAAAGAAAAAAAACACGCACCACAATCGGGAAGCCATGGGTACTAGAGATACTGGTAAAATTAACGGCCTCTGTGTAGCATCTGTTGCAATCGACTTACCACTTGCTTCTAGCTCCATCAGCTGTACCTGTGCATACCTGCTCACTCACTAGCCAAGTATTACCTGCTCTAATCATTGCACACCCTTGACCAAACTGATAGAGGGTACTCCCCGGGCCGAATTAATTGGCCAAAACAGGATGGTTAATTGCTCATTTGAGAAAGGAGCTAGATGAAGCAAAGTTGATCATGCACACTTTATACCAATGATTGGCCAAGCGCCAAGACTCAAATAAAAGCCTGTCTAGTAAACTTGTGGCCCATCTGGATGAGTGCAGAGGAGAACAGATTCAGTCACTTGTGTTTGTCGTAGTTCGGACTCTTGCTCTGAGCAAGGCTGCTGGTCTCAGGATTACAGTACTTTCGTTCGTAGGTGACTAAGTCTCTTCCTACAACTATTTGTAACTGTTGTCCAAACCTTACCGGCTTACTAGCAGTACCTCACCGAAAACACAATAGTAAAAGGTGATTTGTAGCAGTCGCTTACGCATGGACTCAAAATACAATATCTCAGGGTTGTCGTGGTTAAACGGAAATAACCCTTTTCTCACAGATTTATAATGTCTCATACAAACAAAGGCAATAACACAGATGCAGTAAAGTTATAATAGTTTTTATTCAACATAACTGCAATTTGTAATAAGTTGCATGAACTGCAATGATTAGGATAATGAATATACCAAGCAACAGTATAGTAAAGAGGAGAGTCATTGTTATAAAGACCCCCACCATTATGCAATATAAGATAAAAATATATGTATATGTAAAAGATGGAATAAGCCCTAATACCCTAAGGAGAGTAGGTCTAACCTTCTACCTAAAAAGGAAGAGCTGGGTTCGTTAAACCTAATCTGCCAAAACCGTGTCCATGAGAGGAGCCCCCAACCCTCGTTACCTTGGAATGAGGTCTCTATCTCAGACTCCGCAGGGACACGAAGACTGGATCAGTGTCAAGATGACTGCAGCATCGGTATCAGCGATGGTGGCGATGCCCTCTGGTCGGAATCCCTCTGATTATCTGTCTAAAAGTATGTTGTATTTATACAGGTCTACAAGGTCCCCTGTCATAAGTGTTATTCATAACAATAGATAACAGGCATGCTTGGGACGGCAATTAATATCAACAATCCCTCAAAAGTATAGAGAGGGAAAATCCCTAAGTGTGAATGCCTACTGTATGTTTGTCTTTCGTGCTTGATCTTGACGCCTTGGCGCAGTGACACTGATAATAGAACCCATAACAAGTGGCCTAACTATAAACAAGGCCGCCATTTTAAAGGAAATAAATAATTAAATGGACTAAGCCAGAGCAAGCTAAGTAGGTTAAAAGTCACTGGGTCACGGCTAAGCTAACTCCTGTTAACCCGTTAAAACAAACTAGGATTCACTACACCCTCCCCATTGCCGTAACTGGTATGATGAAGGTAAAGAAAACCCAATCGCTAAAAAGCTGCTACTGAACTAAAAAGCCAAAAACTTAACGAGAAAAAAAATAAATGCTGTATTATAAAATTTGTTTCTTAAAAAACATTTCAGAGACTTTAATATCAACCATGACAAGTATAGCAAACTTTTAGTATAATTTGATTTTTTTATGATAATCTGGAACTGGCAAGCTAATTCATCAAATTATGTGCTATATGCAGGATCTTGAAGAATGTCATCGAAGTCACCATTCAAGGATCTCAAAAATGAGTCAACATCCTCCGAAGTGAAATTGAGAGCTGGGCGGACAAACGGATCCACAGAGCAGAAGTGAGCCATATTCATCGGTGCATCGACACTCGCTGCAGCGTCCTCATCCATGTTAGTTTGTATAACAGAAGGCTCATAGGTGGCCTCGCGGAGCAACCTCAGTCTCAAGGGGCATGACCGTGTATGAACCCTCATCGGGGACATCAGCAGTTCGTGGTCCACATGAGATGTCGGTGCTACAGCAAGACAGACCATAGGCAGATGTTCAAAGAGACACCATATGCAGCGGAACACCGGTTGTACACACCATAGTAGAGGCCGGAATGACAATGACCAGTCAAACTCTAGTTCCACCAGCAAAGGTGTACCGTAGATCCGAACCATGCGTTCACGGCACAGCGGGGTTGACGGGAGCGGCTCCATCGCTCTGTGTCGCTGGAAAGAAACAACCACCGCGAATCAGAAAATATAGCAGTAGTAGTCCGCCAATTAAAGCCAAAATAATTGGAAAGCCACCAAACACACTAGAAAAGAGTGAATGGATGGCTGATGGGATGACTCCGAAGACAGTCTGGAAGATGGACACGAAACCAGACCCGACAGCCTTAAAGAAATGAACAATCCCAGTGGTGCTTGAAGCATTGAATATTCTCGATACCAACTCTCCAAAGTGTAAGGGGAAATCGGTATTTAAAAGGGATTGTATCTCGGCTGATGATCTCGCAACCTGGAGAGCATACGTCTCTTTTGCGGATGTCAAGGCGACCTGTTTTTGAAACAATAGCGCCTTCAGTCTACTCAACTTGTCATAGTTCACATTAATAGTATCAATGTGCGGCCACATTTCAGATACTTGTATCTCTCGTGTGGGGGGAAACAAAACATGGCCACAACACGTAACGACCTTCGTGACTGAGATTGCGTAGGCAATTCCAGGTCGCAAGCCGCAACAGCTGTCATCGATCAGAAGAACGTAACTCCCATTAGAAAGAACATGAAACACTGAACGAATCAAGGGGACGGGAGTACCCTTCAGAAAACAGGCCAAATTTGCGACCCCCGCATTGCAAAGACCGTGAAGAGACACCTGTTTGCATATCATGGAATGACGAACATTAGTCTCACATTCACTTCCGCTAAGAAAGACCTCTTGTTCGCCGTTCAGACATCGATACTCAAAGGGCAACTCCCACTCTTCCTTAATATAGCTATCTCCTAGCCGTTCATATCGTCCCACTGCAAGATGTTTCAGGCAGTTCGAGAAACGAAACGTTGAAAACGGTAAATTAATAATGCCGTGTAAGAGCCAGATAGTTGAAGGACTCTCTGCTACCGTGAAGGGCAACTTATCTAATTTTTCTACTTGAAGCAAGGTGAAACGAGCCTCTCTTTTAGCCATTGTCACTTGTTCCCCGGAAAAATGAAAAGCAGCGAATAGTTCACTCCCATTAAGGTATTTCCAAGGAATGTGGCCACTTTTCAGCGTCTGCAAAGCCCAACTCAGCTGCATGATGGAACGCAGCTGTGTTTGGCCATGATATAACCGAGACAAATCAGTCTGAGTGATATCAATAGCAGATGACACTATATTCGACAGGGAATAAATCCTGTTGGAAAGTGTGTTCATGCCATTGTCGACAACAGCTAATGTATTTTCCAAATTCTCCTTATCAAGTTGCCGTAAACGTGCAGCAGCCTCAATTTGAGAAAGTTTCCAAATTTCATTATACATGGCATATAAAAACCGTTTCGAGCGTTGCTTTCTAGGACCTAATAGGAAATCTTGTAGGTCTATACTGTCAGAAAGAGTATTCAAGTGTTGTTTCACCGCTGTTAAAGTGTTCGTTTGTACCCATTGTTGGCACAGTTTGCCCACACTGTAAGTTGTAATTATACCAGCATGCTGACCTGTCAAAAAGCGAGGGTCTGGTCTATGAATGGAAAAACCCTCTGAAGAGTTCAAAAAACGCCTTTGACACTCATCAGTATCGGTGGGCCATATCAACCATCCCCCGGGACTGGAAAGTGAAGAATTATAGTCACCACCCTTAACCAATGCATCTAGCCTATCCTCAGAAACATTTAGGAAGTGTTGCCAATCTTTTAATTTTGTCGGTGTAGGGATACTGGGCGTGTTTAGATCCTTTATTTTAGCTAATCCTAGACATGATGTCTGCTCAACAGTGTCATTTAAAAAAATAATTTGCACAGGGATTAAGCAAGCTCGAAACAAAGCCTCCCTACCCTGTATCTGCCAATCTTGCGTCCCCCATACACTCTTCAAGTCGATAGTGTTCTTCCAATATTCATAACCTTCAATTGAAAGTCGGGAAACAAAGGGATCTGAATAAATTAGTTTGGTATCTGTTAGCAACAGTTTTCTAATGTGTGTCTCAGGTAATTTAAAATAATATGAGTCAGCTTTCGTTGTATCATGCCCAGAAAAGTATGTGAATTTGTCACTGTAATACTGTGGACTCCCCACCCGTGGTGTTGAACAATGTTCCCATTGTGTGTAGTTAAAAAGAGGCCTATATCTAGTTGCACGGTGCAGGTAGTGATGTCCCCAATTATTATAGCAGAACATTTCACCATAATTCATTGTAAATTCATATACATCATCACTTCCAAAAGCGGAGTAGTCCTTCATTTCATTTAGCATGGAATCCACTGTTTGGACATTCCAATCATCAGAGACAACATTAGGTGTAATAACATCAGACATAGAAATTTTGAACACGTATGGTATTTGAATTATCTCTGTAGGCCCGTATATATCGAACGGAACTTTGTCCCAAACAATCCCATCAGAAATTGGAATAGCTGTAATATTGACAGGGGACAAATCACGTCGGACCTTATGTGATGAATGATGCGGTGTTAAAATTACATCAACAGGCTCCACTGAGGAGCGATCAGCAATATAGTGACCATTAACTAGTAAAAAGAAAACAGTCACAAAACCAATCCATAAAAACAATGCAATAAATGTCAAACAGAACCAGAGATAGTTCCATGGATATATCAAATAGTTCTTTTTAAGCCATTGATAGAACTTGCCACCTCTGGAATGTTTGTCAGTCTCAGTTGAGGATGAATCTGAAGAAAAATCATCAATGTCCACAAAATAGCCAGATGAAGTCTCCGCAAACATAGGACTCATCGAATTCCCATCCACTGGTCTTGGAGGTTCATGATAGATGACGTTACCAGTTGTGGAAGTGTTCGTGTAAAATACAGCCAAATCCTGTAGCGGTGTGATCCCCGAAGTTGTTACAGGAACCAACAAAAGTTAATTTTCTGCCCTCCCCATGGTCGAGGAAGTGTCTGGAACAGCAGCTGACATAGTTGTATAGTCAGTAGTAGCGATAGGCATCCTACTATGTAGAGGGATGTCCTGTTGGGTAGTGAGAAGGGATCGGGAACTACCCAAGGGACCTCCTGGTCTACTGTGAAGAATCGGCCACATGGTGTATCTTGATGTCATCAATGGAGATGAATCTGTTTGATTTGGAACCAGACAATGGCGGAAGGATGACAGTCCTGGTGCCTTTTATTCCCAAGACCGGTACAGGTGCTCTGTATGCGGGACCAAACTCTTTTCCTACAGCGATCTTCTCACGAACCAGATCCCCAACGTTAGGAATCCAGCCAGTCGAAGTTTTCGCCAAATCCCTTATTCCCAAGGTGGCAGCGCTTGCAGATGATTTGTCATCACGGAATTGTTGAAGCTCCTGTAAAAAAGCGAGACGTTATTTTATGTCAAATGGTGTTTCTGCTGCCACCATACCAGGGGCATCAAGATCGGGAACATACATAGTAGTCCCAAAGAGAACCTCATATGGAGACTTGCCCCTCAAGGACCGTCTTGGCAGATTATTCAGTGCTCTCTGGACCCCATATAGGTGATGTAACCAACTACGGCCTGAACCTAATACTCGAGCTGTTAAGGACTGCTTTAGATCACGATTCCGCCTCTCCACGACCGAATTTCCCTCGGGATGGTATGGTGAGGAGTAATGGAGTTCAACACCCATCGTCCTCATGGTGTCCCTGAAAGCCTTAGAGGCAAATGCAGGGCCCTGGTCCGAATGGAATGCTGCAACCGCATATGTACCGATAAAGATCAGCAAATCTTTTATAACAGTCCGGGCGTCAGCCGACCGCTGTGGCCATACCCACAGGAATCTAGAACAGGAATCTACAGCCACTAAAATGTATTTGTATGCACCATCAGGTTGCAAAGGACCACAATGGTCCAGGTACACACAATGGAGTGGTTTATCTGACACTAAGAGAGATGTCTGCAGAGGGCGTCTGATAGTCGAGCCCTTAATCTGCTGACAAATGTCACAGCAAAGGACATACTGTTTAGTCCGTCTGCATAGACCAGGCCACCAGTACCGTTGTTGTAGAATGGTGATAGTGGCCTGTATACCAGCATGTGCAGAAGCGACACCCTCATGTGCAGCTGTAATTAATTCCAATCTCTGATCTTCATTTGGGATCACTCGATCCACCAACATCTGGAATTGTTGCAAAAGCAACATTCTGTGCACTGATATGATATGTATAGTTCGTAGGGTATCCTTTCGGAAGGGGCTTGTCTGCAGCCGAGGCTTTAACGGCAAGCAGTATTTCATTATCCAACCTCGTCCGAGAACGAGTCACTGCAGCCACAGAAGCCGTAGCTACTGAAGCTTTGGCTGCTTCATCAGCCAATGTATTACCGGCAACATGTATTCCTACACGTTGGTGTCCCAATGTATGAACTACATGGACACATGGCAGCTTATCCTTAAGATCAGCCACCCTTCCCCACAATATTTTGTGTTTAATGGTGTTCCCTTTAGAATCTCTAAACCCGTTCAGTATCCAATGATTGAGGTATTCATTGTATGACTGGAGGCAGTAATACGAATCACAGACGATCAAAGTCTGCGTTCCTGGCTCCGAATGTTCGAGCACTAGAAGAAGAGCCTTAAGCTCGGCCAACTGGGCTGTGCAGTCCCCTAAGGTCTGAGTGTATGTGTTATGAGGATGAAAAACTCCGTCTTCCATTACCCCGCACACGGCTGCGCAAGCTGCCGAGTATTGATGTTTAGTACCCACAGCCGGTTGTGCCGATCCGTCAGTGTAAATGATGGTATCATAACTGTCTATTGGCAATATGTGTAAGAGAGTGGGGTATTCCTGTTCATACTGGAGAAATTCTTGTGTCTGAAGTCTGGGGTCAAACACATAATCAACATCAGTGGCGGTCAGAGATGTTGCCCATTGAATCCAGCGTGGATGCAATGCCTTAGCGTTAGGAACGCTCGCTTTAGTGACAGCCTCTAAGGCCGGAACCGGGGAGACAACAACAATGCGTTTCCCCTGGGCAAGCGGTCTCTCCTTTATGACGGCAATCTGTACTGCCATCAGAATTTTTTCAGTAGGAGCAAAACGTTTTTCTGCATTGGAGTACAAATGTGATTTGTATGCTATTGGCACCGTGTCACCCTCATTAAAGGTGACATAGGTAAATCCTAGGGCACCAGCTATTATTCTGATGACCAAATTTGTTTTATTGTCCCGTGTCAACAAGTGTCTAGCTTCTAGCATGTCTCGTTGTATGTCCCTTAGGATGTGTGTGTGTGCAATTGTCCATTGCCTGCCAGAATAATTGGGCTGAATTAAGTTATATAGTGGTTTTACGCGTTCAGCATAATCTGGAATATATGTTCTGCCAAAATTAAAGAAACCCAGTAATGACTGCAATTTCTTAAGCGTGTTCGGAGGCTGTAGCTGAGCACACTTCTCCAGGAAGTGCGGGCCAGGCTCTTCCCCTCGTTTGATAGTTCATATCCTAGGAACAATACACTAAGAAACGCTATCTTGCTTTTCTTAAAATTAAATTTATATCCGAAGGTGGCAAATCCCAAAATTATCCGATCGACCCTGGCAAGATGAATGTCAATGGTGTCATCAGTGAGATAGATATCATCCACATATGATAATGCCTCGGAATCAAGCTCCTGTAAGATTGATGTGACACGGGCCGAAAACAGTCCTGGGCTGTTTTTATAGCCTTGGGGTAAATGACAAAAGCGTTTCTGAGAACCATAGGAAAATGCACTTAGGTCTCTACTTTCATGTGCTAAATTCTGGCAGAAAAAACCATTAGATATATCCAATGTAGTTTTGTATTTTTTACGCACTATATTATTAATTAGCGCTGTGCTGTGTGAATTTTGTATAGCATAATTCGTGCATTACTATTCAAGTGCCTATAATCAACCACTATTCTATATGAATGATCAGGTTTCGCAACGGGAAATAGCGGATTATTCATTGCCGATGTACAGGGCTCAATTACTCCCTGGTATTCAAGTTGTGACAGTATCTCCGTCACTGGAGCTTTTGCTTCATGTTTAATAGGGTATTGTAGCTGCGGGTGTGGTGTAGACCGAATGGGAATAACATGGCAAGGAGAGTCCTTGTCCCATCCTACATGATTACGGTATAATGCAGGTGCCTGCGCTAAAGCCCATTCAGCAGCTAATGCTCGTTTGTCTGTTTCCGGAACAAGATCGGAGAAAGAAGGCAAAATGACATCTTCCCCATGTGGGAGCATGCGGACATGTTCAGGTGGCCAGTCTCTCTCGGCCAACAGGATATCACTAGTAAGTTCATCCCAGAATATCACACTAATAATGCGTTCCACGTCTCCCTCTATCTGAATTGTTAAATCAAAAACCCGATCGGGTGGAAGTACGCGGCCATCCGCTGTTTCAACTGCGATGTAATCGCTAGTTGCTGTCGCATCCAGATGATCTTTCAGATCCTGGCGACATATCGTGACCTCTGCCGTGCTGTCCAACAGAGTCACTGCCCACTTCTTGTTCCTCAACAGTGTTCTCAATACTACTGGCATTTTTAATGGTCAGTGCAGCCACTTTTTTCTCTTTAAATTGTGGCTTTTGTTGAGGAGTCTTTTCTTCTTTTTTAACAGTAGACTGTGGCGAGTCTTTCTTTTCTTTCACGTATTCCGGACGTCGATCTTGACGGCCCCCTCTCTCGCTACGTCTATCCGGTGCGTCCTGAAAGGAACGAGAAGGACGTGAATCAGTATATCTATCTGGAGTTCTAATGTTATCCCTATTTCTGAGATTATATCTCCTCTCGGAGTACTCCGGATGAGGAGAATCAGCTCTTTTAGTTCTCCTATCCTTGAAATCTTTTTGTTTTTCCCAGCGCTTCTTAGAGCCCTCTTGTGCTTACTTCGTACCTTTCTTATGGGTGGTACTTGGTATGTCCAATTTTTTAGGTTTGGCTCCCAGCCCATCCCGCCCTATACTAGTATAGGTATCAGAGATTATTTTGGGTAGCTGTCTCTCTTGTTCCTGGTGTGGAGTTTCCCGGAGACGCTGGCGTATCGCCAGTGCTACTGCTTCCCCTTTAATATTACTCAATATTATCGAGGAGACGGCGTCAAAATTACGCATCAATTTCATCCCCAGATCTAGGGCTGGTGCAGCCCCATGCTCATTTTGTATTTGTTTCAATACGTCCGGCAAATTGGCCAGTGTAGGGGTACCATGCGTGGTAGTATAAACGGCAGCGAAGACTGTACCCCAAGTGGCACATTCATCAACCGAGGGAACCATCCCGAATGGCAAGCACATGGAGAGCAATCTATGTTTCTCCTGTGGCCCCATATGGGGAAACACAGCTTCCAGCTGATTTGTTTTCTGAGCAATCCAGAACGGTATTCTTTCTCGATCCGAGGGCACTTTACCCATAATGGTATGCACCGTTTGTGGATTAATCCCAGCAGCCAATTGATAACCACCAGCTACTGGCGGTGCTGGACGCGCTGGTGCAGTGTTCAATGTTCGCATTACGAACTGGACTAAGCGTCTCTATAAAGCCACTAATTCATTATATAATATCCTTAAATCCACAAGCGGCATAGTCTGTATGTCTGGATGAGGTGTATATGTGGCAAACATGGGCCACGTCGGCCCTTCATTACTTAAAGGACCTAGCCTCACCCGCCGCCAGTATATGTGGTAGGGCGCCTTCAAACCAGTTTTGATGCTCCTGATATGTGAGCAATATTTCATGATACTGGTATGCTTCGTACCTTACGGGTACGTCCGTAATGTCATAAGTGTGAAATGTGTGCGTTCGTTGGTCAGCCTCAGGAAAGGCAACCCAACAGTAAAATGTTTCTGTTTGGTAAGCTTCTGTTGCTTCTATAATCAAAGTAACTTCCCCGCCCTCTTCTGTAAGGCCATGCGCTAATAAATGTTGTGTAAGTGCATGTCTAGCATTTGCAGGAATGTCTATGGTATTAGCCATAGTTGTTTAGAGAAACGGAACACCAAAATAGGGGAAGTTTTTCCTTTTGTGAGTTCGAGCTCGAACAACCTACAGCCTGAGCAGGTGTTACCTGTTTGGCTGAGGAGGATTCTCCCAAAGACCACGGACGTCTCCGTATAATGGTACTGAGGGTACCTGTTGTCTGTGAGACAGTGATAGTCAGGGTATCCGTAAATTAGTGCCTAAACACCATCGTTGGTGGCGCCATGTCGTAGTTCGGACTCTTGCTCTGAGCAAGACTGCTGGTCTCAGGATTACAGTACTTTCGTTCGTAGGTGACTAAGGGGCTGATTCTAACCCCGGCGGTCTTCGACCGCCAGGGCGAGGGTCGGCGGGAGCACCGCCGACAGGCCGGCGGTGCCCCGCAGGGCATTCTGACCGCGGCGCTTTGGCCGCGGTCAGAAAGGGTAAACCGGCGGTCTCCCGCCGGTTTACCGCTGCCCTCAGAATCCCCCATGGCGGCGCAGCTTGCTGCGCCGCCATGGGGGATTCTGACCCCCCCTACCGCCATCCTGTTCATGGCGGGAAAGCCGCCATGAACAGGATGGCGGTAGGGGGGGTCGCGGGGCCCCCGTAAGAGGGCCCCGCAAGGTATTTCAGTGTCTGCCTTGCAGACACTGAAATACGCGACGGGTGCTACTGCACCCGTCGCACCTTCCCACTCCGCCGGCTCGATTACGAGCCGGCATCCTCGTGGGAAGGGAGTTTTTCCCTGGGCTGGCGGGCGGTCTTTTGGAGACCGCCCGCCAGCCCAGGGAAAAACTCATAATACCCTCCGCGGTCTTCTGACCGCGGAGCGGTATTATGGGGGCGGAATTCTGGCGGGCGGCCTCCGCCGCCTGCCAGAATTAGAATCACCCCCTAAGTCTCTTCCTACAACTATTTGTAACTGTTGTCCAAACCTTACCGGCTTACTAGCAGTACCTCACCGAAAACACAATAGTAAAAGGTGATTTGTAGCAGTCGCTTACGCATGGACTCAAAATACAATATCTCAGGGTTGTCAAGGTTAAACGGAAATTACCCTTTTCTCACAGATTTATAATGTCTCATACAAACAAAGGCAATAACACAGATGCAGTAAAGTTATAATAGTTTTTATTCAACATAACTGCAATTTGTGATAAGTTGCATGAACTGCAATGATTAGGATAATGAATATACCAAGCAACAGTATAGTAAAGAGGAGAGTCATTGTTATAAAGACCCCCACCATTATTCAATATAAGATAAAAATATATGTATATGTAAAAGATGGAATAAGCCCTAATACCCTAAGGAGAGTAGGTCTAACCTTCTACCTAAAAAGGAAGAGCTGGGTTCGTTAAACCTAATCTGCCAAAACCGTGTCCATGAGAGGAGCCCCCAACCCTCGTTACCTTGGAATGAGGTCTCTATCTCAGACTCTGCAGGGACACGAAGACTGGATCAGTGTCAAGATGACTGCAGCATCGGTATCAGCGATGGTGCCGATGCCCTCTGGTCGGAATCCCTCTGATTATCTGTCTAAAAGTGTGTTGTATTTATACAGATCTACAAGATCCCCTGTCATTATTGTTATTCATAACAATAGATAACAGGCATGCTTGGGACGGCAATTAATATCAACAATCCCTCGAAAGTATAGAGAGGGAAAATCCCTAAGTGTGAATGCCTACTGTATGTTTGTCTTTCGTGCTTGATCTTGACGCCTTGGCGCAGTGACACTGATAATAGAACCCATAACAAGTGGCCTAACTATAAACAAGGCCGCCATTTTAAAGGAAATAAATAATTAAATGGACTAAGCCAGAGCAAGCTAAGTAGGTTAAAAGTCACTGGGTGACGGGGGCACGAGTTTACAAGCCTAGGGCTAAGCTAACTCCTGTTAACCCGTTAAAACAAACTAGGATTCACTACATGTTCCAAATGCTCAGAGGGCACAGCACAGGGATGCAAAACAAAAATAGGTGGTCTAGAATATGAAGTTACAAGCATCACTGAAGGGCTGCATTCAGCCAGGAGCGAACTACACCTGACTGAAAGGGGAAGGTCGAGTGTTGCATGGTCTCCGTCACATTCAATTAAGACAATTATTGCAAATGCTAGAAGAATAAAGGGTAAAAAAACAGTGTATCTCTTCCCTCCTCCATCACCCAAAGTTCCTACTTCATTATGCCCAGATAACAGGTGATCTGTGCAACTAACAAAGCTAAATCACAGAGTTTACCCATTCACACCTCAACACCAGACTCTTACAGTACCTTTGAGGGCTGCAAAGGATTTTACCATTTATTTGGCAAAGGTCCCTAAGCTAATGATGGGGAAAAAGGAGTCAACAGAGTCATTGATAAATGAGGTGCCGCACTGGGTCTATCAGAGGCATAACTGTTTCTCACTTATTCATTCAGATATTCTTTTAGCGAAACGTCTGTCAAATCCTCATGGTAGCTATGACAATATTAAATTGTCATTGGGAAATCAGGATATAGTTGATGGTTTGCTGACACTGGAGGTTAGAACACGACAGACTCATCCATATAATTTAAAAGTCTACTGTACTCTAATCTCAGTGGACCAGCAAGTGTCTTGGGTACACAACGTTCTATGAAATCCAGCACATTGCCCTCTTCAAACATTGACAAGGGGAAGAGTGGACCGACAATATCTAAAGCCCCAGAGTCCCCTAATGAGGAGAGGTCATTATCTCCCCTCAGAGAAGTCGACTGACTGTCTTGTACTGTGCCAATTGCTGGAAACCATGGGCACGATTCACAAAGGTAAACTTAGACCAAAAGACTAAGTTTAGACCTAAAGTCTAGCTTTCCTACTAGTAAATTTAGACTTTTGATATAAGTTTAGACTCTTTTTCTAAGTTTCGACCAAAAATCTAAACTTAGACCAAAAGTCTAACTTTACTGGTAGTGAAGTTAGACTCTTGGTTTAAGTATAGACTTTTGGTCTAAACTAAGTCTTTTGATCTAAGTTTACCTCTGTGAATCGGGCCCAATGTCAACAAAGTCATTGATGGGTGCTTTTCTCAAATCTTGGATCCAGCTATGGGGAGCGCTTTTCCATCATCAATGGATCCCTATGGCTTGCCCCCAATGACTTTCATATTGTCTGATCACTCTGTTCGTGAAGGTCAAAATCAAAGTAATTTAATTTCACCTTTATTAAATACTGTCAATGCTTTGTTATGTCAATCACTTGTGCAACACCAGTTGACTTCTATGAGTGGGCTACGCAGTTTAGAATCATGTCTAGCGACAGCCATACAATGAAGTTCAACTGGTGTGCAGATAGGCACTTGCTTTCAAGACCAACAACTGATAAAGGAAGAATGTTGTTTAACCTATTCCTGTCTTGGAATGTAGCGGGTTTTCACCAAAAAACTGACAGAATGCAAGTGGGGTCTTTTTATTAATCAAACTGATGTAATATTACTCCAGGAGACATGGGCACTGGAGCAAGTTTTTACACAAGGTTACACCAACTAAGGTATAGAAACAGTTCCATCCAAAGCCGGGCGTCCCTCTCGGGGTTTATTGATGTGGGTATCTATAAAAAAGATAGAATTAAACAGCAAAGACATTCAGGGCCTGGGTTTGTGAGGAAACAATGGATGTAAGATAAACGTGTATAGTGTATACAACTGGACAGTACATAGGAATAAAGAATCACCCACACTACAACTGCTTGTCCAACATTTAGCCAAAAGCACTGAGAGCATTCCTCTTATAATCGCTGGTGATTTTAATACTTCTTTTGTGCCCCTTGACGGCCTAGCACAGGTTATAGATATGGAGGACGAGGCAAGGGGAATTCAGAGTCTGCCCTCTAAACTGTATGACGTCTGCAATGCAGCTTATGGCTATTACCCAGACACATGGCCCACAAGCCTGTAATGGGAGATTCAAGTCTAATGATTACGCCCTTACCTTTAAGAGGGGTAATCAACAGAGTAGAATAGATTATATTCTTCTAGATCTCGATCTGTGGAAGCATTCAAAAGATTTTGAGTTAGTGTCTAGACTAGACCGCGATCATAACACTCCTAAATTAACTATAAAAAATGAACGACTACTCAAAGGTCTGAACCAGGACATATATTCAGAGAGGATGTTATCTCTTGGTAACATCAGAAAGGCAGTAAACTGGTCAAAAGTGAGCCTAAATGGCAACACACAATTGGAAATCTTTACTAAATTTAGTACCATCCTGGAGCCTTGTACGCAGGACTCCTTTGAGATGTCATTGTTCATGGACTCGCACAGTGAGCTGTTTAAGGCGTTACATTTTGAATGCAACAAAGAACTCCCAAGAAGTAAAAATATGACCTCCTCTCCTCCAGCCTGGTATTCAAATGAGCGCAGTAGGGCCAAGGGAAAATTAATAAAGGCTATTAAGCAGGGAAATAGAAAGTCTATTAGAAATCAGGGCCCCTAATACAAGTCAATCGCTTTTGCCTCTGTGCAGGAGTGGATTGATTCAAACTTGCTAGCTGTGGTAGAGGCATCACAAAATAGAGAGCAACAAAAATGTTGGCACATTTTTTCACTCTGCAGCTCCAACCTGATTACTCCACTAGAATTCTCTGTTCGGCCACAGCAATAGGCGGACCATTTAAAGAAATGTTTGCATGTTATGGACCAGAATCCACTTTTAATGAAGAATCTTCAATTAACTGTTTTAGATTTTACAATTACAAAAGAGCGAGCTCCAATACAATTCACTTTAAAAAAGACAATAAGAGCCATTTACTCCTTGAAACTAGGAAAATCCCCTGGACCTGACAAGGTCCACAGAGATCTATTTGGTTCAGAACCAACAGTGTGGAGACATTACACAAATGCTTTATCTAATAGGATCATGGCAGGAGATAGAATACCTGAGTCACGGCTCAGAGCCGAAATTATTTGTTTATATAGGAAGGGGGATAAATCCATCCCTAGTAACTATTGTCTAATAAGTTTGATCGACATCCTTAAAAAGGTGTTTTGTCGACAGGTTCTAGACAAACTTTTTAATTGAATTGATGAATCAAATATTCTATCCCCACTTCAAGCAGAATTTTGTAAAGCAGTAAGCACAGTGGACCTGATATTCTAATTAAATCTTATTGTTTGGAAGTATTTCAAGCTCTTAAATGGCCACTTGTATATGGCATTTGTGGACCAGAGGGAAGCCTTTGATCTGGTACCCAGAGCCCAGTTATGGTCAAGCCTCATTTTAATGGTTTTAATGGGAATTATTATCGAGCTGCTAGACATCTTAACAAGAATGCACACAAATAACTATGCAAAGGTTAGGTGGGAGGATGTGGGCGACCTCACAGATTGCATACCTATCGGACGAGGAGTCCGACAGGGGTGTGTGTTCGTCTGACATTATTCTTGCTCTTCATGAATTATGTGATCAAATACATGGGATAATGTGTTCATGCTGCACACAAACTGGGGGGTATTTTATCCCCTGCATTGTTACTTGCAGTAGATACTTTATTGTTATTCTGCACAATAATAGGGCTCCAAAACCTGCTAAATACATTTGCTGATTTTTGCAATCTCTGTCGCTTAGAGGTAAACACCTCAAAGATAAAAGTTCGAATTCTAAGACCTCATAATACACACAGAGGCGACTTCCATTTGAAGGGGGTGAGATTGCAAACTGCAGAAGATTTTGACTATTTGGGAGTTGGGTTGGATAAAACAGGTACTTGGAAACCCCCTCTCCAAAAAAGCTTACCCCATAAAGCTTCTGCGGTTAGGAAGAAGTATCAAACAACAACCCTAAGATCTTTTACACCAGCAATTTAGGTTTATAGGGCTAAAGCACAGGCTGCTGTTCTATATGGGGCAGAAATCTTGGAAGTGGGAAGCACAAGTGGTCAGATGACAAATGAATATAGTTTTATGAGATCACATTTAAAGCTGCCTGGGAGTACGCCTATTGTTCCCTGTTCTAAGACACAGGGTTAAAATGAATTGGTGATCCATCCGCATTAAGATCACTGTTATTTTGGGTAAGATTGTGGTCAACCCCTGAACTCACTGCCTATAGATATACTTTGGAAGAGGTCATTAACCTTGGTAATTGTAATCTCATTCCGTGGATCTGTCATATTAAAAGACCTTAGTAATTTAGGGTTGAGCTCATATTGGAATAACCTGGCATCGATAAGTACCAATACCAGATTAATGGTTAAGGAGGCACTTGGGAAAATAAAATTATTGTGAGACAATGTACTATAAGGGCTGGAGGTCTGGCAAATAAATTTCGAACTTTTAAACCAGCTCCAGCTGTAGAATCTTACATGAATGTGTATGTACATCCCTATGCACGAACCCTAATTTAGACTGGGTATATTGCTAGTGAATAAATTCACAAATAAGTGGAAGTCCAATTTACATAGGCCAATGCACTGTGCACTTTGTAATTATGTAAACGAGAATGTGGATCATTTATTGTGTTTTTTGTCAAGCATATGCAAAACCAGAAAGATCTGGATAAGACCACTTTGTATTGCTCTGGGCATAAAGAATTTCAACATATCACATCGAGTTTTCAGGTCGATCAGTAACTTCAATTTATTCATAAGTATTAGTAGGTATCTCATGCAGTATGCTAGTAAGGAAATCGAAGGTCCTTTTTCTCTAATAGATTAAATTACTTGTTCCATGCACTTCCGATAACATCTAATTACAAAAATATATCTAATGCTTTCAAATGAATTTGTAATTGAACAACTGTTTTATATTTCTATTAACTTATAATCAGGGTTTTACTGATTTGTATTGTTAGATGATAAGAGTGATGGCATATTAATAATTATTATATTAATGTACTATATTTTGAAATTATTTTATTTGTGTGATGTTTTATGGGCGCAGTCCCGAAATAAACCATTACCTAAATAATACATGGGTATCCATCGCAGCCTTATTCAATCTCACCCAGAATATGTTGGTCAACCCAATGTCAGTTAATAGTCTCAGAGGTATTTGGGATTGATGTGCATTGAGAAACAAGTAACTCACGATATAAGAGTACAAAAAGTACATTTCAACGGGTAGTAACAATTGAACTAATAGAGAATATCGGTGTTCATTGCACAATCTATTTGTTATCCTTAGGAAGGACACTATTTTTTATTCTCGCTAAATATGCATCACAACAAGGGTAGCACGTTGGCTAGTAAAAGCCAATGGGAATCTGTTGCACAACTCATGCATCACCATAAAAAACACAGGCATTATGTACCTTCGACCTGAAGGACATATCAAACTGGCAATAGAAAACAAATATGGGAAAAATCATAATTTTGAAAAACATCATTCCAAAATTAAATTGACAACACCTAGGGCGGTAAGGCATGCTGGGAAAGTTAAAAAAAAGCATCACTGCACACATCAAAAAACATTTTATGGAAGAACAGACTAGAGGGAAAGCTTTATACAAGACAGAGCATTAATCATGTCTCGCCATACCATGGACTCCACCGGGTATGTGATTTGCAGTGACATCGAACAATTGCAAAATTTCCTTTCCTGTGAATATTGTTCTGCAGCAGCAATCAGCAAGCCCTGGGCAACTGGATGAAGAATGGGCTCTTCCTTGACTCTCCTTTCTAAAAGGTCACTGACAACCCTCCAGACTGTTTTCGACAAACGTGGCCATGCATCCGTGCAGCCATTTTATCATGATCTGAAACTGAAGGAGAAAGAGTTTGTTCCTGTAAATGCCATATTCTGCAAATAGCATAAGACAGGATTTGTTCAAAATGGCTATTTGACTCATTAATTGGTATAAGGTATCAGTGAAATGCATCTTGGGGATCCCATGCTTGCACCTGACCTGCTCTATCAGCATCATGAATAGGAAATCCTTTGCTCTAAATTTAGGAAGATTGTTTTGTATATAGAACACAGGAATAACCATGGAGTACAACGGTCTACCACATGTGCAGCGTGACATGAAAACTGCTGCTGTGAGCGTTGACATATTTATAAAAGAGGGACTGCCCAGCTCAGTACCATCTATCTTAAACTTGGAAAGAATAAAGATTCAGTATGCCTTCTAAGGATTTGGACGTGTGCCTCAGATTTCTGTAATATACGCATAATTTACAATGTCCAATTCACAGTACCTTATCAGTCATCTGCGTTGTGTGATAGATGAATGCTGGGTCGCTAAAGTTATGCCATTCTGTGGCTGCAGTATTTTTACCCATAATGATGAGTTTTCTGTTGTTTTCCACAACCTCTGCATATTTTGCAGAATTCAACAACAAAGCATTGAACGCAAATAGTTACCAAAGGTTAATGAAAATGTTGCACAGAGGATGCAACGCACTTCGTACAGCTACCTGATAGCGTTTCAAATGTTTAAATATGTGGTGGATTACTGAAGAAGTGAGAATTTGGACGACCTGGTATTGATTTCACTGGTTTATCAAATGCCAATGAGCTTTTGTCTGCGGCAAGAATCAAAAACCCCATATATTTAAATACATATTTAAATGCTATTTGAAATGGTGTGAAAGAACGATTTATTTTTTGCCGTGAACGTTTTCTTCTTCACCTTTTATGAATTTCAAAATTAGACAGCACCGTTTCAAAGCAGAGTTATTTGAAAGAGGTATTCAGAACTTTGAAGATTCCCATACATTTAGCATCTCTTTTCGACCATAGTACGAACACATTTTTCCCATAAAAACCGAATGTGTAAAACCCTGTGTTACATATGGCTCCATGTCAGAAATTGAAAGGTGACTTGAAGTGAGTAATTTTTTGATGAAAATGAATTATAATAAATGTTACTTATTGAAAAAGGATACTTTCAGAGGCCAGAATAAACTCTAAACAGAGTTATGGGATATTGATTTTGAAATACAGATGAGAGGCACAGACTAAAAGAAATGTGTGCATGTAGCCTTGTATTCTTTTGAGGCACTTTTCCTCTCAATTAAGTAAAATAATTAATTATCGCTAAATAATGCTTTTGAATAATATTTTCTGAATCTGCAACGTTTTCTTTCTTAAGAAGCCTGTGCTCTTTCTAGAGATTTGAAGTCCCTTTTATTACAATCAATAGGTGTTCTAAAATGACAAACTAGCTAGATAATAATGTCAAAGAACGTTGTATTCCTGAAAACGTATACATTTCAGTATAATTAGCCTATTTATACTGCATAATTTGATTCTTCATAGCACAAATTAAAACAAAATGGAACTCGAAGATTGCTTATTTATTCTGTTAAAAACATACTCTGGCTGATCTGTCCCTATCAGAAACTGTTAGGTGGTCAAACCCGCAACTTACCAAACAGCAGTGCAGTTCTAGAATAAAATATTTAGAGCTGGGCGAATGGTATTCTCCATCATAACATGGCGAACATCCCACCCACCATATTACCAATGTCGTAGGCTATAATGTAGACAAAATATGGTGGCTGGGAAAATTACAACATCTGTGACAGAGTATAGCATCCTGCAAACTTTAGATAAGTTCCCATGTTTATAAATGTACATTAGCAACTAACTACAAAGAATTCAGAGGAAAAAGATGCATAAGAAAGATTATCTTGAGTTCAACTTCAGTACAATGATTCTCTGAGGGCTCATTGTCCCCTGTATTTTTCAGTGTATGTCATTGTTCCATGTCTGTCCTGAATAGAACCTTTAATGACGATGTATATAAGTGAGCTGATGACACACAGCTGTTGGTTAATCAATGCATTAACTGCACACCTGGTCCTACTAAACCTAGCGAATACACGTTAGTAAAAATTAGATGGCAGCAACTAAATAGGCTTCAGTTAAATCCCTTCAAGGGCTAATATCTTCGACAGTGTATATTAAAACAATCTGCCATCCCCTAATTTATGGCCTGCTGTTTTACTCTCATTGTCCAAACATAGCATTGAAAAAGAGTGCTTACTCTACTGTCACCTAGCAATAACTGTGAAAAAAACTTTTTTTATCACTAAGGGTTTCTGTAGGAGGGATTTCATTGTCACCCCACTCTGAGAACTTTAGCATGGTATTAGCTAGTGGGCCGAGGTGACTCCTGGACACTGCCTAACCAATAAGGAGAACATTCCCAAGGGCAAACCTATGCAGTTTTCAGCCGTTCCTCTTTGCCCTACAGCAAACAATCCCATAGTGCCCCTAACTCCTAAAATACAAGATGGGTAAACAGTTTCTCCCTTGTGCAGAGCTCTTGTGTACACCCAGAGGTGTGGCCAGATAAATGAGCAGATCCCTCCTCGTGTCCTTTTAAACCAGTTCTGGAAGTAGCTATACTCGAACTGACTTCAGAGCACACCTGGTTAATGTGGGCCTTAGGGACAAAGGCATTCCCTTTTTCTGGTGTCTTTTCACAATAAACTATGAATGTGCAGGCATCACTTCTGTCCCTTTAAAGTTATTTAATTTACTCTGCAACCCCAACTGTCCTTCTGAGCTGATAAGTATCAAATGTCCATGCCTACTTCATCCTGTCACTGGGCCTAAGCCATTGTTGTGCCCTGGGAACACTTTTAACACCTCAATAAGGTCATATTTGTGCTGGCAGAGTAATGCAGATTAGCTTAAAGGAGAGTCTGAAAGGGAAAAGTAACTTTCTAAAAAATACTTTTCCTAAGTGCTTATTAAAAACATAACATCATCAAAGAATCAGCCTTTTAATAGCTATGAAAAAGATTATTTGGGTGGGGCTGAAGGAGAATTTATGAAAAAGCATCCTAGGTTACAGATTGTTTCCACTAGTAAAGATGCTGATCCAAGTGAAGTATTGTAGATCAAGGATAGGGGGGCAGTCTGACAATTTCCATGAGCAGGCTTTATGTTTACTCACTAATGAAGGGAGACCATGTTCTGTATCTAGTGACGAAGAACCTGTGATAGGTAATGAGACACATCTGACAAGTTCCTAGCATCATCTCCAACCTAAAGATGAAACTGGGCATCATCTGCATCCATGTAATAGCTTGATGTGTCCAAAATGGTGGCAAATGGGGCTTTATAAGTATGGAAAAGTGCTAGTAACAAAGTCAAGCTTTAGGTACCACATGTCTGAAGTCGGTATTTCTAGAAAGCAATAAATCAGGTTTGCCCTTGTTTATATGGTTTAGTATAGAGACAAATCAAGATCATGCTATTCCACTGATATCTGACAATAAGACTGGCCTGTAGAAGAATGGTAGATGGGCAATAGTATAGAATGCTGCCAAGATGTTTATCTTTGATCACTAATGTTGAGTAATTATTCTCTGATACTGAGTAGTGTTGCCTTAGTGCACTGCTGAGATTAAGTCTGACTGAAAGCCACTAAGTAGGCCATTCCATTTGATTACAAGTCTGAGGAATATTGGTGAGTACTGACAGATTCTATTACTTTTGAAAACAGGGTAAATATAGACAGGGCTCTGGTTGCAAAGATTGCATGGGTCAGATGGGAAAATCATGGCATGGTTAAGAACTTGGGGGCATATTTATACTCCGTTTGCGCCAAATTTGCGTTGTTTTTTTTCGACGCAAATTCGACGCAAAACTAACTCCATATTTATACTTTGGCGTTAGACGCGTCTAGCGCCAAAGTTCATGGAGTTAGCGTCATTTTTTTGCGTGAACACCTTCCTTGCGTTAATGAGATGCAAGGTAGGCGTTCCCGTCTTAAAAAATTAAGAGTGGGCGGGGCAAAAAACCCTGCATTTGCGCCTCTTTTTAACGCCTGGGTCAGGGCAGGCGTTAAGGGACCTGTGGGCTCAGAATGAGCCCAGAGGTGCCCTCCCCTGCCCCCAGGGACACCCCCTGCCACCCTTGCCCACCCCAGGAGGACACCCAAGGATGGAGGGACCCATCCCAGGGAAGAAAAGTTAAGTTGTGGTAAGTATTTTTTTATTTTACTTTTTTGTGGCATAGGGGGGCCTGATTTGTGCCCCCCTACATGCCACTATGCCCAATGACCATGCCCAGGGGACAGAAGTCACCTGGGCATGGCCATTGGGCAAGGGGGCATGACTCCTGTCTTTGCTAAGACAGGAGTCATGTTAATGGCGTCTGGGCGCCCCAAAAAAATGGCGCAAATCGGGTTAAGACGATTTTTTTGCCTCAGCCTGACTTGCCCCATTTTGGGACGCCCAAACGCCATTTTTCCCTACGCCGGCGCTGCCTGGTGTACGTCGTTTTTTCTCACGCACACCTGGCAGCGCCGGTCGGCTAACGCCGGCTAACGCCATTCAATAAATACGGCGCCCGCATGGCGCTTCAGAATGGCGTTAGCTGGCGCTAATTGTTTTGGCGCAAAACTGCGTTAGCGCAGTTTTGCGTCAAAAAGTATAAATATGGGCCTTCATGGCTAGCCCCGTTGGTCAGTGAAGTGTCAATTAACCTGATGTTGAGGGCATCCAGAGCAGGGAGACCCAAACTGATAACTTTCACATTATAAACATCCCTTATAGTGAGGATTTTTTATGGAAGACAGGACCTTCTTACTTATGTATTGTCAGCGACAGATGTGATCTTAAAAAGATCGGGCACACAGGGAGATGCCAGGTATCCATGCATGATAGATCAATGATGGTGTGAAATGAATGGGTTAAGACTCCTTGGAGGTATTTGAATACCTTACACATGAAGGTGCAAAAGGGTGAGCTGAGAAGCTACTTTTGACCCTGACATATTTGAGGTTATTTCTGGCATGAGATTTTGAGGTAACATTAAATAGCACATGCATTTGCATGCTGGTCCCTTTTCACAAAGGTGTTTTGGGCTGTTTTCATATGTTTACAGTGGAAACTAACCCCATTTATGCTTTCCAGGAATCCACAAATATATTCCTGGAAGGCATTAATGGATTTACTAATTACAATTTATGTGTCATGAGTGCAGAGAAATCGACAACAATAAGTCCCATTCAAGGGATCAGAAGTAGGCATTCCAATGTTTGCCTTGGAAGTAAGGAAAATACCCACAAACATTGTGATCTGTTTCCCACTCTCGAAATGAGTTGTGATTTAGTCATGATTTTTAAGGGCTGGAGTAAATCTCCTTTCAGGATGGGAAAGGGACCGGATCGTCCTTGATTTTGTTCGGGGGGAGGTGAAAAGCATGTGCAGTTGCACTAGAGACTCCATTCCTCATGTCCGTAATTCTATGCAATGCAGTATTCCATCCAGGTGAATGGGAGCCCATAGGACAGTTAACTGGTGCAGCTTTCCATGCTTACTACCGAGAAGGTTGATGAATAGCAAAAGTAGTAAATCTGCACTTGTACATGGGTGTACTTCTAGGGGTGTATATTTATAACTTTTTTTGTGAATAGGGGCCAAATGTTCTATAAAGTTTAAAGTGGCTGGTCAATTCTATGGGATACTTGAAAAGAATAGGCGCCATAAATAAAGGCCCGTATTTATACTTTTTTAGCGCCTCATTTGCGTCACTTTTTGACGCAAAAGCGGCGCAAACTCAAAATACAATTGTATTTTGTAAGTTTGCGCCGTTTTTGCATCAAAAAGTGGCGCAAATGCGGGGCCAAAATGTTTTTCACCCTCACTGTGTTAATGCTGTGCAATGTTTCAAGGTTTGCAGGGGTGAGAAGCCATATCATAATGTGTTAAAATGTCATTGCATATTTCTGTTTATATTGCAATTACGTGAGAATAACAAGAAAAAGTGGTCATCGAAGATACCTATATTTTCCCATGCAATTCAAAAGAAAATGCATCAGTGCCTCGTAACCACTTATGAGGTTGCAGAGCATTGGATATTTATAAAATGTCATCATCAGCTTGTAACATTTTCACAATGGAATTTTCCATGAGGGACAGCTTCCACTGTGCAATGGCAGCTGTGGGGAAGAGGCAGAGCAGACAGCGATCTATGGGTCCATGAGACCATGCTCCTTTTGATGAACTTTTCAGAAAGCACCAATTCTTTGGATTATAAAGCTGCTCCATCTGAGGGGCTGCTATAATTTGCAAATGTGAATGCAGAGAAGGAGGTCTGCTGTCCCGTACAGTGTTCCATCTCTGCACTGTCATCTAATTGCAAGGATTAGCACAAGGAATTATGCCATTTGAGGACTGGTGAGACAGGAATTCCGTGAACACTTGTGACCAGACACAGAAATGTTAATGCAGTTGGTTAGGTTTCATTTCAGCCAGTCTTCACATGCAGGCTCTATCGTGCAACCTGGCCAGCATCGCCGTTGGCCAAAGGACACTGATTCGATGTTATGGCAATGTAATATTCATTTTCCATTTAAAGTATTGTACCCTGAAGTGTCTGGTCTCTGGTTTGTTTTCTTGATTGACTTTTGAAATACATACCAGTGAAGAGACTACTTCGATTTGGTGCCTGTGAGAACCATCCTCACGTTTCTAATTCTGCCGCAGAGACTGCTCTACAGAAGTATCACCACACCATCTTTTACTGATAACCAAAAAACAATTGTGCCCACGTTCTGAACTCATCAAATAGGTTTTTGTTTACTTACCTCCCCACATCTCCCATCTGCCCTGCGCATTTCAACAATCAGAGATCCGGCTTTCTCTAACAGATTATCTGGTCTAATCTTTCTGATCACTTTAACAACTTGTCAAATGTCACTTCCACTTATAAACTTCACTGTTCAAGCAAAATGCCCTTTAATTATATTGCTTTTACCCGTGGCGCTTCAGTTTTAACAATCTAGTAACTCTTCTAGTTCACTCCCTTCTCGATCTTGTGTGGAAGTCCTTCTTACCCTAAACAAAATGATTGTTGATCAATTATTGAGACTTGATTCTGAAGTTTACCAGTAGCACTTCTTCTTTTCAACAGACTGGCTAGCTGCGCCACTTTGAATGCATTAACTACTTGTCAAATCTCAACATGTAAAGTAGCAGCAAAAAGAGAAATAACAGTAATCCAAAATTAGTGCTGCGGAACACACTTTCGCGCTGAACGCTGACGTTACAAGAGAAAACATCAGTTACTGGGACAAATTACAGAGCTATAGTAGCAATGTGATTCAAACGCATGTAATTTGAAGCTTGTCATCACTTTTGTAAATTTCACACTTTATGTGCCATTAAATTGTTTATCTGTCACTGTTGTAAAATTGTTTGCTCATCCAAATGTGTTTCTTATATTCACAGGTACTTCAACACATTTCCGATGTATTTTTTTTTAAAGATGTTTTTTATTGATTCAAATACAAGAACATTAACTTAACATTACCAGGACAGAGATATGCAGTTGTGAATATATATGCATAAGGAATATTGTACTTATAAATGCATATTAAACATATAAATAAATTAGGCATATACAGCAATATCGTATCAAAGACTCCAAGTTTGATTAAAGAAAGAAGAAAGAGAGAGGGAGAGGGAGAAGAGCTATAGGGATAGAAAAGGGAATCAAGTGATAGCCATGTGGAGAGAGAGGTAATAGGCATTAGTTACACCGAATGTAAGATGAAATAAGTATATATAAGAAGAAAAACAGGAAATATATTGACATTTTTTAAAAAGGAGGAGAAAAATCAATTTCCTTCGCAGTGCGTGAGAGATAGTTACTTAATGGCAACCATAGCTGATGACGTTTGAAGAAAGTTCCTGTTGAATCAAGCTTGTAGCTGTCAAGTCTATGATGATAACATACAGAATTCCCCCACTGTATGAGAATAATGTTCTCTGAAGATTTCCAGTTAGAAGTAATAATAGAGATTGCAATAGAAAGCAAAAGGTCCACTAATTTTCCAAGAGTCCTGAATGAACTCCAGATATCGTGTATGCCACCCAAAAACAGTAATTCATATGACATTGGTAAGGAGATCTGAGCTATTGCTGAAATGCGAGACCATATTGAGAACCAAAAAGTAGATAGGGATGGACAAGAAAAAAACATGTGAAAGTCAGTACCCTGCAGAGTGTGGCAGGACCAACAATTGTCATTTTGTGCAAGTTTGAGTTTGTAAAGGCATACAGGAGTGTAGAAAAATCTATTATAAAAAAAATAAAGGGTCTGTGTGAGGCTTGCAGTGCATGCAATGGAATGTATCTTATACCATATTCTATCCCATAAAAAAGTTGGCCAAACAACACCAAGATCTGATTCCCACAATGTCTCAATAGGTGATTTAAGTCTAGGTGAAACAGACGTTCTTAAAAGTTTATAAATTCCAGCTGCCCTAGGATAATTAGAAGTTACGAACGGGTGTGGAGATAATGCAAGAGAAGAATGATTATGATGTATACGTTTATTGAGGGCCTCTTGGACTAGAGTAGAAAGAATTATATATTGGGATTTCATGCGAATAGGGAGATTATAAATTGCTGAGAGAGTAGTAAAAGGGATGAGAGAGTCTTTATGATATAATTGGGAAATTTAGTCATACAAGCCTTCCAACACAAGGTTTTACTGTGTTTCCTAAGCGAACTATTGTGCCAAATAGGACTGTTAAAGAATTGATTAATGGGGGTAAGATGCGAAATAAAAAAAGTTTCAGTAAGTTGACTGAATGGGAGATAGTGCTGGGCAACCAGAATTTTGGGGGGTTAGACATAAATATAATGTGTTTATGGGAAAAGGGAGAAATAAATGTTTCTTCCAAAGAGAACCATAGCTTTTGAGGGGCATCATTGATTGAGTGTAGATAAATAGGGATGTATTTGCTTAATGACAAAAGATTTGTGATAAGTTAAAAAGTCAGGAACATTAACTCCACCTTGTACTTTAGGAAGTTTTAATTTCGAGAGAGAGATTCAGGATTGTTTACCATTCCACAGGAACTTGGATAGAATTTTATCAATTGAACTAAAAAATAGTTTTGGTATCTTAATAGGAAGCATCATAAGGAAGAAGTTAATGATAGGGAGAAGCATCATCTTAATGGTGTCCAAGCGGCCCCACCACGTGAGATGCAACGGAGAGCATTTCTGTGTGAGATCTACAAGCTTTGCAGATAAGATTTCTAAATTAGTCTTTAAGGTAACCCTGAGAGTAGTGTAGTACCATACCCCCAGGCATTTAATCTTAGAAGAATTCCAAGATAATCCTGCATCAAGGAATACAGAGCCAGTGCAATGAGCATTAAGTGGTAAGACCACTGTTTTGTCTATATTAAGTTTATAGCCAGATACATCAAAATATAAGTTGAGCTCATGCAGGAATGCAGGAAGAGAAGTGTCAGGGTGAGACATGAACAAAAGAATATCATCAGCATATGCCATAAATTTGATGTGTGTATCATTAATTTGAAACCCTGTAAATTGTTCAGACGTTTTTAATTGGTATAGAAAAGGTTCGAGAGCCAAAATAAATAGTAAAGGAGATAATGGGCATCCCTGAGGAGTACCCCTTTTAAGAGGGAAAAAATGAGATCGAATACCATTTGTTATAACCGAGGAACATGGTGAGGAATAAAGAATGGATATAAAATGTCGGAATTTAGTACCTAGTCCATGCCATTCCATGCTTCCGACAAGAAACCCCAGTAGACCCTATTGAAGGCTTTTTCCGTATCCAATGATAAAGCTGCCAGAGGAATCTTAAGTTTAGATGCCTTGTTAATAATATTTTAAAAAGTACGGGAATTATCTGCTACATTTCTATTAGGGATAATACAAGATTGATGAGAATCAATAAGGTCAGGTACATATGGGAGTAAACGGAGAGCTAAAACTTTGGCATAGAGTTTACAATCAGTATTAATTAAAGATATGGGTCTATAATTTTTACAGTCAGTCGCATCCCGATCTTTCTTGGAAATAAGACAAATCATGGCCTCCGTACATGAGCCAGATGCAGAACCTGACATTATAAAGTGATTAAGTAATTGAAAGAGTTTGGGGAAGAGAGACTTAGCAAACTGAATAAAGAATTCTACTGTGAAGCCATCTGGGCCTGGTGCCTTACCCTTGGGGAGAGATTGTAAAGCTGTATATAGTTCGTTAAGTTGTAGGGGTTGGTCTAAAGATGAGAGGTCAATCTGCAATGGGTCTCTTGGTTTGAGATTAGAGAAATATTGGTTGAGAGATTCAACTGTTGGTATGTGTTCTGGAGTGTACAGGTCCTTATAGTAAGAAGCGAAACACAATGCTATATCTTTATCTCTAAAGTGTTTAACACCATTGTTATCTGTGATAGATTTAATAGCTGTTTTTTCTTTTCTTCGTTTCAAATATCGAGCTAGAAGAGAACCAGCTTTATTGTTACCACCCTAATATCTGGCATTTATTTTCAGGAGGGTGCCGCATGCTTGTTCAGTGGTATATTGGTTAAACTCCATTTTAGCTGAGACTAGTGCTTCAAGATGTGATTTACTAGTTTTGTGAGTATAGTATTCATGTTCTAGGGACTTTATATTTTCAAGGATGCAAGTCGATTTTTGTTGAGCAGACTTTTTTTTGAGTGAGCGTAACTTATGATGAAACCCCTAGAGGCTGCTTTGAATGCATCCCACACAAAATGAAATGATAGTTGATCACTATCGTTGATGTGGAAGTATTCTTCTATAAACTTACTGTAGGAAGCGATAAAAGTAGCATCTGAAATTAGAGAGTTATTAAACCTCCATGAAGATGTTTTGGAACCAGTAAGAAAAAGATCAAGGTCAGTAATCACAGGTGCGTGATCTGAGATCAAAATAGCACCGATTTCAGAGTTGACCATATGTTGCAATAAACCTTTACTCAGAAAGATATAATCAAGCCTAGAATGTGAATGGTGGGTAGGAGAATAAAAAGAGTATTCCAAGAGGTCGGGATTGCATACTCTCCAGGAATCAGAGAGAGAATGCTGTAAAATAAAGTTTTTAAAAGCTTTGTGGGAGGCATGTGGAATGAAACGTGACGTGGAACATCTGTCCAAAAATGGATCGAGAATTTGGTTGCAGTCACCACCTATTAGTAAATTGTTTGAGGAATGTTCAGGGACAATATGTGAAAGATTCTTCCCAAAATTTGGATCCGGATGTGTGGGGCCGTATATATTTAGGATAGTGAGAGAAATATTGTCAATTGTAAATGTAACAAGTACCCAGCGACCTTCTGTATCTTGATGCTGTGAAATTATGGTAGGTTTGAGAGATTTATGACAGAGTATAATTACCCCATTTTTGTTTGTGGTGGAAGGGGAGTAGAAAATGTCCCCCTCCCATTGTTTTTTAAGCTTAATTGCCTCAGAGTCGTTGAGGTGAGTCTCTTGCAACAAAGCAATGTGGCATTTCAAACAAGCTAGGTGAGATGAGACACGCAGACGTTTAATGGGGTGTTTAAGCCCCTTAACATTCCAAGTAACAGTTCTAAGTTACATAACAAGAAGTATTAATAAACAACTGCTGTAACAAGGAAAAAACTAGGCATATCAATTTTGCAAAAGCAAAGAAATGGGAAAGAAACAAGATAGTAAAGAAAAAGAAAAGGAGGAAGATGACCTCCAGAAGTTGTATATACATGGATGTGGCAATACAGGGACTAAAGTCCATGAAAGCTAAAGAAGACAAGATAGAAAGTGAATACCCCGAAAGGTAGAGGGTCAGCGGAGAACCTGAAAAGACAGGCAAGAGTGGCTTCAGCACAAGAAAAGTGATAATATATATTAAAACTTATGAAGGCGAGTTTCATGGAAGAAAAAAAACATACAAACGAAAAATGCACCATTCAGGAGACCAAATAACGTAATAACTACAGTAAAGGAGTGTGACATGAAGAACAATAAAAACCAAAGCTTACCAGTGGAACGTGTAGGAGAACAATTTGGATGGTGAGAAAGGGATACGATTGGGAAAGGAACATGAGGATTTCACAAAGAACACTATCTAAAAAAAAAAAGAAAGTAAGAAGATGCAGAGAAAGAAAACCATGGATATAAATACTAAACATAACCATTACTATTAAACTGCCCAGAAAAAGAAAAAAAAAAGAAAGGACATTAAAGACAAATTAAATTCTGTCTTCAAGTAATTGCAGATGCTCCTAGTTCCATTGCTTCTGTTTTGTGTTGGTTAATAAAAGTTTGTAGTGCTGAAGGTTCCTCAAACGAGTAAGATTTATCCGTGAATGTCATTTTGAAAAGGCATGGGTGAAGAAGACAATATCGAATATTCAAGGATTTGAGTTGTGGACGTAAGTCCAAAAACTGTTTGCGACGTGCAGCTGTAGCAGGAGAGAAGTCTTGTGTGAAAAACACTTTATGACCTGACCATAGCAAAGAGCCCATCTTTTTGGCTTCCGAGAGTATTTGCATCAAGTCAGTAAATTGGAGAAAGAGAATAATAATGCCTCTAGGATGTGCACGAGGGCCAGTTGAAGTTTGTGGACCTAAACGATGTGCCCGTTGGATAGAGAGGGGAGAGGTAGAAGGCAAGCGAAGAATTGAAGGCATTGCTGTTTGAAGGAATGCAATCATGTTAGAGCCTTCCGAACCTTCTGGAATCCCAAAAAGGCGAAGATTATTTCTCCTATTTCTATTTTCTAACTTTTCAGTAAGCCTTTTAAGTTGAGCTATGTCCTTGGAGATCTGAGGATTGACAGTGTTACAATCTTCAAGGTTACTGACTCTCTGTTCCAGAGTACAAATTTGTTGTTCGTGTTGGGACCATTGCTCCTCAATACGTTGCACCATAAAGGGCTTTAATGCACGCAATTCCTCCATGACATCATCTAGAGTAAGATATGTAGGTGATTTTGAGGGAGAATCAAGGTCTTTTTTTGGGCGCTTAACGGAGGAGGTGTTAGATGGTTTTTTCGCAATTGCGCCAGCAGCATGAGATGAAGAATCCTTTAAAAAGACTGCAGCACTATCCATTGTTAAAGCTGATGGTAGAGAAGATTTAGTTATATGTGTGCGCACCACTCGAGGAGGATTATTAGACTTGGAGGAAGATGATGACTGGCTACTCTGAGAATTATGTGGTGTCCCCATAAAAGCCAGCAGCAATTTGGTAATAGGAAGCCAGCAATGTGAGGTGTTGATGAAATTATATTACGATGAGAAGCTGCTGCGAGAAGTTTCCAACAACAGAGCAAAATATAATAAAAAATATATAAATAGAAAATCCTAAATTATTCTCTCATAACAGGCATGACAGAATACCACAAGAGCAAAGCACTTTGCTGCACATAGTCAAACAATTGGTGACTAGTTTTAAGGGAACCTTCTGAAAAGGAAAAATCCCCTCCGTCAAAGGAAAGCATTTACTATGTTATAAAGAGCAATTTGAAAGAGCTCCTTGACAACAAGAGCTGCCAGTGAATACTGAAAGTTGAAAACCTCAGCTAAATGTGTTTGAAGAGAGAGGTCAAAAGTGCAGCTGGCTGTCAGAAGGTAATAAATATTCCATTGCAGAGGAAATTAGATTTGTAGAATCACATCCAGGCAAGCAGTTAAAAGTCAAATAGAAACATCTCTGTGAAAGTTTAGGTTTGTGCAGAGGCTTATGGAGTGAAACGCAAATGAAGCAGATAAATAATGACTTCAAAACTCGATGTCTCTGTAAGATAAAGGCATATTTATGCAGCGGCAGAGCTCCAGTGCTAAAAAATGCTGAAGAAATTAATCATTTTGATGTGAAAACATCTCTTTCTTTCCAGGAAGTGCTGAAGCGTCACGGAGCTCTAAAGAGCAGCGGCCATCTTGCGTGACCTCTAGCCACGCCTTTCCGATGTATTTTAAACTATCATCTCCATGAAAGTATTGTGTTTTATTTAGAACATTCACGGCAAACCGTGTTACGAGTTTTTGGTCAGCTTTGCTCTCCATACGTAATCATTAAGTATTCTCCTTATTCAATGTGGTAATTTCACAACTTTTGTTGCAACGTTTCACAAAGTAAAAGCCTCTGACGTATGGCATGCATGCATTTCAAGGTGTGAATGAGGAAAAACAATACTGGCGTGTCTGTACAAGTTTGTGTCCAGATCAATCACTTCGGTGTATTTTATAAGCAGGAGCAGCAGACGTATAATACAGAATAAGCTTAATACCTTGCAGTATCCTGATCATATTTTATTGTCATCTATGCAATATGCAAAATGCTTGACATAGTACATTCTAAGAATGTTTAATCTATTGGAATGTTTAAGGTTTAAAATGTGTTAGGAGTTAGCAGCTGGCTGAGCTTATGGATGGGGCGTTTCTGTACACCTTAATACTTATTAAATATCTACGCTCCCCTCAAACTCATGGTGGTACTTATACTTCTATGGTAGCCAAGAGGGAGAAGGTCTTTGTAGGGCTGAGTCTGTCCTCCTTATAGCCTATGTTACATTACAAAAAGGCCCAGCTGGGCCTTTTTGTAATGGTATGTGTACTTCACATTGGCGACGACGTGGAGATCATATTTCAAGGACCCTTTCGAACAGGAGTTTCAACTTTTATTCGTCATGGAATGACGTCTATCAACCATTAAGAAATGTCTCCACATACTGTTGGCGCGTCAGACCTTTATAAGTAACTTACAGGTGACGCAAATTGGTCGATGAACCTTTCGAATTGCAATTAAGAAGTTTTTACCATAGGTCCAGTACATAATCAATAATCAATATACAATAATCAACAATCATTAGTAATCAATAAAATCAATAAATGAATGGAGTCAGTAATTGTTACACACCATGTCCTTTCAGTCATGAATAACCACACCTTTTGTAAAAGTTTAGAATGTTTATTTCCCTACATTAACAATGCTAAAGTTGTGTAGATTAATCTCAAAATCAACTGAAACACATACAAAAACAACACTGGTTATCCAAAGCGGCAGAAGAAATGCAATCTAATAAAAGCTTGATCTACAACACATTCTAGAGTTACAGTGCAAATCAATAGCAGAGTCAGCTGCGTTAAGGAGATCTAATACATGAAGTTAAGCAGAGAAATCCATCAAGCATTAGTCTTTTCATCATAAGTCAGAATCCTCAAATAGCATCAGATTAGCAGCAGCATGTTGGGCTTCATGCAAAACAATTTAGTAACACAAATTTGGAAAACATCTAACTACGATAGACTCATAGATTAAGACAGCGCAGTTGGTACCTAGAAAGAAAAGCAAATATGCATAGAAATCACAGTTTATCGCATTATACCTATCCTCAGTATGGATCAGCAAAGCAGAATCAGTCTTCGTCCTCAGGACATCAGTCGATCAGCAAGGCATCAGGCTCTCGGTTGGGGAATATGAGCCCAATGTCGGAATGAATGTCTCTCTCCTAAAATCTGTAAAGTCTCTCCCTCTCCTAAAGTGTCTGTCAATCGGCTAAGGTCTGAATAAGTCTTCTCTCTGTGGTGTTGTTATATCAAAGTCACCTAAACTATCCCCTAATTCCCTATTGGTCAGTTAATCGTATGCTCACACTTTGTCCAATAACATTACTATACCAATCTATGAATTCTAATATTTCTACATTCTCATATTGTTGATTGGTCCGTCTTACGATGTTCTCATCATCCAGCTTGTCAGGTAACAATATTGTTTCAGCTTCCACTCCAGTCAGTACCTTCATTGTTCTTGTCCTGGGAAAGTCAGTCTCACACACATTACACATAAAATGTTGCATTAGCAAGAACATCATCTCCTAGCAGTCATTTCTCACAAAAGCTTTTGTTAGGCACATTTAACAATACAATGGACATTTCACAATTCACTTGGTCAGTATTTTTATTAAACGCTAAGAAATACAGCTTTTGCATTAGGCCGGGCAAAATAGACCAAGACAATCGCTAAGTTAAGGCCTACAATTAATAATCTAAAGCATACTTCACAACCCTTAATATGACATATTACTGCATTAGTCTAACATATATTCAATATTTCATAAGTATTAATAATTGATTAGTACATTTCGTTAACATTGGTGGCCATTCTTTCAGGTCACATTTTCAAATGCATGCATTATTTTTCTACGTTAATTAATTTTCTACATAAACTCATTATTCAAAATACATAAACACTCATTAATAACTTTCATTAGAGACACCTGCACTAGTAATCTCTTCTCCGATGACTAAATGTGTCATCACACTTACTATTACCCACACATTTCTGCATTATCTAAAAATTTACAATTCAATTTCTTCATAATATTGTCTTCCCCTTGAATGTTCATTGTAAAAGTTTTCCTTTTTCATTTCTTCCCTCCTCTGAATATTCTTGGGCCTTTTCAATTTAATCCTTTAACATAAATTGCATAATCCCCACATCCCTAATAAACAAACCACAGCAATTAATATTCCCCGCAATATTTCCAATAGCACCCCATTCCAAATGTTGCTGAGCCAATTTCCCACTGAAGCAAACCCTTTGCCAACCTTTTCCCCAAACACCTGGTTCTTTCGATTCCTTCAAATCACCACTTGCGTTAGTCAGATTAGTTAGTAAGTCTCTTATCTCTTTACTGTTATCTGGTATATACGAACAACAATGCCTAGAATTAATCATTCTACAGGCTCCACCATCCTTAGCTAAAAGAATGTCTAAAGCAAGATGATTTTGAGGAGTCATAGCTCTATCAGCAGCTAATTCAGTATCTATCAGGAGTATAGCCCCTGAAAAATTTGTCACCATGTTATCCACAATAGTAGACAACTTTTGAATCTTAATCGAATTCAGAATGACTCCCACTGAAGGAATCACCACTCCAAATATATCTCCCACTATAGCATAAGAGGACTCCCTCCTCTGTCTCTTATGATGTAATTCAGTCACTTTCTGAAACTTTTTCAAATCCTCCATTTGATAAAACTTTGGGAAAACTATCCCCAAATAACATGTCCCATAACATCCTCTTGGAAGACGGTGATAAGGATTAAGTCCACAAATATAGTAAATCCCTGGAATTGCAGGGTCCTGCCCATTCAACATAAAGGTCCATTTACTCTGAAATAAAAACACATGCCTACATTCACTCGTACCCCCAAATAAAGTGTCAGTGCGCGATTTAGGCCTATATATACAAAGCTTCCCTACGTGTTGTACATCTAAAGCCAATTTCCCTTGTGTTTTAATTGCACTATAAGCATAATCATTCTTGTAAGTCATTTTCTCTAAGCCTTTTTCTAATTTCTCCGTTAATGCTTTTCTTCTGTCATCTCTTTGATCTAATAAGCTCTTCTCTAAAGGTGTAAGCAAGCATGTCAGATTATTGCGATGTGCATAAGCTGTGCCAAACGTTAATGTAGGTTCAAAGAACCCTCTAACTAATACTATATCATTATCCTTAACTACTTTACTCAAATACCTAATTATAGGAAAAAAACGAAAACACAAGATCATGATTTGAATAGAAGTACTGAATGTACTCCTGATTATAAAACCTTGTTAGTAACAGACTCCAACCTATCCCGTAAGTTAAAGGTAAGCTATGATATGTGACTCCTTCCTCGACTGATGAAGGAATCTACGTACACACAAAACAATTCTTTGCATCCATTGTCTCAACATATTAACTCAATAAGCGATAGAAAACATTATAAGAAAGCTCTCCCAGCGCATTAGTATAGTCATGCAAATATTTCTCATCTAACTTAAACTTCTCTAATGCCGTTAGTGCAGTAGTCGTCTCGAAATCGTCTCGAAAGCAGAAGTATGGTTGACTCCTTTCGTATCAAGAACAGACATACCCACAATCAACACCACAAACAATATCCTGCACATAATTAACAAACCAATGCTCATATATTTACCGCACCTAGCACTTCTACCTTGTTGATTAATGTCAGCCATGATCTGTAAAGAAACAGAAAGCAGAAGAAAGTTTAGAAAAACTTGCAGCAAAAGATCAAAAAAATAGAGAATTCTTCTTTCAGCAGTTCATTTTCACTTCCAGGATCCTTTTTTGGCAAAATCGGTTAGCAGCTTTGTCAAAATCAGGTTTCAAAAGTCAAATCAGGTTATCAATGTCTCTTCCGATTACTTCAACAGTCACTTTCTCAAAAAATTTCTCTCAGATTGTTTCAACAGTTCAGTTCATTAGCTTCCTTCACGTGCCAAAATACTGACCCGGAACTTCTCTATCAAAACAAAAAGACAAAACCTCTTGCTGCATACGCCCATTCAGGACCTGCATATCTTCAACTTTCTATTCTCTTACTTTTCAATTTTCAATCACTATTCAGCTCTCCTTCACTTAGATCTTCTTTCCTTGTGGTATCTATTTCTTCCTCTATTGTTGGTCGACAACCACCGCTTTCCCTTTCTCCACTTGTAATTCCGGCCACTTATCTCCTTTCAATAGACCCTTTGTCAGTATTCTCTTCAAGATTGAACTTAAACCTTTTCCTTGTTCTGTGGTGTTTTCTCTTGACGGACCTGCAACCAGTTCAGGAGGAGTCAGATCACTTTGACTTTGATCCACCTCAACTCCTTCCCCTTCTGGGTCTGGCAATTGCTCTGTTTGTCTCTCAAGATCATCTGCTTCTGGAAAAGCCCTCCTCTGACTAGGCTCTCCTGCTGCTTCAGTTGAGATAGGTTCTGTGATACTCTCCTGGAGACTTCCTCTCTCGTCTCTCACAGGAGTGATTGAACCGTCCTCAAAGAGCTCAGATCTGGTCTCAGTTCCCCTTTGTTTTCCTTCCGCCCCTGAGACTTGTCTGTCTGTTGTTGGAACTCTCAACAATGCTTCTTCATGGTCCAGTGGACATGCCACTTTCTTTGTATGAATTGTGTAAATCCAGTTCGGAATTCCAGCACACTTCACAGCTGTAGTAGCCGTCAGGACCACTTGGTATGGTCCCTTCCAACGAAGCTCCAAACACATATTTCTCACGTGCTTTTGGATGACAACCCAGTCCCCAGCTCTCAGGTTGTGTCATGGATTGGTGGCAGTGTGGTGGCCTCCACCTGCTGAGAAAAAGGACAGACTGCACCAGCCAGACCCTTGCAGTAATCCAACATCATATCATCTGTAATGTTGACAAGTGCATTTGCTGACACCGCTGGTAACCTCATTGCTCTGCCCATGAGGATCTCATGTGGTCATAATCCTGTCTTCCAGTCAGGTGTGTTTCTCATTGACATCAACACTAAAGGCAATGCATTACGTCATTTCAAATTCGTAGCTGCACACATCTTTGCAACTCTTGACTTCAATGTGCCATTCATCTGTTCCTCTAGTCCTGATGCTTCAGGGCGGTAACTACAATGCAACTTCTGCTCAATGTTCAATGCTACACACAGTAATTTAACTACTTCATTGTTGAAGTGTCTTCCCCTATCTGATTCTAAAGAGATCGGAAACCGGAAACGCAGTATCAATTTCCTAAGCAGTAGTTTCGCTACTGTGAGATTATCATTTCTATGGGTAGGGTACGCTTCAATCCAGTGACTAGGGATGAAAACAATCACTAACACATATCTCAAACCTCCACACACAGGCATCTCAAAAAAATCCATTTGCATTCTGCTGAATGGACCTCCCACTCTTCCAATGTGGCTCAAATTAACCACTAACTGACCAAAAATCATGAACTATTGCAAATCCATACTGGCTATCTGTATAGATTGTAACTTTTAGCTGAGCAGAAACATTGCACGCTCTAGTAAGGGCTACCAGTTCCGCTACTTGAGCAGAATACACTCCTCAAAGCCAAAAACCTTCCAAGGTATCTGTAGCTGTGCACACCGCTTCTCCTGCTCTCAGTGTCCCTGTATTGTCTCACAGACAAGAACCATTGTTGGACTTTTGCTTTTGCAGGGTCATCCCCAGACTTTTTTGCCTCCTGCCTCCTATATTTTTCTGACATGTTGCTGTTGGCTTTTCAACTCTGAGCACTTTACCACTGCTAACCAGTGCTAAAGTGCATATGCTCTCCTGTTTAAATTGTATGTAAGTGGTTTATCCATGATTGGCATATTTGATTTACTAGTAAGTCCCTAGTAAGGTGCACTAGAGGTGCCAGGGCCTGTAAATCAAATGCTACTAGTGGGCCTGCAGCACTGGTTGTGCCACCCACATAAGTAGCTCTGTAATCATGTCTCAGACCTGCCCCTGCAGTGTCTGTATGTGTATTTTTACACTGTAAATTCGACTTGGCAAGTGTACCCACTTGCCAGGCCTAAACCTTCCCTTTCCTTACATGTAAGGCACCCCTAAGGTATGCCCTAGGTAGCCCCAAGGGCGGGGTGCAGTGTATGGATAAGGTAGGACATATAGTAATGTGGTTTATATGTCCTGACAGTGAAATACTGCCAATTTCGTTTTCACTGTTGCAAGGTCTGTCTCTCTCTCATAGGATAATATGGGGGCTACCTTTAAATATGATTAAAGTGTAGATTCCCCTAGAGAGTAAATGGACAGGTGGAGTTTGGGATCCCTGAACTCACAATTTGAAAATACATCTTTTAGTAAAGTTGATTTTGAGATTGTGCGTTTGAAAATGCCACTTTTAGAAAGTGAGCATTTTCTTGCTTAAACCATTCTGTGACTCTGCCTTGTTTGTGGATTCCCTGTCTGGGTCAGTTGACAGTTGGGTTGTTTTTCACCTCACACCAGACAGTGACACAAAGGGAGCTGGGGTGTGATCTGCATTTCCTGATTAGCCATCTCTGCTAGGAGGGAGGGGTGGAGTGGTCACTCTCATCTGAAAGGACTGTGCCTGCCTCTGACAATGCTGTCTCCAGCCCCCTGGTGTGTGTCTGAGGCCTTGCCTGGGCAAGGCAGGATTTCACAAGAAGGTGTGAGTCCCCTTTGAAGGAAGGTGACTTCAAAGACTAAAATGGGTATAAGAAGGGCACCCAAACTTACAAACTTTAGAAACACTTCTGGAATCAAGGGGAACCTCTGCCTGGAGAAGAGCTGATCGCTGAGGAACAAGTGCTGCCCTGCCTGTGACTGTGCTTTGTGGAGCTTTCCTGCAGTGCTGCTTCTGCCAGAGTAAGAGGGCAAAGACTGGACTTTGTGTGCCTTCCATCTTGAAGAAGAAATCTCCAAGGGCTTGATGTAGAGCTTGCCTCCTGTTGTTGAAGTCTCAGGGATAGCAAAGACTTCTTCCTGCCAGCACCTGGAGTCTCTGGAGAGACCCCTACTCTGCTCTGTGGTGCCCTTCCAGTTCCTGGGACCCTGAAAGGAGAGGCTGGCAGCCCAAGGACAAAAATACACGCACCGAGCGCCGTGCGGAGAAAAGATCGACGCGAATCCGATCGCGGCTGAGAAAACGACGCGACGCCGGCTCCGCAGCTGAGAAACGACGCCGCAGGAAACGCGACCGGAGAATCGACGCCCGGAGCAGGAGAAACGACGCGCAGCATCGCTGACGAAGGCTGAGAGATCGCAACCTGCGCCGCGGGACTTTCGGACCGTCGCGTGGCTGGCTGTTTCGACGCGCATCGCCGTGCCGAGTTGTTTTCGACGCATATAACCGTGCAGGGTTATTTTCGACGCGCACAGCCCGTGCGGGGTTATTTTTGACGCAAACCAGGTACATTTACACGCTAGCAGCGCTAGTGTGTTGTTACAACTACCTAAAGACTCTTTTTATTTTAAACCTTTAAAAAATCATAACTTGACTTGTGTATGTTGGATTTTTGTCGTTTTGGTCTTGTTTTGTCTAGATAAATATTTCCTATTTTTCTAAACTGGTGTTGTGTCATTTTGTAGTGTTTTCATTAAGTTACTGTGTGTGTTGGTACAAATACTTTACGCCCAGCACTCTGAGGTTAAGCCTACTGCTCTGCCAAGCTACCAAGGGGGTAAGCAGGGGTTAGCTGAGGGTGATTCTCTTTTATCCTAACTAGAGTGAGGGTCCTTGCTTGAACAGGGGGTAACCTGACTGTCAACCAGAGACCCCATTTCTAACATTGGTGACCAGCGGTCGGGATTGGACTTGTATTTGTACTTGACATACAGTAATTAAGTGTACACTACTGTTTTGATCTCAGACCACTACGTGACCACATACTACTTGTCTTGTGATTCTGCTCTTTGTTCTCTGATGTCCCCCTGGAAGTATTGATGATATTTTTGGACTTTGTTTTTTGGTTGTGAAGCCTTTGCAGAAATGGAAGTCAATTTCTGGCACCTATCTATGTATAAAAAGTGGCAGCTTAAAGCATTCTGCATGGAAAGGGGACTGGCTGTGAACAAGGAATCCAGAAGGGAGGATCTTGAGTCAGCCCTGCTTCAGGATGAATTGAAACGTTGTCAGGCAACACCACCAAATGAGTCTGAGGAGGATAACTACTCTGAGGAGGAGGATTACTCCAAAGAGGAGGGCAGTGGCCCTGAGGAGGGAACAGAAAGAGATGATAGGCTCCTAGCTCGAATCCGGAGTCTGGAAGAGTTTAAGAGGGCCGAGGAGAAGAGAGCCTTAGCCCTGGCAGAAAGGAGGAGGGACTTAGAGATTAAAAAAATGATTTATGCTTACGAGCTTAAATTGAAAGAGCTGGAAGTCATGAGGGCTGAGTCCAGCTGGAATGGTGGCAGCAACAATTGTATATCCAGTGATGCTGCAGAAGTACACATGCCCAGAGAGGTGGTGCCCTACTTGAAGGAGGGAGTTAACACACGCCAGGAGGTTCAGGGGTATGAGGTAGCTCCAGTGATGCACAGGGTCCCTGAGGTGGATTGGGGAACTGGCATGGGGAGTCATATTCCTACTGGTGGGAGGGACACTCTACTGACTCTAGTTGAGAGTGACAGGGAGAGGGGTTCCCCCCAGGTAGAAGTCCTGGTTATGGAGTGTGAAAACATCCCAGAAGAGTGTGGGTTGAGTGTCAGGGACAGTCAGGTACTGTCTCACCAGTCTCAGGAGGGTGATGTGGGGTGCTTTGTCAAGGCAGAGTCACTGGATGGTTGGGTGAAGGGTACTTTGGTTAATTCATGTGAGGGGCTGAGTGATGTAATTGCTGGAGAGCATATGTCTAGTCCTTATTTTCCAGAGCTATGCCAACACCAGGTGGAGTGTGAGTTCTCTGACCCCAGGGAGCTTACAATGGAGGCAGACTTCTGGGTGAGTACCAGAGAGTCTGAAGAGGCATTTGGGGGTGCTCCTGAGAGGAGTGGTCTAGGTAGTTCCCAACCAGGTGAGGTAGGGAAGGATTGTAGTGTCCCAGGTAGGTCCCAGTGTAGTGGGATGGGTGAGGGACCCCATGTCCAGTCTCAGAGGAGAGGGAATGGGGATGGGTTGAGGCCCAAGGTGCCCGAGATCCGGTCCCAGGTCCTGGAGGGTTCCCTGCGGGAACACCAGGAGGGGAGCCTAGCCTGTACCATAGGGCCATCTGTTGAGGGAGACCCCACAGTGTCAGGAGAACTTGGGGGGGCGGCTGTAGCCAGCGTCCCACCAGTTCTGGTGTCTGGCAGTACCACTCCTAGTGAGGGGGTGCAGAAGTCCAGACAGAGGGTTGAGAGGGGGTTGCGGACCCCAGTGGAGAACCTGGAGGGTCAGGGGTCAGCTCTGAGAGCAGAGCCCCCCATGAATGACCTTGGTGAGACCATTTCTGGGTTGGGGGGAATCCAGACTCTGTCAGATGGGCAGAGGTCAGGAGACCTGCACCAGCCAGACTCTTGTGTGGCCCTTCGGGACAGTGTGTCCCTTGAGGGGGGTAAGTGTGCCCCCCTGGAAGTCCTGGTGTGCCAGGCAATGGTTCAACCGCAGGGTGGTGACTCTGGGTTGAATGATCAGGTTCAGGGGGTAAACTCTGACCTGATGGGGGGTAAGTGTGCTCCCAGGGAAGTCCTGGTGTGCCAGGCAATGGTTCAACCGCAGGGTGGTGACTCTGGGTTGAATGATCAGGTTCAGGGGGTAAACTCTGACCTGATGGGGGGTAAGTGTGCTCCCAAGGAAGTCCTGGTGTGCCAGGCAGTGGTTCAACCGCAGGGTGGTGACCCTGGGTTGGATGACCAGGTTCAGAGGGTAAACTCTGACCTGGTAGGGGGTAGGTATGCCCCCCAGGAAGTCCTGGTTTGCCAGGCAGTGATCCAGTCTGTGGGTACAGACCCTGGATTGGGAGGCCAGGTTAAGGGTGTCCCCCCTGACCTGGAGGAAGGGGCTACTGCTAACAGTGCCCCTACTATGTTGTCTTCTGGGGGGGCCACTCCTAGTTGGGTGGTTCAGGACCCCAGAAGAGAGGGCAGGGGGAGGGAAGCCTCACCCCTGGCCCTGGTCCAACCTGAAGGTACAGACCCCAGGTTGGAGGATCAGTTGCAGGTTAACATCCCTGCACTGATGGAAGAATTGTGCAGGACTGCTTCTACAAGCACCCTGACAGTTTTGGACTCTGGGGGTGCCGCTTCTGCAGGGAGGGTACAGAGCCCCAGAGGGGAGGACCAGGGTCAGGTTGTCATCCCTGACCTGGTGGAAGAGAGAGTGGTCAAAGGGTGCCAGGCACCTGGGGCTACCACCCCCCACTCTCCCCAGTCACAGTGGTTAGAGAGGCCTGAGGTCGGGCTCTCATCCCTGACAGTTGTCTGGGGCCACTGTGGCTTGCTGTCCTGGTGGACAGAGTTGCCCCTGGGGGGGGGAGGACGAGAGTCACACCCCGGGGGTGGAGTGGGCAACACCACTGTGTTGGCCCTGGTGGTACTATCTGCCCATTGCAATACATCTGTGAGCAAAGTAAAGTTAGGTGTTGCACAGATGGTGTCTGTAGATGTGGAGAAGGGTTCCCCATGGGTTAGCTTAGTGGGCCCTGAGAGTATGGACAGAGGGATCCAACTGGAGTCAGGAAGGCGTAGAACTGGAACATGCCCCTGCTGTTGTGGGCCTGGGTCCCTGTTCTATCGCCCCAATCAGGGAAGTACATCAAGGTATTGATTGTTCTCCCCTGGCTTTAGGCTGGTAGGGGGTCGTGTTGGACTTTTGCTTTTGCAGGGTCATCCCCAGACTTTTTTGCCTCCTGCCTCCTATATTTTTCTGACATGTTGCTGTTGGCTTTTCAACTCTGAGCACTTTACCACTGCTAACCAGTGCTAAAGTGCATATGCTCTCCTGTTTAAATTGTATGTAAGTGGTTTATCCATGATTGGCATATTTGATTTACTAGTAAGTCCCTAGTAAGGTGCACTAGAGGTGCCAGGGCCTGTAAATCAAATGCTACTAGTGGGCCTGCAGCACTGGTTGTGCCACCCACATAAGTAGCTCTGTAATCATGTCTCAGACCTGCCCCTGCAGTGTCTGTATGTGTATTTTTACACTGTAAATTCGACTTGGCAAGTGTACCCACTTGCCAGGCCTAAACCTTCCCTTTCCTTACATGTAAGGCACCCCTAAGGTATGCCCTAGGTAGCCCCAAGGGCGGGGTGCAGTGTATGGATAAGGTAGGACATATAGTAATGTGGTTTATATGTCCTGACAGTGAAATACTGCCAATTTCGTTTTCACTGTTGCAAGGTCTGTCTCTCTCTCATAGGATAATATGGGGGCTACCTTTAAATATGATTAAAGTGTAGATTCCCCTAGAGAGTAAATGGACAGGTGGAGTTTGGGATCCCTGAACTCACAATTTGAAAATACATCTTTTAGTAAAGTTGATTTTGAGATTGTGCGTTTGAAAATGCCACTTTTAGAAAGTGAGCATTTTCTTGCTTAAACCATTCTGTGACTCTGCCTTGTTTGTGGATTCCCTGTCTGGGTCAGTTGACAGTTGGGTTGTTTTTCACCTCACACCAGACAGTGACACAAAGGGAGCTGGGGTGTGATCTGCATTTCCTGATTAGCCATCTCTGCTAGGAGGGAGGGGTGGAGTGGTCACTCTCATCTGAAAGGACTGTGCCTGCCTCTGACAATGCTGTCTCCAGCCCCCTGGTGTGTGTCTGAGGCCTTGCCTGGGCAAGGCAGGATTTCACAAGAAGGTGTGAGTCCCCTTTGAAGGAAGGTGACTTCAAAGACTAAAATGGGTATAAGAAGGGCACCCAAACTTACAAACTTTAGAAACACTTCTGGAATCAAGGGGAACCTCTGCCTGGAGAAGAGCTGATCGCTGAGGAACAAGTGCTGCCCTGCCTGTGACTGTGCTTTGTGGAGCTTTCCTGCAGTGCTGCTTCTGCCAGAGTAAGAGGGCAAAGACTGGACTTTGTGTGCCTTCCATCTTGAAGAAGAAATCTCCAAGGGCTTGATGTAGAGCTTGCCTCCTGTTGTTGAAGTCTCAGGGATAGCAAAGACTTCTTCCTGCCAGCACCTGGAGTCTCTGGAGAGACCCCTACTCTGCTCTGTGGTGCCCTTCCAGTTCCTGGGACCCTGAAAGGAGAGGCTGGCAGCCCAAGGACAAAAATACACGCACCGAGCGCCGTGCGGAGAAAAGATCGACGCGAATCCGATCGCGGCTGAGAAAACGACGCGACGCCGGCTCCGCAGCTGAGAAACGACGCCGCAGGAAACGCGACCGGAGAATCGACGCCCGGAGCAGGAGAAACGACGCGCAGCATCGCTGACGAAGGCTGAGAGATCGCAACCTGCGCCGCGGGACTTTCGGACCGTCGCGTGGCTGGCTGTTTCGACGCGCATCGCCGTGCCGAGTTGTTTTCGACGCATATAACCGTGCAGGGTTATTTTCGACGCGCACAGCCCGTGCGGGGTTATTTTTGACGCAAACCAGGTACATTTACACGCTAGCAGCGCTAGTGTGTTGTTACAACTACCTAAAGACTCTTTTTATTTTAAACCTTTAAAAAATCATAACTTGACTTGTGTATGTTGGATTTTTGTCGTTTTGGTCTTGTTTTGTCTAGATAAATATTTCCTATTTTTCTAAACTGGTGTTGTGTCATTTTGTAGTGTTTTCATTAAGTTACTGTGTGTGTTGGTACAAATACTTTACGCCCAGCACTCTGAGGTTAAGCCTACTGCTCTGCCAAGCTACCAAGGGGGTAAGCAGGGGTTAGCTGAGGGTGATTCTCTTTTATCCTAACTAGAGTGAGGGTCCTTGCTTGAACAGGGGGTAACCTGACTGTCAACCAGAGACCCCATTTCTAACAACCATCAACAAAAATAATTTGGTAATTTTCTTCCAAACGTGTATCTCTAATGTCAGGTCTCGGTTTTGTGCACAAGTCAGTTACTTCAAGACAATCATGCTCAACATCTTCCTCTTTTTCAATTTCAGCATTTTCACTCAGAAGTAAGGCTGCTGGGTTTGGAAATTTCCATCGTTTCTAATGACACATTTGGTGACCCCAAAGTGAGGGAGCATTACAGTCAGGGGATGTCCCATCACAATGCCCTCGCACTGTGTAAGGCTTTGACCAACTGCGCCAACTGCACGCAAACAACCCGGTAAGTCTGCTGCGACTGGGTTCAAAGTAGCTGAAAAATATGCTACTGGACCGTTTACATGGACCTGTGTCAAGACAGGCAAAGAACATGCATCACGCTCATGACAAAACAATGTGAAAGGCTTTGTGTAATCAGGCATACACAACTCTGGAGCCTTGCACAAACTCTCTCTCAATTCAGTGAACGCTTTCATGTCATCCTGGTCTAAAACTATGGGATCAGTGACTTCTTTATGAGTCAGCTTCTGCAATGGTCTTGAAAAGGCCGAAAAATGTGGAATCAATTGGCGACAATAGCCCGCCATTCCCAAAAACATCCTGACATATTTCTGTGTGGTCGGGGGATTTATCTGCAATATTGTTATAATAGTTTCTCTGGATATCTTTCTTGAACCCTTCTCAATCTGGCGACCCAAATACTTCACTAATTTCTGACAGTACTGTAATTTCAGCTGATACATTTTATGACCATTCTTTCGCAAATGGTTCAACAGGGCAATCGTACTATACTTGCACTCATCTCTTGGACGCAATCAGTAAGTCATCAATGTACTGCTCCAAGGTCGATTGGAAAAGCAATTCCAATGACTCCAAATTCTTTTTCAAGATCTGATTAAATATGGAAGGTGACTCTGAATACCCTTGAGGAATTCTGCACCAGCAATAGACTCAATCCAGAAATTTGAAACAAAAGAGAAATTGACTTTCCTCATGAAGGGGCACAGAAAAGAATGCTTCTGACAAATCGATGACAGTGAACAACTCTGCATCACATGGAATCTGGAACACTATCACAGCTGGGTTTGGCACCACGGGGCAACATTTGACCACAATCTCATTTACTTTTCTCAAACCCTGAACAATCCGAACCTTCCCACAGGGTTTCTTCAAACCCATTATTGTTGAGTTACATGGACTGCTCAATACTTCTTTTAGAACCCCTTGCTTTACAAAGTCTGCAATTATCTGAGCCACTTTCATCAGGACATCTTGCGGCATGTGGTACTGTGGAAGTTGAGGGAAAACTACATTTGGCTTCACAGTAACTTTGACTTGCTCCATTCCCTTTATCAAACCTACTTCTTTTCCTGTCAAGTCCCACACCTTCTCCTTTACTGTTCCCTGCAAATCAGGATGGAACTCTTTCACTGTGAATATCGGGAAAAACTCAATCAAAGAGTGCTCTTCAGTTGTAGTTTCACACTCTATTTCTGGGGCTTGTTCTTCTTTATCATCACTATTTGTCTGAATCTCAATTCTATCATTTGAGCAAGTAATGAAACACTTTATTTTGCACAACAAGTCTCTTCCCAGTAGGGATACTGGACTTGAATCGCAGACTCCACATTTATGCAATCCCTGAAAGTTGCCAATCTTGACTTGAACTGGATCTCTAATCGGGTTTGTCAAATACTGCAGTGGAGGTTTCTGTACATGGGCGTCGGGGCTCCGCCCCCTTTAAAAAACAAAGCAATCATTTTTTTAAAATTAAAATATAATACCCTCTTGTAACTTTATAAAACAGGGGTCACTATCTCCCTCACTGACCAACACCAGCATTATGTTGCTCGACAAGTGAAGTGACATGACGTCACATGATCACTTTAACTGCTCCCGTGGGCAGGCCCAAAGTGAGTCTATTTGCCGGGCTGACAATCTCACAGTCCCGAGACCTGTGAGGTCATCAGCTCAGCAAACACCCAGCATCAAGGCCTAGTCCCCATCCCATGATGAAGCAGAGAGCAAGTTAGCCCCGGGCATTTTTGATTCAAGCCCTGAAGCGCTTAGCCTCCACGTCAATCAGGGAGTGGAGAGCATCACCCCACCCATTCCCAACTTGCCACAGGGCGTGGGTGGGAACTCACCCCGTGACGAGCTGGGAAAGGGTGTGGCAGGCAGGAAGACTAGCATCGTACGTTTGGTGGATTGACTGAATGGAGGTATGTGAATATAGCCAAAGGGACAGAATTTTAGGCTACGAATATTATGGCAACTTTTTCAGTTTTATACAGCATAATTCATGTATAACACTGGGGGAATTAAGTTATTTTCCGAGTATCACAGGATATTGAGTGGAAGCTGGAGATTGATCCTGGTTTCCATGTTCCGACCAAATCTGACAGCTCTAGCCGTTAGGCCTCAGCTCCTCCTGTGTGTAAAATAATACCTTTCCTTTTTGAGAGAGGCATTTGGTACATAAAGAACATTTTTCAGACAATATGAATACTGATAAATCAGTTGCATGAGTAGTCTAAACTGTGGCACCTCTGCGATAGGAAACGTGGTGCGGCACATCAGAAACCCCCAAAAATATTTCACAACAAATCTTGCACATTTGAATGGACATACAAATGTGCACGAGTCCAAGCACTTTCCAGGAAAGTACCCTTACGCCCAGTGCAGCTGACCATCTACTATGAGCTAAAAAAAAAAAATCTGGTGCATTTGGCGTTACTCCGTGAAGCGCATGAACATGCTTATGAAGTGAGGCACATGAGCGAGTTTGACTCACAATGCGAACACAAAACAGCCGTTTATCTACTTGACTCTCCCAGTTATCTGGTGATTTTTTTAGCCTAGTCATTGTTCCCTAATCTTGTCTCAACAGGCACAACTGCAGTGCTGACTAAAGAAGTTCCCCGTAATGCTGCATTTGAAGAGTATTTTCTAACAATATTTTACATCGAAAAATGGCTTCAGTCCATCTTTCGAGCTGTGCCGGGGTGATCACTAAGACGATATTATAAATGTATCTACGACCTAGTTTATAAATAAAACTCAGCAGTAACCGCCAGTACCAAAAACATATAAATATTGCATTAGGGCAGAACTATGTAGAATATTACCACAACACTCTGAATTAGGTTCTGTGTGGGAAGAATAGATATGCGTTCTCGTGTTTCTCCAGATAATTCTCAGGATATTTAGTTTTTTTTTTTACAGCGGCAGACACGGTTGGGATGATGAATTTTAAAAGTGGAGGGGTGGAAATATCTAGTTGAATTGAATTGAATGAGCAAGCCAAGAGAGCCAAGCTTGAGACTTGAGAGATTTATCCTCCAGAGCACATTTTGAACAGGGCCAAAGTGAGTATTATACAGTGCAATTTTACATATTTTACTACAAATTCAGAGATTCTGAAATAAACATTTCAATACGTTTGTGTTTACTTTCCATCCCCAGTGATGAGATTTACTCTGCTAACAAAACAGGTGGCAAAATAAGTTTTTAGGACCGTTTTTGCAGATAAAATAGATAAAGAGATGGTTGTATTATAGAAAGATTAAGACGCCTGGTCATTCATTGTCACCTTGCCCATCATTTTCCGAAAAATATATTGCATCTTTATTACCTTAGTTCTTCCATCTTGCCTCTTACCAGTACTTTTCTAAAAGCTGTATGGAAAAATCGAAAGTAATACATATTTCACAACCCATACAAATCCTGCAGGCTCATACAGCAGTGAGCTGCTCAATTACATAGATATAACAGGATCAATTTGAATTTGCTCAGGCTTTATGCAGGTGTAATGATTAACAGCGAAAGACGTGCTCGGTATTGTTCAACAGAGAAACTACTGGAAAAACAACGGTGTGTATGTTTACACTGCAGCTACTCACTTGTAACACAATGAGCCGGCCTGTGTCCTGGAAATCAGTGAGCAATGACATTGTCTTCCGCCCTGCTGTAGTGTGTGCTTGGTACACACACACACACACACACACACACATTCTCTCTCTCTATTTCTCTATCCCTCTCAAAGAGTCATGCTGTGTGTCTTCGATCTACGTGTACATATAACATTAGAAGGAAACGCATATAATGTAGAGGAATCTGTTAGGTCACGAGCATATCTATCAATAGAGGGCTGCAATGTGGAATATTTCCATATACACTAATATAAGAACAGAGGGTGACGTGTGTCTTGGGCCCATACCACCAGATAATGACAGAAGGGTGCAGTGAGTAATATATCCACATGCACATGTATTAATGCAGTGGTGCCACGTGCCGCAACTCCAGGTACATATATCTTGTCCAGTAAACGGTGGTGCCATACCACCCTCTCTGGCTCACTTACAGGCAGCTGGTTGTACTATTATCAGGCACAAGAAGCTGCATTTTACCAGGCAATGGGGGGTCTGAGCTCCACGAGTGGCCTTTTCTTGCTCAGCCCTTAAACACACCCCAACCAATTTTGAATGGATACACTAGTGTACTGAAGAAGGATTCACCCTCACCAAGGAAACACCCCTCAGCAGTCAGGGAAGCCGGGACGGTTTAGGCACTGCTGAGAACAGCTATCACTCTCTTACTAGAGTTACTGGAGCAGCTCTACTGGCGGACATTTTGTGATCGTTTCTGTCTCAGCTAATTTTGTAAACAGCCAACGTCAGCTTAAATTGAAGCAAACAAGAGTGCGGCACACATAAATAGAAAGTGTCACATCTTCAGAAATAAATGCGCAAAGTGTTTGGACAAAATGTGAGACCATCAGCACTATCAACAAAAGGTGGCAACAAGCATTTGCAATGCAACAGGTCTCACATTTTATCGAGTTAGAGCTATTAGCGTTGTAAACTCCTAACCCGACTTTTCTTGCCACATAAATTGAAAGAAAAGACAACGAGCACAATCGTGCCATGCAAAACCCAGCGCGATCACCAGTGCTTAATTTGTAAATAAAAACATGCTGGTGCCCAAAGCCCTCCTCTTAAACACGTGGCTGCTGCAATTAAACGTGCGAACATGGAATACTGAGGCGGCGTAATCCTGAAGCCACATCGTGCCTCTTCAATCCATATAAAGCCACACCCTGCCCCTTCAGCTCACTCTAGCAGCTTTCTACTCTCTCCCTTTGAGACACATTTTCGTTTTCCCCTTCCTCCGTCTTTCCCATATGTGTCTTTTGCTCACAGAAAATGCTTGAGGCAGAAGAATAAGCCCCAGCCTTCAAAAATAAGTCCCGGTGCTCAGCACCGGAAACAACAAGCACATATTAAGCACTGGCAATCGTGCTGAAATTGAAAACCAAAAAAACGAGCGCGATCACACTATGTAAAAGTGTGTCTGCTTTTGAGGACTTAAACAGATGGGATGTTTCAGAACTGTCCCTGAAAATTAGGCACTGACAGCCTGCAGAACGTTGATGCACGGAGTGCATCTCTGACCTCAATCAGTCCTCAGCCTTCATCCACCTTCTGACTGGATGCAGGTGAGAGAGGGTGTTTGATGATGTCAAGAAAAGCTCTCAGGTCAAAGTCACAAGCTCAGGCCGACCTGCGTTGCTTTGCATCATTCTACACCCACAGGCCCATATTTATACTTTTTGACGCTAAACTGCGCTAACGCAGTTTAGCGTCAAAAAATTTTGCGCCGTCTAACGCCATTCTGAAGCGCCATGCGGGCGCCGTATTTATGGAATGGCGTTAGCCGGCGCAAGCAGACCGGCGCTGCCTGGTGTGCGTGGAAAAAAACCACGTAGACCAGGCAGCGCCGGCGTTGGGCAAAAATGACGTTAGGGCGTCTTAAAATGGGGCAAGTCAGGTTGAGGCAAAAAAATCGTCTTAACCCGACTTGCGCCATTTTTTAACGACGCCCATCCCCCATCAACATGACTCCTATCATTGCAAAGATAGGAGTCATGCCCCCTTGCCCAATGGCCATGCCCAGGGGACTTCTGTCCCCTGGGCATGGTCATTGGGCATAGTGGCATGTAGGGGGGCACAAATCAGGCCCCCCTATGCCAAAAAAAATTATTAAAAAAATACTTACCTGAACTTACCTGAATGTCCCTGGGGTGGGTCCCTCCAGCCTTGGGTGTCCTCCTGGGGTGGGCAAGGGTGGCAGGGGGGGTCCCTGGGGGCAGGGGAGGGCACTCTGGGCTCATTTTGAGCCCACTTGTCCCTTAACGCCATGCCTGACCCAGGCGTTAAAAAGCGGCGCAAAAGCGCCGTTTTTAGCCACGCCCACTCCCGGGCGTCTCTTTTGCCCGGGAGTATAAATACCACGTAAAGGCCTGGGAGTCATTTTTTAAGACGGGAACGCCTCCCTTGCATATCGTTAACGCAAGGAAGGGGTTCACGCTAAAACATGACGCACATTCCGGGAACTTTGGCGCTAGACGCCTCTAACGCCATAGTATAAATATGGCGTTAGTTGGCGTTAGTTGGCGTTAGTTTAGCGTCGAATTTGCGTCGAAAAAAACGACGCAAATTCGGCGCAACCAGAGTATAAATACGGCCCACAGTTCCTTGATGTTGCTGAAAAATGCAGAATGAAAAGATTTTAACATATTCAAGCTGTGCAGTGGTTTCTGATGTGTATCCAATGGTCCATAGTCTCAAAGCTTATAACATATTTCAATTATTCGCAGGCACCTGGGAGGAGGTCAGCAGAAAGCTAAACCTCAGGCAGCAGAGAGGAAACCAGCAGAACAATTTTCTCCAGGCACCAGAGAAAATCAGCAGATAGTTTGGCAAGTACCAGGAAGGAGATCAGCAGATAGCTTATCAATAGGAACAAGAGAGGAACTCTAACAGAAGGTTGTCTCCAGATTCCTGAAGAACTCAGCAGATACTTTATCAGGAGGCATGATTTACTAAATCAGCAGAACGTTCATCACCTTTTGCTAAAAAGTAACTTGAAGTGCAATTGCAAGTGGAGGAAGAATCTATAATCTAGTTTAGCCTTTCTTTGTCTCGTTCATTTAATTGTTTGCAAAAATGAACACAGTTGACAGTTTACTGACAAAACCATTTCTGGGAATGACACCTGAAGACAAACTTTGTGTTAAAGCATTAGGACCAGAGAAACCCAACATACACATTGAGCAGTCTGCAAAAGACAGGGGGAAAGGTTGCACACGCAGGTTTATACAAACATGGTTTGATAAAATGGAGTGGCTTACTGCCAGTTCTTCTAAGAATGCCTTGTTCTGTTTCGCCTGCTTGCTCTTTTGGGGTGAAGTTAGCTGGACTGGAACAGAAGTTACTGATCTAAAGCATCTGGCAGAAAAAATAAAGAGACACAACTCCAGTGAATCCCACTTGACCAATGTATTAAAGTTATCTTTGTTTGGAAAATCAAATGTTGCACTCCAGTTAAATGAAGCCTACCGCAAGGGAGTAATCAAACATAATAAGGAGGTTGATAATAACCGTTATATATTATCAAAATTGATTGACTGTGTGAAATTTTGTGGAGCCTTTGAATTGCCGTTGCGAAGCCATGATGAAACAGAAGAGTCACTAAATACAGGTGTCTTCAGAGAGCTGGTTGATTTTGTGTCCAGTATAGACAGTGCAATGGAAGCACACTTGACCAATGTATTAAAGTTATCTTTGTTTGGAAAATCAAATATTGCACTCCAGTTAAATGAAGCATACCGCATGGGAGTAATCAAACATAATGAGGAGGTTGATAAGAACCGTTATATATTATCAAAATTGATTGACTGTGTGAAATTCTGTGGAGCCTTTGAATTGGTGTTGCGAGGCCATGATGAAACAGAAGAGTCACTAAATCCAGGTGTCTTCAGAGGGCTGGTTGATTTTGTGTCCAGTATAGACAGTGCAATGGAAGCACACAACTGTGTTTAAAGGAACTTCTAAGACAATCCAGAATGAGTTGCTTGACTGTATGCTGGAGGTAACAATAGACCCCATTGTACAGCAATTAAGAAGCACTGATTACATGGCTATCCAAGCCGATGATACAACTGATGTCTCTACCAAGACACAGTCAGTACTTGTTTTTCGCTACATTGATGCCAATTCCAAGGTGGTAGAAAGATTTTATTGCTTTTCGCATCTGAAAGAGTCATCTGCCAATACAATTTCAGCAGCTATTTTTAATGAACTTAACCTTATATGACCAGAGCGGAGTGGTAAAGAGAAGTGCCATATTCGGAGTTACCATTGTGAAGCTACACATAGGTAGTGACCTATATGTAGTGCACGCGTGTAATGGTGTCCCCGCACTCACAAAGTCCGGGGAATTGTCCCTGAACAATGTGGGGGCACCTTGGCTAGTGCCAGGGTGTCCACACACTAAGTAACTTAGCACCCAACCTTTACCAGGTAAAGGTTAGACATATAGGTGACTTATAAGTTACTTAAGTGCAGTGAAAAATGGCTGTGAAATAACGTGGACGTTATTTCACTCAGGCTGCAGTGGCAGGCCTGTGTAAGAATTGTCAGAGCTCCCTATGGGTGGCAAAAGAAATGCTGCAGCCCATAGGGATCTCCTGGAACCCCAATACCCTGGGTACCTTAGTACCATATACTAGGCAATTATAAGGGTGTTCCAGTAAGCCAATATGAATTGGTAAAATTGGTCACTAGCCTGTTAGTGACAATTTGGAAAGAAATGAGAGAGCATAACCACTGAGGTTCTGATTAGCAGAGCCTCAGTGAGACAGTTAGTCATAACACAGGTAACACATACAGGGCACACTTATGAGCACTGGGGTCCTGGCTGGCAGGGTCCCAGTGACACATACAACTAAAACAACATATATACAGTGAAATATGGGGGTAACATGCCAGGCAAGATGGTACTTTCCTACATATGTTTAAAAAGCTAGTTCAGTGGAGGGCACAATCAGTGTTGTAGGCCTTCTAGCAGTATTTAAATTACAAGACTGGGTACATGTAGTACCGCTTTTCCAGGGACTTATAGGTAAATTAAATATGTCAATTGGATGTAAACTAATTTCACCATGTTTAAAGGAGAGGGCACAAGCACTTTAGCACTGGTTAGCAATGGTCAAGTGCGCAGAGTCCTAAAATCCAAAAAAAAAAGGGTCAGAAAATAGGGGGTGAAGGCAAAACGTTTGTGGTTGACCCTGCAGAAAATGCCAACTCTATCAACCACCATTATCCACCCCATTTCAACTAGCAATGATTCCAGAAAGCTCCATCCTAAGAGCAGTATAGTTTCTTGCCCTTTTGTGATTCTGCTGATGAAATAGTGGACTTGTTTTGCAGCTAAAGTCCGACTTATAGTTTTAAGATCCTGACAAATCCCCTGCCAGCGAGCCTTTATGAGCAGAACAAACATTTCACTATTTCCAAGCATTTGAAAACTTCGCTCCTCAGATAATTGCTTCTGCATGTACGCAGACCCATGGTTCATGCTAGTCTGTGGACAACCCTGGGAAGTAACAAAGCACTCTACAAATATTTAAATCAATCCATAAATAAACTAACAACATGAACCACATCTTAAACCTGTTTTTGGCACCAATTTGGAAAGCAATTTTGAATTTCATCCAAACATTATGCCATCTTCGGTGGAAATCAATGCATATTTATCTAAGTGTTATTCCGTGTGTCTCCCTCTGTCACTAAGTGAAACGATTAGGGGAATACTCCTATCCGTGGTCCACCTATTCCAATAGTACCGGCACTTGGCGGGAACAAATCTGTTTCTCACCTGCTGCAGTTCTTTTTCAAAGCAATTTTCTTCTTGTGTTTTTTTAGAGTGTCTGCCTGGGGCCTGTTTACTTTTTTGGGAGAAGGTTGAGGTGACGCAAAAGAAAACTGAAAACTAAACCAACACATAGGCCCCAGTACAGTACTTCTGAGGAGTGGCTGGCTGAAGGCAACAAGGCTTCACACGTCTCCCCCATCACAGAAACGAAAAATATGATTATGCAAAACAATAGCTAATGCCTGACGTAAGTAGCAACAAACACTGACAAGCATACTCAACTATGTGATATTGAGTCCTGTTCGTCATCGGTGCATAGCACACATTTATGGAATAACGAAATCAGCTGCAGTAGACAGCAGTATATACATGCTGTTCAAGTGATAAACAAAATGCCCAATATTTCATTACTGTTTAGTAGCTGCAGCTTGCTCGAGCCATTTGAAGGGCAGAAACTAGGAGCCCGACTCTTGGATTCCTTCTCCAAGTACCAACAAGCTCACTTGGCAAAGGCACATATTAGAATCATGTTTCACAAAAAGAAAACGCGGGACTACTGTACCTGACCCTGAAGTATTGCACGATTTTATTAATTTCTTCAAAACTGCTTTTAATATGGATACATTTTGATCCTGCATATTTTGAACATGAACTATTTGACTCCGTTTGACAGCATTCACTCCACAGTGAAAGTCCTGAACCCCTCATATCTGGAGAGAGGCAACACTTTGTTCAACAGCACACCCAACACCTTTCAGGCACCCATTCAAGAGCTTGAAGAAATTCTATCACATCACCCTGTTTCTGATGGAATTACACGAGCTCGTGTAATTGGACTGCATTACTTACAAGACCATGAGAAACGACATCCCAAATTACTTGGTCAATACATCCACTGCTTCACACAAACAAGAGCAGAATATCACCAGACTGAAGAAGGACATTTTCAAATAAAAAAAAAAATAGAAGGCAGATCTTTTACATTCCTGTTCTCTCATATCAGAACTGCTTAGGCCCTCCTGCAGTTCAGAAAGAAGTTGCAGATTCATCTCTTCAAGGAACTATGGCGTCCTCTAGATGTGTGTGTGCTGGAACATTGGAACACACAGAGAGGAGAATGTTGGAAGAGTTCCTTGCCTGCCAATCACGCATGGTAGGCTATGGATCTGATAAACTGATTATTTGCACTTACAAGTGTAGGAGGCCGGCCTGGTTTGTAGGGATTACCAACGGTACTTACACCTTATACCAGGTCCAGTTATCCCTGTGAGAAAGTAGCCTCTTTCTAGCATGGTTACCACCATTTTGGCCTATTGTCAGTGTGTTTGACTGTGTCACTGGGATCCTGCTAGCCAGGACCCCAGTGCTTATGGTTTATGGCCTACTTGTCAGTATGTTTCACTGTTTTTGTCAGTATTCTTAACTGTGGCTCTGGGATCCTGCTAACAAGAACCCCAGTGCTAATGCTCTCTCTATTACCAAATGTGTCACTACATACTGGTAACCCAGTATTTCATGCCAAATCTGCATACTGGTCACCCTTTATAAGTCCCTAGTATATGTTACCTTGGAAGCCAGGCCATTAGGATTCCGGGGGATCCTTATGGGCTGCAGCATTACTTTTGCCACCCATAGGAAGCCCAATCAAACGCTTCTACAGGACTGCCATTGCAGAGTGTGTGTCAAATGGTGCATGCACCATTTCAAAGCCATTTACACTGCACCAGGTCACTTATAAGTCACCCATATACCAGGCCTTCCAAATCTGAAGGCTGGGTGCAGAGCACCTGTGTGTGAGGGCACCCCTGCACTAGCAGAGGTGCCCCACATTATCCAGGACCATTTTCCTGGACTTCGTGAGTGCGGGGACGCCATTTTACACGTGCACTGGACATAGGTTAATACCTATGTCCATCTTCACAATGGTAACTCTGAACCTGGCCATGTAAAGTGTCTAATATCTTGGAATTATACCCCAATGCTGATTCTAGCATTGGTTGTATAATTCCACGCACTTTGAGGGCTCCACAGTGGACCCACAGTACTGCCAACCCAGCATTCTCAGGTTTTCCAGCCAGCCCCAGCTACTGCCACCTCACAGACAGGTTTCTGCCTTCCTGTTGCTCAAGCAGCTCGAGCCCAGGAAGGAGGAACAAAAAATTCCCTTTGGGAGAGGGGTGTTACACCCTCTCCCTTTGGAAATAGGTGTTACAGGCATGTGAGGGGAAGCCTCCCAGAGCCTCTGGAAGTGCTTTGAAGGGCACAGATGGTACCCTCATTGCATAATCCAGTCTACACTGGTTCAGCGACCTCCAGTCCGTACTCTGGCATGAAACTGGACAAAGGTCACTTCCCTGTCCGTCACCACCCCAGGGGTGGTGCCCAGAGCTCATCTAGAGTGTCCCTGGTTTTGCCATCTTGGATTACAAGGGGGTGGGGCACTCTGGGAACATCTGAGTGACCAGTACCAGCAGGTGACAATAAAGCCTTCCCCTGATAGGTGCTTACCTGGTTAGGTGACCAATTCCCCTTTCAGGGCTATTGAGGGTCTCTCCTCTGGGTGCTTCTTCAGATTGCAGAACTCCAGCAGAACTCCACTTCATCTTTTACTTCATCTTCTACCAACTTAATAGCAGCTGAACCCTCCAGGAACTCTACAGACTGCAACAAAGAAGCCAAGATGATTTCTGCAACATTGTAACTTCGGCTCCTGCCAGCAACTGCAACAATTTCCAGGCCGTGCATCCTCCAATGACTGCTTGTCTTCAGCCTGCACCAGAAGAACTGAAGGACTCTCCCGTGGAGCGACGGAGTCATTTCCCTCCTTCAGCAGGCACCTCTCTGCAGTGATGACCGGTGGCATGGGCCCCCTCTACAGATGACGAGTGTGGATCCAGCAACAAAGGTGGTGGACTAAAGTGACCCAGACAGTCCCAAGGTCCAGCTGTCCAACTTTGGTGGAGGTAAGAGCTTGCCTCCCCATGCAAAACAGTAGCCCCCCTGCATTATGTGACTTGCAGTTGCCAAGGCTTTTGTGTGACCTTCCAAGAAGTTCTCCATGTACAGCACAGCTTAGGCCCCCAGCACTCCATCCTGTGATGCACAGCACCATGAGTGGTTCTCCAGCGGCGTGGAATCCCTTCTGCACCAACCAAGAACCCACATCTGTCTTCTTGAGTGCCCAACTGACTTTGTCTTCTCACCAGTGGTTCTTCTTTTACACCTTCATCCGGGTTAGCAGGGGCTCCTGTTCCCCCTGGATTCTTCAGTGCTTATTGGACTTGTTTCCCTTCTTCCACAGGTCTTCAGGTCCAGGAATCCATGCGACCCCCTTGAGAATCGCGGCACTCACAGGGATGGTGGCCTGCTGGAGACAGCAGACCACCATGTCTGTGACTGCTTTTAAATAAAGCATTTTTTTTTTTTTTGTAATGCAGCCTGTTTTCCTTAAAGGGAAACGAGATGCATCACAAAACTAAAAAATGAAACTTTTTCATTTAATTTTTTCAGAGCAGGCAGTGGTCCATAGGCAGTGGTCCAGAGGACCACTGCCTGCTCTGGAAAAATGTTTTTAATGCCATTCACAAAGGGGAAGGGGTCCCATGGGGACTCCTTCCCTTTTGCGAATGGGTTAGCACCCATTTAAAATGGGTGCTCACTGCAATTGTTTTGCAACCGCATTCGCGGTCACAAAACAATAAAACATCGCACTGCGACTCGCATTTAGGAAGGGAACACCCCTACCTACTTGCGACTCGCAGTCCCGTTTTGCGATTCGCTAACCAGGTTACCGAATCGCAAAACGGGGTTTGGGCATCGCAATGTGCTTTTTGCACATCGCAAACAGCAAAATTCGCTGTTTGCAACGTGCAAAAAGTTTACTACATCTGGCCCTAGATCATGTACTAGGTATATGTATGTATAGCTCTAGGTAGAGTACACTTTCCGGTGGAAAGCACCGGTGAAAGAGTGACAAGGCATTTGCAAGTACTTATCCCACCGCTGCACCACCAAGGTAGGAGGCTGGCCTGGTTTGTAGTGGGTACCTAAGGTACTTATACCTTATACCAGGTCCAGCTATCCCTTATTAGGGAAATGTAGACCGTGTTTAAAAGGCAAGCTCTCTAGGGGTAGTATGGATGAGCAGCCAAGGCCTAACTAGAAGACATGTAAAGCTCATGCAATACCACTGAAGTCACATACTACTCACACACATGAAAGAAAATACTCAGTGGGTCATTATGACCCCGGCGGTGAGTGTTAATGTGGCGGTATGACCGCCAACAGGCTGGCGGTACATACTGCCACATTATGAGATTGGCGGGCTGGCTGTAGCCAACCTGCCACTTCTCCACTCATACCGCCATGACGGTATGAGCCGCCGGGCCAGTGATGTGTATCTCCAGCCCGGCGGCTGGCACAGTACCACTGAGGCATTATGAGCCTGCCTACCATCATGGTTTTTGTGGCGTTAGCAACGCCATGAAAACCATGGCAGTAGGCCCTACCGGTGATAGGGAATTCCTTCCCTGTCACCGGTAGGCAGCACCCCCTCCCGCTTAACACTCACTTGACACCCTCCAAACTCCCCCATCCATACACCCTCCACCCCAGATCTTCACACATACACCCAGCCCCTCCGATCCTCAGACACACACCCCCACCTCCCATACACGCACACACCTGCAGACTCACACCACGCATACACCCAATCACTCACACTGGCATTCACGCATTCACGCGTTCATACACCCATACATCCAGACATGCTCACACACATTCTTACAACGATCACACTGACATGCCGACACGCACTCACTTCACCATTCTTACATGCATTCACTCACACGCATACAACCACGCAAACAACACAACACACACAGACGCATTCACACACTCACTCACACACGCATGCACCATTTCACACAGGCTGCAATGGCAATCCTGTAGAAGCCTTTGCATGGGACTCCCTATATGTGGCAAAAGTAATGCTGCAGCCCATAGGGATCCCCTGGAACACCAATGACTTGGGTACCTAAGAACCACATAGTAGGAACTTCTAGGGATTGACCAGTATGCCAATTTAGGTTGAAATACTGGGTTACCAGTATGCAGTGACAACATTTAGAGGAGAGACAGAGCATAAGCACTGGGGTCCTGGTTAGCAGGACCCCAGTGAAACAATCAAACACATTGACATCAGGTAGAATTTGGGGGTAACATGCCAAAAAGAGGGTACCTTCCTACAACAAGATAATCTAAAGCTTAGCTTTTCAGGCATACTAACTTCCAAAACAATGGGGAAAACATCAGTGGTGACCCCTCCTTAAGGGTGGAGGAGAATTGCCACCCTGCAGAGAGGGCAGCAAAAGTGAGAAATAAAATGCTAATAAAATGAACTTGTTATAATTTTATTTTCCACTGCTCCCAGCCTGAACCACCTATGTAGGTGGGGCAGGCTAATGCTGCTGATTGGCAGCAAGGGATTAGTGCTGCCCACAACAGTTTAAAGTTTGCATATCTCTGTGGCCGGGTGTCCTGTGATGGCAAGTCTAACATGCCCTCTTTAAACCTTTCTAACCCAATCTGTCTTAGACAGCTGGGTGACAAGCAGCTCAGTCCTACGAATCCAGGCACATCTCTCATGCTGCCTAACATTATTAATAGCATGAGAGCAGCATCAAGATTGGTTAGGGGATTTGGCTCTAGGACCATGCGCTGGGTGAACTGCAAGAAAGCCAAGGAATGGAGCAGGCAAGTCAGTGGGTGTAGGAGGCTGGCCTGGCTTGTAGTGGGTACCAATGGTACTTACACCTTGTGCCAGGTCCAGTTATCTCTTATTAGTAGAGTGTAGTAGTGTTCTAGCAGCTCAGGTTGATAGAGGTAGCTATAGCAGAGCAGCCAAGGCTGAACTAGGAGACATGCAAAGCTCATGCAATACCACATATATTATATAGGTACTATATCATAAGAAAGACAATACTCATAGTTACTAAAAATAAAGGTACTTTATTTTAATGACAATGTGCCAAAAATATCTCAGATGATATACTCCCTTAGGAGGTAAGTAACATACACAAAATATACACAACTAACCAAATCAGGTAAGTAAAACAGTCAGAAAGTAGTGCAAACACTGTGGAATACAATAGGATGCAATAGGCCTAGAGGCAAGACAAACCATATACTAAGAAAGTGGAATGCGAACCACGAATGGACCCCTAGGCTAGTGCTGTGTGTAGCGGGTCGCTGGGAGTGTAAGAAAACACTAACAGTGTAAAGGATATCCCACCCCAAGACCCTGGAAAGTAGGAGTAAAGTACTACTATTTCCCCAGAAACACACTAAAGTCGTGATAAAGGATTTTGCAAGGACCACAACAGACTGCAAAGCACTGAAGACAGATTCCTGGACCTGAAGATCTGCAAAGGAAGGGGAGCAAGTCCAAGAGTCGCTAGAGTGTCCAGGAGGGGCAGGAGCCCACTAAACCCCAGATGAAGATGCAACATCGCTGCCTCCGGTTGGAAGAAGCTGCAGGTTTTGCAACAACGAAAGGAGGTAGGAAGTTCTTCTTCATGCAGAAGATGTCTCACGGCATGCTGGAGGATGCAGAGTTGTTTCCTTGGCGAAATACCACAAACAAGCCTTGCTAGCTGCAAGAGTTGCAGTTGAAGAAAAAGGGTGCTGCCCAGGCCGAGGAAGGACCAGGATGTCGCCACTTGGGTGAGAAGACAGAAGGGGCCCGCAGAAACATAGAGAGCCCTCAGACAAGAAGGAAGCACCCGCAGGAGTCCTTGAACACGGGTTTAAGAAGACTGAACACGGCGGTCATCTCAACACTGCAAAGAAAGGTCCCACGACACTGGAGATCAACTCAGGGAGCTGAGCATCACAGGACGGAGTGCTGGGGACCTAGGCTCTGCTGTGCATGCAGAATTTCTTGGAAATGTGCACAGAAGCCCTTGTAGCTGCAGATCACGTGGTGCCAGGATTACTGTCTGGGGAGGGGAGGCAAGTACTTACCTCCTCCAAATTTGGACAGTTGGACCACTGGACAGTCTGGGTTACTTGGGTCCACCACCTGTGTTCCAGGGGCCATGCTCGTCAGGATGAGAGGGGACCCTAACAACCGGTGAAGCTGAAGTTTGGTGCCTGCTGGAGCAGATTGAAGATTCTGTCGACCCACTGGAGATTTCTTCATGGCTTCCGGTGCAGGGTGAAGGCAGGCAGCCTCCAGAGCATGCACAACCAGGAAACAGTTGAGAAAGCTGGCAGGATTAGGCTCTACAATGTCACTGGTAGTCTTCTGGCTACTTTGTTGCAGTTTTACAGGCGTCCTGGAGCAGTCAGCGGTCGATCCTTGGAAGAAGTTGAAGAGAGAAGTGCAGAGGAACCCTGATGAATTCTTGCAAGTCGTGATCTGAGGAAAAGCCCACTGGAGAGACCCTAAATAGCCCTCAGAGGAGGATTGGCCACCTAGTCAGCTATGCACCAATCAGGAGGGGTCTCTGACGTCACCTGCTGGCACTGGCCACTTAGGGGCCTCCAGAGTGCCCCCACACCTCTGGAAACAAGATGGCAGAGGTCTGAGACACACTGGAGGAGCTCTGGGCACCACCCCTGGGGTGGTGATGGACAGGGGAGCGATCACTCCCCTTTCCTTTGTCCAGTTTTGCACCAGAGCGTGGACTGGGTGTTCCCTAAACCGGTGTAGACTGGCTTATGCAAGAAGGGCACCATCTGTGCCCTTCAAAGCATTTCCAGAGGCTGGGAGAGGCTACCCCTCCCCAGCCTTTCACACCTATTTCCAAAGAGAGAGGGTGTAACACCCTGCTCCCAGAGGAAATGCTTTGTTCTGCCTTCCTTGGACTGGGCTGCCCAGACCCCAGGAGGGCAGAACCCTGTCTGTGTGGTGGCAGCAACTGTAGCTGCAGAGAAAACCCCAGAGAGCTGGTTTGTCAGTACTGGGGGTCCATAGTGGAGCCCCCAGGATACATGGAATTGGCTCCCCAATACCAGATTTGGAATGGGGGGGACAATTCCATGATCTTGACATGTTACATGGCCATATTCGGAGTTACCATTGTGAAGCTACATATAGGTGCGGGGACACGCATGTAATGGTGTCCCCGCACTCACAAAGTCTGGGGAAATGGCCCTGAACTATGTGGGGGCACCTTTGCTAGTGCAAGGGTGCCCTCACACTTAGTAACTTTGCACCTAACCTTTAGCAAGTGAAGATTAGACATATAGGTGTGAGAAAGTAGCCTCTTTCTAGCCTTGTTACCCCCACTTTTGGCCTGTTTGTGAGTATATGTCAGGGTGTTTTCACTGTCTCACTGGGATCCCGCTAGCCAGGGCCCAGTGCTCATAGTGAAAACCCTATGTTGTCAGTATGTTTGTTATGTGTCACTGGGACCCTGCTAGCCAGGACCCCAGTGCTCATAGGTTTGTGGCCTATGTGTATGTGTTCCCTGTGTGATGCCTAACTGTCTCACTGAGGCTCTGCTAACCAGAACCTCAGTGGTTATGCTCTCTCTGCTTTCCAAATTTGTCACTAACAGGCTAGTGACTAAATTTACCAATTCACATTGGCATACTGGTACACCCATATAATTCCCTAGTATATGGTACTGAGGTACCCAGGGTATTGGGGTTCCAGGAGATCCCTATGGCCTGCAGCATTTCTTTTGCCACCCATAGGGAGCTCTGACAATTCTTACACAGGCCTGCCGGTGCAGCCTGAGTGAAATAACATCCACGTTATTTCACAGCCATTTACCACTGCACTTAAGTAACTTATAAGTCACCTATATGTCTAACCTTCACCTGGTGAAGGTTGGGTGCAAAGTTTCTTAGTGTGTGGGCACCCTGGCACTAGCCAAAGTGCCCCCACATCGTTCAGGGCAAATTCCCCGGACTTTGTGAGTGCGGGGACACCATTACACGCGTGCACTGTACATAGGTCACTACCTATGTACAGCGTCACAATGGTAACTCTGAACATGGGCATGTAACATGTCTAAGATCATGGAATTGTCACCCCAATGCCATTCTGCAATTGGGGGGACAATTCCATGATCCCCCGGGTCTCTAGCACAGAACCCGGGTACTGCCAAACTGCCTTTCCGGGGTCTCCACTGCAACTGCTGCTGCTGCCAACCCCTCAGACAGGTTTCTGCCCTCCTGGGGTCCAGGCAGCCCTGGCCCAGGAAGGCAGAACAAAGTACTTCCTCTGAGAGAGGGTGTAACACCCTCTCCCTTTGGAAATAGGTGTGAAGGCTGGAGAGGAGTAGCCTCCCCCAGCCTCTGGAAATGCCTTGATGGGCACAGATGGTGCCCATCTCTGCATATGCCAGTCTACACCGGTTCAGGGATCCCCCAGCCCTGCTCTGGCGTGAAACTGGACAAAGGAAAGGGGAGTGACCACCCCCCTGACCTGCACCTCCCAGGGGAGGTGCCCAGAGCTCCTCCAGTGTGTCCCAGACCTCTGCCATCTTGGAAACAGAGGTGTTTGTGGCACACTGGACTGATCTGAGTGGCCAGTGCCAGTAGGTGATGTCAGAGGCTCCTTCTGATAGGCTCTTACCTCTCTTGGTAGCCAACCCTCCTTCCTAGGTAGCCAAACCTCCTTTTCTGGCTATTTAGGGTCTCTGCTTTGGGGATCTCACCAGATAACGAATGCAAGAGCTTATCAGAGTTCTTCTGCATCTCCCTCTTCACCTTCTGCCAAAGGATCGACCGCTGACTGCTCAGGACGCCTGCAAAACCGCAACAAAGTAGCAAGACGACTACTAGCAACCTTGTATCGCTTCATCCTGCAGGCTTTCTCGACTGTTTCCAGGTGGTGCATGCTCTGGGGGTAGCCTGCCTCCTCTCTGCACCAGGAGCTCTGAAGAAATCTCCTGTGGGTCGACGGAATCTTCCCCCTGCAACTGCAGGCAACAAAAGACTCCATCACCGGTCCTCTGGGTCCCCTCTCAGCACGACGAGCATGGTCCCTGGAAGTCAGTAACTCTGTCCAAGTGACTCCCACAGTCCAGTGACTCTTCAGTCCAAGTTTGGTGGAGGTAAGTCCTTGCCTCCCCATGCTAGATTGCATTGCTGGGTACCGTGTGATTTGCAGCTGCTCCGGCTCCTGTGCACTCTTCCAGGATTTCCTTCATGCACAGCCAAGCCTGGGTCCCCGACACTCTAACCTGCAGTGCACAACCTTCTGAGTTGCCCTCTGGCGTCGTGGGACTCCCTTTTGTGTCTTCAGGTAAACTCCAGTTCACTTTTCTTCTAAGTGCCTGTTCAGGTACTTCTGTGGGTGCTGCCTGCTTCTGTGAGGGCTCCCTGATTTGCTGGGTGCCCCCTCTGTCTCCTCCTCCAAGTGGCGACATCCTGGTCCCTCCTGGGCTACAGCAGCATCCAAAAACCTTAACTGCAACCCTTGCAGCTAGCAAGGCTTGTTTGCGGTTTTTCTGCGTGGGAACACCTCTGCAAGCTTCTTCATGACGTGGGACATTCATCCTCCAAAGGGGAAGTTCCTAGTCCTCTTCGTTCTTGCAGAACACCAAGCTTCTTCCAACAGGTGGCAGCTTCCTTGCACCCTTAGCTGGCATTTCTTGGGCTCCTGCCCACTCTCAACACTGTCGCGACTCTTGGACTTGGTCCCCATGTCTTACAGATACTCAGGTCCGGAAATCCACTGTTGTTGCATTGCTGGTGTTTGTTCTTCCTGCAGAATCCCCCTATCATGAATTCTGTGCTCTCTAGGGGTAGTAGGTGCACTTTACACCTACCTTTCAGGGTCTTGGGGTGGGCTATTTTTCTAACCCTCACTGTTTTCTTACAGTCCCAGCGACCCTCTACAAGCTCACATAGGTTTGGGGTCCATTCGTGGTTCGCATTCCACTTTTGGAGTATATGGTTTGTGTTGCCCCTATACCTATGTACTCCTATTGCAATCTACTGTAACTTTACATTGTTTGCATTACTTCCTTTTGCTATTATCTGCATAATTTTGGTTTGTGTACATATATCTTGTGTACATAACTTATCCTCATACTGAGGGTACTCACTTGATACTTTTGGCATATTGTCATAAAAATAAAGTACCTTTATTTTTAGTATATCTGTGTATTGTGTTTTCTTATGATATTGTGCATATGACACCAGTGGTATAGTGGGAGCTTTACATGTCTCCTAGTTCAGCCTAAGCTGCTTTGCCATAGCTACCTTCTATCAGCCTAAGCATCTAGAAACACCTCTTCTACACTAATAAGGGATAACTGGACCTGGCACAAGGTGTAAGTACCTCTGGTACCCACTACAAGCCAGGCCAGCCTCCTACAATAGGTGACTTATAAGTTACTTAAGTGCAGTGAAAATGGCTGTGAAATAACGTGTGCGTTATTTCACTCAGGTTGCTATGGCAGTCCTGTGTAAGGGTTTGTCTGGCAAAAGAAATGCTGCAGCCCATATGGATCTCCTGGAACCCCAATGCCTTGGGTACCTAGGTACCATATACTAGGGACTTATAAGGTGGGTCCAGTATGCAAATTCAAATTGGTAAATGTAGTCACTAGCCTATAGTGACAAATTTAAAGGCAGAGAGAGCATGAGCACTGAGGTTCTGATTAGCAAACCCTCAGTGACACAGTTAGGCACTATACAGGCATACACATTTAGGCCACAAACTATGAGCACTGGGGTCCTAGCTAGCAGGATCCCAGTGATGCAGGCAAACACACTGACAAATAGGGTTTTCACTATGAGCACTGGGGTCCTGGATAGCAGGATCCCAGTGAGACAGTCAAAACTCACTGACATATACTCACAAACAGGCCAAAAGTGGGGGTAACAATGCTAGAAAGAGGCTACCTTATCACAGTGGGTAAGTACAGATTATATTTTCTACTTTATGATCCACTGACAGGCACTGAGTGGTCCGCCTGTTATAAACACTGTTCATAACAAATCGTGATTGAGAGCTTTGGCTTGTTGGTTCAAAGTGTACGTCTTTATGTCAAATTATTGATTTGCAAGCCCTATCACTTCACAACTGCCACAGAACAAAGCTGGACCCTGCCTCATTTTAACCTATCACACATCGAACCCCTGAGCTGTGTCCAGTGTTCAGTGCTCCACTGTTTCCCAGCTAGGGCTGATGCCGTAGAAATAACTTCAAATGAACACAAATATACACACATTTTATTTAATAGAGAATGTCCATCTCCCCTACCCCCCACCCCTCTCCGCACACTAGAAACGGTCAAACAAACACTTTCTGTTTAATTGTTCGATATGGGACTGAAACGAGTTTCAGGGCTGTGTTAGATTTACAACGCTACAAATACATTGATTTTATTCTAAAGCAACTTTTGGGTTAATTCCCAAACATCCCCATATTAAAAATTCACCACACAGACAGTCAAAAGCAACATCAAAGCTGTCTCTGTGTTTAATGGTATTACATTTAGATTAAGCATACTTGCAGAACACACAGTCAATGGTTGCTATCGCTTGCAGTACATTTTCCAATAAACGTATGAAGTCACATTGATCTAGCTTGCTTTAATGTACTTAATTATTTTAGATAATTAATTTCCAAAAATGTACATAATTTTGAAATGAAAGTTTGTTTATATTACCGACAATATGTTTTCTGGTGCTTGAAGACACTCTATAAAAGACATGGTTTTTGATCATTACACTACATTTCATTAAAACAAAATGAAATTCGTCTACTGCAAAGTACTAAAATGAAAGTTTGTAGCAAAAGAGTCAATTAACTCTCTCAAAGTATTACTTGCTATGTTTACTATATAATAGTTTCAAGAGTCACTACAAATGACCATACGACTTTAACTGCATTGCAGACTCCTGTGCTATTATAAGCTTTCACCCATGACAAAGTATCGTGATTACTTTCTCATATCTAGCAAATTAAAGGCACGTGAAGCAGCTTACAATGGTCTGCCCACCCCCAATTCACACTGACCCCCCCCCAACTACAGGAGTGTACGTGTCCCATCAACATTGCTTCCCAAGGATTCTTGAATTCAAGCTGAACACAGGAACCAACTCATTCTCATCCCCATTGCACCCTGCCCCATAATGACCATTCGAAAATGGTTTAAGGAGTCCACTGCCTGGAAAGCCTGAACGTATTCAAAACTCAAACTCATGAATCTCACACACTGAATGGGCCTCACTTGCAGAGGAAAGAAATCCAAATTAAAATGGACTTCTTGACGTATGCAAACAAATACATATTCTTTATTTATGAAGGTATCTTTGAGGATTATACAATGTCTAACTAGTTACAAAGCAATGGTGCACCTTCAGTGGTGGAGATAAAGTGAAGCAGACAAAGCATGTACAAGGGAGGGGGATGATGGAGAGCATTATAGCAGGGCAAGAGGATTATCAGCTGGGGTCTATCATCTAGAAGGTTTCAAGTGGATGTGATAATTGAAGAGGAAGAGACAGCTCTTTCTTGAAGAGCAGCAGTGACACTCAACAGCAAATAAGTAAAACCTATTGTGACAATCTCAGCTTCATTCAGACATACTTTAGATATCATTTAATCACGATGCCCAACAAACCTTTCCCAGCATGCTTCCAAATAATTTGAAAAATTAGAGGCTATAAGAAGATGAGAAGTAGACATAGGCCCTCATTACAACATTGGCAGTAAATCCTGCTTACCGCCGTGCTGAAGACCGCCAACACACCGCCACGGAAATCTGCCACAGCTATTACGACCCACAGCTCGGAATCCACCAAAATCTAGACACCCACACAAGACCGCCACACCAAAGATCAGTGATAAACTGCGATAACAAAACCTCCACGTCACGCCAACAGGAATACGCCCACACGACCCACGAATCCACATGGCGGTCTTTCAACCGCAGTATTCAGTTGGTGGTACACACCGCCGCGCTCAAAATACACACACATTTACAAAACAAAACCACATTGGACAAATCGAAATACACACACCTGATACACATACACACACCACTCCCACACAACCAATACAATATAAAACACACACCCACATTACCCACAAACCCTTACAACAAAAAATTTGGAAGAAGCAGAGAGACAGAAAAGCAAAGACCACACCAGCAGACAGAGGCACACAACACCATTACTCATACACATCCACGCACAAAACACCACACACCCCTAAACATCACCCCAAACATCACAACACACACCACCTCACACATCACCCACACCACCCCATGGCACCGCAAAGACACCCCAGGTCTTCTGAGGAGGAACTCAGGGTCATGGTGGAGGAAATCATCCGGGTAGAGCCACAGCTATTCAGATCACAGGTGCAGCACACCTCCATAGCTAAGAAGATGGAGCTATGGCCCAGAATCGTGGGCAGGGTCAACGCAGTGGGACAGCACCCAAGAACACGGGATGGCATCAGGAAGAGGTGGAACGACCTACGGGGGAAGGTGCGTTCCGTGGTCTCAAGACACCATATTGCAGTTCAGAGGACTGGCGGCGGACCCCCACCTCCTCCCCCACAACTAACAACATGGGAGGAGCAGGTCTTGGCTATACTGCATCCTGAGGGCCTCGCAGGAGTGGCTGGAGGAATGGACTCTGATAAGTCAAATCTTTAACTACCATATCCCCCACCCTACCTGCATGCTATCACATACCCTCACCCTCACCCCCATTACTCCAACTCCTCACATATGTCCCACTATCACAAACCACCCATCCCAACACCAAGCCCTGCATGCAACAACAGAGCATGGACACCCATCACCAATGCATGTCCACTACACATACCCACACAGATCCCCAAACCAAATATCACACAATGTCCTACACAAGAATGTAAGCACTGGGGTACAGGGTCACCCACCCATTGCACACCATGGCACACACAGATGCAATAATCATGCCTTTTCACCCCTGCAGGACCCCTACCCAACGTCACCGGACAGGAGGTTCCAGACATATCCACTCCCCCCACAGAAGATGCCCACAGTGATGACAGCAGTTCTGTCCAACTGGATCTAGATGACCAGCCCGGCCCATCTGGGACCTCGGGACAGTCGGTTCCCCTGACACAGTCACAGGCCACCACAGAGCCTCCCCCCCACACAGCACCCACCCAGTGGGCCCATACCCCAGTCCCCAGGACACATCAAGCAGCAGTGTGTCCACCACTACAGGGAACCCAGGCAAACCCACCACCCCAAGAACAGCAGGGACCTGGGGGCAGTGGAGGTGGGCACACGGTTCAGGGGACAGAGGCCCAGGAAAACCGGGGAACTGGGAGGTCTGCTGTGCGACAGAAGGAGGACAGGCCCAGGGAACCCACTCTCCACGAGGCCCTCTCCAACATCGTGGGAGCGTACCATCATTCCCAGGAGACGATGGCAACGGTACTGGCCAAGTTTCAGGAGACCCAGCGGCTGCAGGAGGAACAGTATTTGGGGTTCAGGGAGGAACTCAAATCCATCAATCCCACCCTGGTCACCATTGTAGGTGTGCTGAAGGACCTTGTGAACACCAGGAGGGAGACTGTGGCACAACAAGGGGCCCCTGACACTAGCCTGGACGATGAACTGCCCACCACCTCCGCCAGCGCTAGTGGACAGGAGGCACCGCCACAGGACCACGACACCAGCACCCCACCCCCTGCAGATGGAGAACCACCCGCAAGCAGTCCCTGAGATCCATGACAAAGACAGAGAACAATGCCAAGACCCCCGTCAAGAAATGAGCCCACCCTGATTGTCATCCTTCTGTCCCACTTTGTCACCCTGTCCATCCTTAAACTGCCCTAGCTCCACTTCCTATACCCCTTTGGACAATGCACCTGTGAGACAAATAGACTGGACTCTGCCATGGACATTTCTCCACCATCACCCCTGACCACTTTAATACCACCTCCACCATTTTGCACTTAAATAAACACCCTTGAATAACAAAACAATCTAGAGTCAGTCTGTACTTTCACAAATGTGTATTTGCAATAACTGAGGAAAATACCAATGTCCATTCAATTTGTCAACATACCTATGTCACACAGCTCTAGTCCATGAGGTAACATACCAGAGGTCACACAGTGGGACCCACATCTGTGAAATGGAAAGGCAAAGTGACAAGTCAGGGCCCATACACTGGGTGAAAGTGAGGTCAGATGATAGGTCTTACAATTCTATCAGATATAGGAGGTAACGATGTCTTCTTACCTGTGTCTCACTGGAAGTATTGCTGGATCACGTTGTTTCTGTTGTCTATGTCCTCCTCTTCTGACTCCTCTTCTTCACTGTACACAGCCTCCACAGCTGCCCAAGACCCCCTTCTGGACCATCCTCCTGCAGAAAAGGCACCTGACGTCGCAAAGCCAAGTTGTGCAGCATACACTAGGCCACGATTGTAAGGAAATGCCTCCTTGGCATGGTTACCCCCTGACTTTTTGCCTTTGCTGATGATATGTTGTGAATTGAAAGTGTGCTGAGGCCTGCTAACCAGGCCCCAGCACCAGTGTTCTTTCCCTAACCTGTACTTTTGATTCCACAATTGGCCCACCCTGGCATCCAGATAAGTCCCTTGTAACTGGTACCTCTGGTACCAAGGGCCCTGATGCCAGGGAAAGTCTCTAAGGGCTGCAGCATGTATTATGCCACCCTAGAGACCCCTCACCCAGCACAGACACACTGCTTACCAGCTTGTGTGTGCTAGTGAGGACAAAATGAGTAAGTCGACATGGCACTCCCCTCAGGGTGCCATGCCAGCCTCTCACTGCCTATGCAGTATAGGTAAGACACCCCTCTAGCAGGCCTTACAGCCCTAAGGCAGGGTGCACTATACCATGGGTGAGGGTACCAGTGCATGAGCACTGTGCCCCTACAGTGTCTAAGCAAAACCTTAGACATTGTAAGTGCAGGGTAGCCATAAGAGTATATGGTCTGGGAGTCTGTTTTACACGAACTCCACAGCACCATAATGGCTACACTGAAAACTGGGAAGTTTGGTATCAAACTTCTCAGCACAATAAATGCACACTGATGCCAGTGTACATTTTATTGTAAAATACACCACAGAGGGCACCTTAGAGGTGCCCCCTGAAACTTAACCGACTATCTGTGTAGGCTGACTGGTTCCAGCAGCCTGCCACACTAGAGACATGTTGCTGGCCTCATGGGGAGAGTGCCTTTGTCACTCTGAGGCCAGTAACAAAGCCTGCACTGGGTGGAGATGCTAACACCTCCCCCAGGCAGGAGCTGTAACACCTGGCGGTGAGCCTCAAAGGCTCACCCCTTTGTCACAGCACCGCAGGACACTCCAGCTAGTGGAGTTGCCCGCCCCCTCCGGCCCCGGCCCCCACTTTTGGCGGCAAGGCCGGAGAAAATAATGAGAATAACAAGGAGGAGTCACTGGCCAGTCAGGACAGCCCCTAAGGTGTCCTGAGCTGAGGTGACTCCAACTTTTAGAAATCCTCCATCTTGCAGATGGAAGATTCCCCCAATAGGATTAGGGATGTGACCCCCTCCCCTTGGGAGGAGGCACAAAGAGGGTGTACTCACCCTCAGGGATAGTAGCCATTGGCTACTAACCCCTCAGACCTAAACACGCCCTTAAATTTAGTATTTAAGGGCTTCCCTGAACCTAAAGATTTAGATTCCTGCAACAACAACAAGAAGGACTGCCTAGCTGAAAACCCCTGCAGAGGAAGACCAGAAGACAACAACTGCCTTGGCTCCAGAAACTCACCGGCCTGTCTCCTGCCTTCCAAAGAACTCTGCTCCAGCGACGCCTTCCAAAGGGACCAGCGACCTCTGAATCCTCTGAGGACTGCCCTGCTTCGACGACGACAAGAAACTCCCGAGGACAGCGGACCTGCTCCAAAAAGACTGCAACTTTATCCAAAGGAGCAGCTTTAAACACCCCTGCAATCTCCCCGCAAGAAGCGTGAGACTTGCAACACTGCACCCGGCGACCCCGACTCGGCTGGTGGAGAACCAACACCTCAGGGAGGATCCCCGGACTACTCTATGACTGGAAGTACCAAAACCTGTCCCCCCTGAGCCCCCACAGCGCCGCCTGCAGAGGGAATCCCGAGGCTTCCCCTGACCGCGACTCTCTGAAACCTAAGTCCCGACGCCTGGAAAAGACCCTGCACCCGCAGCCCCCAGGACCTGAAGGACCGGACTTTCACTGCAGAAGTGACCCCCAGGAGTCCCGCTCCCTTGCCCAAGTGGAGGTTTCCCCGAGGAAGCCCCCCCTTGCCTGCCTGCAGCGCTGAAGAGATCCCTTGATCTCTCATTGACTCCCATTGCGAACCCAACGCTTGTTCTAACACTGCACCCGGCCGCCCCCGCGCCGCTGAGGGTGAAATTTCAGTGTGGGCTTGTGTCCCCCCCGGTGCCCTACAAAACCCCCCTGGTCTGCCCTCCGAAGACGCGGGTACTTACCTGCTGGCAGACTGGAACCGGGGCACCCCCTTCTCTCCATTGAAGCCTATGCGTTTTGGGCACCACTTTGAACTCTGCACCTGACCGGCCCTGAGCTGCTGGTGTGGTAACTTTGGGGTTGCTCTGAACCCCCAACGGTGGGCTACCTTGGACCAAGAACTGAACCCTGTAAGTGTCTTACTTACCTGGTAAAACTAACAAAAACTTACCTCCCCAGGAACTGTGAAAATTGCACTGTGTCCACTTTTAAAATAGCTATTTGTGAATAACTTGAAAAGTATACATGCAATTGAAATGATTCAAAGTTCCTAATGTACTTACCTGCAATACCTTTCAAACAAGATATTACATGTTAAATTTGAACCTGTGGTTCTTAAAATAAACTAAGAAAATATATTTTTCTATAACAAAACCTATTGGCTGGATTTGTCTCTGAGTGTGTGTACCTCATTTATTGTCTATGTGTATGTACAACAAATGCTTAACACTACTCCTTGGATAAGCCTACTGCTCGACCACACTACCACAAAATAGAGCATTAGTATTATCTCTTTTTACCACTATTTTACCTCTAAGGGGAACCCTTGGACTCTGTGCATGCTATTCCTTACTTTGAAATAGCACATACAGAGCCAACTTCCTACATTGGTGGATCAGCGGTGGGGTACAAGACTTTGCATTTGCTGGACTACTCAGCCAATACCTGATCACACGACAAATTCCAAAATTGTCATTAGAAATTGATTTTTGCAATTTGAAAAGTTTTCTAAATTCTTTAAAGTCCTGCTAGGGCCTTGTGTTAGTCCCTGTTAGCATTTCTTTTAGAGTTTAAAAGTTTGGTAAAAGTTTGAATTAGAACCTAGAACTAGTTTTAGATTCTTAAAAAGTATTCCAACTTTTAGAAGCATAATGTCTAGTGCAGAGATGAATGTGGTGGAACTCGACACCACACCTTACCTCCATCTTAAGATGAGGGAGCTAAGGTCACTCTGTAAAATAAAGAAAATAGTAATGGGCCCCAGACCCTCCAAACTACAGCTCCAGGAGATGTTGGCAGAGTTTGAAAAGGCCAACCCCTCTGAGGATGGCAACACAGAGGATGAAGATAGTGACTTGGAGGAAAATTCCCCCCTACCAGTCCTATTTAGGGAGAACAGGGCCTCTCAAGCCCTGACTCCACAAATAATAGTCAGAGATGCTGGTTCCCTCACAGGAGGGGCCAACAACTCTGAAATCACTGAGGATAACTCCAGTGAAGAGGACATCCAGTTAGCCAGGATGGCCAAAAGATTGGCTTTGGAAAGACAGATCCTAGCCATAGAAAGGGAAAGACAAGAGATGGGCCTAGGACCCATCAATGGTGGCAGCAACATAAATAGGGTCAGAGATTCTCCTGACATGTTGAAAATCCCTAAAGGGATTGTAACTAAATATGAAGATGGTGATGACATCACCAAATGGTTCACAGCTTTTGAGAGGGCTTGTGTAACCAGAAAAGTGAACAGATCTCACTGGGGTGCTCTCCTTTGGGAAATGTTCACAGGAAAGTGTAGGGATAGACTCCTCACACTCTCTGGAAAAGATGCAGAATCTTATGACCTCATGAAGGGTACCCTGATTGAGGGCTTTGGATTCTCCACTGAGGAGTATAGGATTAGATTCAGGGGGGCTCAAAAATCCTCGAGCCAGACCTGGGTTGACTTTGTAGACTACTCAGTAAAAACACTAGATGGTTGGATTCAAGGCAGTGGTGTAAGTAATTATGATGGGCTGTACAATTTATTTGTGAAAGAACACCTGTTAAGTAATTGTTTCAATGACAAACTGCATCAGCATCTGGTAGACCTAGGACCAATTTCTCCCCAAGAATTGGGAAAGAAGGCGGACCATTGGGTCAAGACTAGGGTGTCCAAAACTTCCACAGGGGGTGACCAAAAGAAAGGGGTCACAAAACCTCCCCAGGGGAAAGGTGGTGAGACAGCCAAAAATAAAAATAGTAAACAGTCTTCTACAGGCCCCCAAAAACCTGCACAGGAGGGTGGGCCCAGAGCCTCTTCACAAAACAATCCTGGGTACAAGGGTAAAAACTTTGATCCCAAAAAGGCCTGGTGTCGTAGCTGTAATCAGCCTGGACACCAAACTGGAGACAAGGCCTGTCCCAAGAAAGGTTCCACTCCAAACTCCAATCCAGGTAACACTGGAATGGCTAGTCTCCAAGTGGGATCAACAGTGTGCCCAGAGCAAATCAGGGTCCACACTGAAGCTACTCTAGTCTCTGAGGGTGGGGTGGATTTAGCCACACTAGCTGCCTGGCCGCCTAACATGCAAAAATACAGACAGCAGCTCTTTATTAATGGGACAAGTGTAGAGGGCCTGAGGGATACAGGTGCCAGTGTCACCATGGTGACAGAGAAACTGGTTTCCCCTGGCCAATACCTGACTGGAAAAACCTATACAGTCACCAACGCTGACAATCAGACTAAAGCACATCCCATGGCAATGGTAACTTTAGAATGGGGAGGGGTCAATGGCCTGAAACAGGTGGTGGTCTCCTGAAACATCCCAGTAGACTGTCTGCTTGGAAATGACCTGGAGTCCTCAGCATGGGCTGAGGTAGAACTAAAAACCCATGCAGCCATGCTGGGTATCCCTGAACTGGTGTGTGTAAAAACAAGAGCACAATGCAAGGCACAGGGTGAAAAAGTAGAGCTGGAGTCTGGAAGAAAGGCCCAGCCTACCAAGAGAAAAGGAAAGCCAGTTGGGAAACCAACTGCAACACAGTCAGAAAAAGAGAACCTCTCTTCTCAGGAAGAAGTTCTGCCCTCTGAGGGAACTGAGCCTTTGGAGCTTGAACCTTATCAGGTTGAGCTCTTAGGCCCAGGGGGACCCTCAAGGGAGGAGCTGTGTAAGGGACAAGAAACCTGTCCCTCTCTTGAAGGCCTTAGGCAGCAAGCTGCTGAAGAGTCCAAGGGCAAGAAAAATGGAACACATAGGGTCTATTGGGAAGATGGACTCCTGTACACTGAGGCCAGAGACCCCAAACCTGGTGCCACTAGGAGAGTGGTAGTGCCTCAGTCATTCAGAGAGTTTATTCTGACCTTAGCCCATGATATTCCCCTTGCTGGGCATTTGGGACAAACCAAGACGTGGGAGAGGTTAGTCAACCACTTCTACTGGCCCAATATGTCCCACAAGGTTAAGGAGTTTTGCCTCTCCTGCCCCACCTGTCAAGCCAGTGGTAAGACAGGTGGGCATCCAAAGGCCCCCCTCATTCCACTTCCAGTGGTGGGGGTCCCCTTTGAAAGAGTGGGTGTGGACATAGTTGGTCCCCTAGAACCTCCCACAGCCTCAGGAAATATGTATATCCTAGTAGTAGTGGATCATGCTACTAGGTATCCTGAAGCTATTCCCCTTAGGTCGACTACTGCCCCTGCAGTAGCCAAGGCCCTCATTGGTATCTTTACCAGAGTGGGTTTCCCTAAGGAGGTGGTGTCTGATAGAGGTACCAACTTCATGTCAGCATACCTAAAACACATGTGGAATGAGTGTGGGGTGACTTACAAATTCACTACACCATACCATCCACAAACTAATGGCTTAGTTGAGAGATTCAACAAGACATTAAAAGGCATGATCATGGGGCTCCCAGAAAAGCTCAAAAGGAGATGGGATGTCCTCTTGCCATGTCTGCTTTTCGCTTACAGAGAGGTGCCACAGAAGGGAGTAGGATTCTCACCCTTTGAACTTCTGTTTGGCCACCCTGTAAGGGGACCACTTGCTCTTGTTAAAGAAGGCTGGGAGAGACCTCTTCATGAGCCTAAACAAGACATAGTGGACTATGTACTTGGCCTTCGCTCAAGGATGGCAGAGTACATGGAAAAGGCAAGTAAAAACCTTGAGGCCAGCCAACAACTCCAGAAGTTGTGGTATGACCAAAAGGCTGCACTGGTTGAATTCCAACCAGGGCAGAAAGTCTGGGTTCTGGAGCCTGTGGCTCCCAGGGCACTCCAGGACAAATGGAGTGGCCCTTACCCAGTGCTTGAAAGGAAGAGTCAGGTCACCTACCTGGTGGACCTGGGCACAAGCAGGAGCCCCAAGAGGGTGATCCATGTGAACCGCCTTAAGCTCTTCCATGACAGGGCTGATGTAAATCTGTTGATGGTAACAGATGAGGATCAGAAGGCAGAGAGTGAACCTCTCCCTGATCTTCTGTCATCAGACCCAAAAGATGGCTCAGTAGATGGAGTGATCTACTCAGACACCCTCTCTGGCCAACAGCAAGCTGATTGTAGGAGAGTCCTACAACAGTTTCCTGAACTCTTCTCCCTAACCCCTGGTCAGACACACCTGTGTACCCATGATGTGGACACAGGAGACAGCATGCCTGTCAAAAACAAAATTTTTAGACAATCTGACCATGTTAAGGAAAGCATCAAGGTGGAAGTCCACAAGATGCTGGAATTGGGAGTAATTGAGCGCTCTGACAGCCCCTGGGCTAGCCCAGTGGTCTTAGTCCCCAAACCTCACACCAAAGATGGAAAGAAAGAGATGAGGTTTTGTGTGGACTACAAGAGGGCTCAACTCTGTCACCAAGACAGACGCCCATCCAATTCCTAGAGCTGATGAGCTCATAGACAAATTAGGTGCTGCCAAATTCTTAAGTACCTTTGACTTGACAACAGGGTACTGGCAAATAAAAATGGCACCTGGAGCAAAAGAGAAAACAGCATTCTCCACACCTGATGGGCATTATCAGTTTACTGTCATGCCCTTTGGTTTAAAGAATGCCCCTGCCACCTTCCAAAGGTTGGTGAATCAAGTCCTTGCTGGTTTGGAGTCCTTTAGCACAGCTTATCTTGATGATATTGCTGTCTTTAGCTCCACCTGGCAGGATCACCTGGTCCACCTGAAGAAGGTTTTGAAGGCTCTGCAATCTGCAGGCCTCTCTATCAAGGCATCCAAATGCCAGATAGGGCAGGGAACTGTGGTTTACTTGGGCCACCTTGTAGGTGGAGGCCAAGTTCAGCCACTCCAACCCAAGATCCAGACTATTCTGGACTGGGTAGCTCCAAAAACCCAGACTCAAGTCAGGGCATTCCTTGGCTTGACTGGGTATTACAGGAGGTTTGTGAAGGGATATGGATCCATTGTGACAGCCCTCACTGAACTCACCTCCAAGAAAATGCCCAAGAAAGTGAACTGGACTGTAGAATGCCAACAGGCCTTTGACACCCTGAAACAAGCAATGTGCTCAGCACCAGTTCTAAAAGCTCCAGATTATTCTAAGCAGTTCATTGTGCAGACAGATGCCTCTGAACATGGGATAGGGGCAGTTTTGTCCCAAACAAATGATGATGGCCTTGACCAGCCTGTTGCTTTCATTAGCAGGAGGTTACTCCCCAGGGAGCAGCGTTGGAGTGCCATTGAGAGGGAGGCCTTTGCTGTGGTTTGGTCCCTGAAGAAGCTGAGACCATACCTCTTTGGGACTCACTTCCTAGTTCAAACTGACCACAGACCCCTCAAATGGCTGATGCAAATGAAAGGTGAAAATCCAAAACTGTTGAGGTGGTCCATCTCCCTACAGGGAATGGACTTTATAGTGGAACACAGACCTGGGACTGCCCATGCCAATGCAGATGGCCTTTCCAGGTTCTTCCACTTAGAAAATGAAGACTCTCTTGGGAAAGGTTAGTCTCATCCTCTTTCGTTTGGGGGGGGGTTGTGTAAGGAAATGCCTCCTTGGCATGGTTACCCCCTGACTTTTTGCCTTTGCTGATGCTATGTTGTGAATTGAAAGTGTGCTGAAGCCTGCTAACCAGGCCCCAGCACCAGTGTTCTTTCCCTAACCTGTACTTTTGATTCCACAATTTGCCCACCCTGGCATCCAGATAAGTCCCTTGTAACTGGTACCTCTGGTACCAAGGGCCCTGATGCCAGGGAAGGTCTCTAAGGGCTGCAGCATGTATTATGCCACCCTAGAGACCCCTCACCCAGCACAGACACACTGCTTACCAGCTTGTGTGTGCTAGTGAGGACAAAATGAGTAAGTCGACATGGCACTCCCCTCAGGGTGCCATGCCAGCCTCTCACTGCCTATGCAGTATAGGTAAGACACCCCTCTAGCAGGCCTTACAGCCCTAAGGCAGGGTGCACTATACCATGGGTGAGGGTACCAGTGCATGAGCACTGTGCCCCTACAGTGTCTAAGCAAAACCTTAGACATTGTAAGTGCAGGGTAGCCATAAGAGTATATGGTCTGGGAGTCTGTTTTACACGAACTCCACAGCACCATAATGGCTACACTGAAAACTGGGAAGTTTGGTATCAAACTTCTCAGCACAATAAATGCACACTGATGCCAGTGTACATTTTATTGTAAAATACACCACAGAGGGCACCTTAGAGGTGCCCCCTGAAACTTAACCGACTATCTGTGTAGGCTGACTGGTTCCAGCAGCCTGCCACACTAGAGACATGTTGCTGGCCTCATGGGGAGAGTGCCTTTGTCACTCTGAGGCCAGTAACAAAGCCTGCACTGGGTGGAGATGCTAACACCTCCCCCAGGCAGGAGCTGTAACACCTGGCGGTGAGCCTCAAAGGCTCACCCCTTTGTCACAGCACCGCAGGACACTCCAGCTAGTGGAGTTGCCCGCCCCCTCCGGCCCCGGCCCCCACTTTTGGCGGCAAGGCCGGAGAAAATAATGAGAATAACAAGGAGGAGTCACTGGCCAGTCAGGACAGCCCCTAAGGTGTCCTGAGCTGAGGTGACTCCAACTTTTAGAAATCCTCCATCTTGCAGATGGAAGATTCCCCCAATAGGATTAGGGATGTGACCCCCTCCCCTTGGGAGGAGGCACAAAGAGGGTGTACTCACCCTCAGGGATAGTAGCCATTGGCTACTAACCCCCCAGACCTAAACACGCCCTTAAATTTAGTATTTAAGGGCTTCCCTGAACCTAAAGATTTAGATTCCTGCAACAACAAGAAGAAGGACTGCCTAGCTGAAAACCCCTGCAGAGGAAGACCAGAAGACAACAACTGCCTTGGCTCCAGAAACTCACCGGCCTGTCTCCTGCCTTCCAAAGAACTCTGCTCCAGCGACGCCTTCCAAAGGGACCAGCGACCTCTGAATCCTCTGAGGACTGCCCTGCTTCGACGACGACAAGAAACTCCCGAGGACAGCGGACCTGCTCCAAAAAGACTGCAACTTTATCCAAAGGAGCAGCTTTAAAGACCCCTGCAATCTCCCTGCAAGAAGCGTGAGACTTGCAACACTGCACCCGGCGACCCCGACTCGGCTGGTGGAGAACCAACACCTCAGAGAGGATCCCCGGACTACTCTACGACTGTGAGTACCAAAACCTGTCCCCCCTGAGCCCCCACAGCGCCGCCTGCAGAGGGAATCCCGAGGCTTCCCCTGATCGCGACTCTCTGAAACCTAAGTCCCGACGCCTGGAAAAGACCCTGCACCCGCAGCCCCCAGGACCTGAAGGACCGGACTTTCACTGCAGAAGTGACCCCCAGGAGTCCCTCTCCCTTGCCCAAGTGGAGGTTTCCCCGAGGAAGCCCCCCCTTGCCTGCCTGCAGCGCTGAAGAGATCCCTTGATCTCTCATTGACTCCCATTGCGAACCCGACGCTTGTTCTAACACTGCACCCGGCCGCCCCCGCGCCGCTGAGGGTGAAATTTCTGTGTGGGCTTGTGTCCCCCCCTGGGCCCTACAAAACCCCCCTGGTCTGCCCTCCGAAGACGCGGGTACTTACCTGCTGGCAGACTGGAACCGGGGCACCCCCTTCTCTCCATTGAAGCCTATGCGTTTTGGGCACCACTTTGAACTCTGCACCTGACCGGCCCTGAGCTGCTGGTGTGGTAACTTTGGGGTTGCTCTGAACCCCCAACGGTGGGCTACCTTGGACCAAGAACTGAACCCTGTAAGTGTCTTACTTACCTGGTAAAACTAACAAAAACTTACCTCCCCCAGGAACTGTGAAAATTGCACTGTGTCCACTTTTAAAATAGCTATTTGTGAATAACTTGAAAAGTATACATGCAATTGAAATGATTCAAAGTTCCTAATGTACTTACCTGCAATACCTTTCAAACAAGATATTACATGTTAAATTTGAACCTGTGGTTCTTAAAATAAACTAAGAAAAGATATTTTTCTATAACAAAACCTATTGGCTGGATTTGTCTCTGAGTGTGTGTACCTCATTTATTGTCTATGTGTATGTACAACAAATGCTTAACACTACTCCTTGGATAAGCCTACTGCTCGACCACACTACCACAAAATAGAGCATTAGTATTATCTCTTTTTACCACTATTTTACCTCTAAGGGGAACCCTTGGACTCTGTGCATGCTATTCCTTACTTTGAAATAGCACATACAGAGCCAACTTCCTACAACGATGATCTGGCACACCTTCTTTGGTGAGTAGTAGAGTGAACCACCTGTCATATGGAGGCACCGGAACCTGGCCATCAGGAGGCCGAAGGTCCTCTCTATGACTCTCCTCGTTCGCCCATGTGCCTCATTGTAGCATTCCTCTGCCCTTGTCCTGGGATTTCCCACTGGGGTCAGTAGCCATGACAGGTTGGGGTACCCAGAATCACCTGCAAATGTCGAGGGACAACTGTTAGACACACACTAACCCTTAGGGACAACCCCAGACAACTATTCACACAGTATAGGGTCCTTGTCCTCACCTATTAGCCACACACTGTGCCTCTGGAGTTGCCCCATCACATTAGGGATGCTGCTATTCCTCAGAATGTAAGCGTCATGCAATGAGCCAGGAAACTTGGCGTTCACATGGGAGATGTACTGGTCTGCCAAACACACCATCTGCAAATTCATAGAATGGTAGCTCTTCCGGTTTCTGTACACCTTTTCACTCCTGTGTGGGGGAACCAAGGCCACATGTGTCACATCAATGGCACCTATGATGTTGGGGATAAGTCCCAGGGCATAGAAGTCACCTTTCACTGTAGAAAAATCCTCCACCTGAAGGAACACGATGTAGCTGCGCATGTGTTTCAGCAGGGCAGACAACACTGTGGACAACACGTTTGAGAACATTGGCTGAGACATCCCAGATGCTATGGCAACTGTAGTTTGAAAAGACCCACTTGCCAGGAAATGGAGTACTGACAGGACCTGCACTAGAGGGGGGATTCCTGTGGCATGGCGGATAGCTGACATCAGGTCTGGCTCCAACTGGGCACACAGTTCATTGATTGTGGCACAATCAAGTCTGTAGGTGACTATTACATGTCTCTCTTCCATTGTCGACAGGTCCACCAGCGGTCTGTACACCGGAGGATGGCGCCATCTCATCACCTGCCCCAGCGGACGTGCCCTATGGACGAGAACAGCGAGCACAGAGTCAGCCAACACTGAGGTAGGAAAAATACAATTTAATTGCACACATTTGTCAATCCGCTATGTGCCTGTCTCTGTGTGTATGCAAAGCCTAGATATGTGTGACGCATTTCAAATTAATGCCATGTGGCCCCCTGAAATGGCAGCTGCCTGACCTGTAATGTGGGATCAAGGGGACATGAGGTAACTGTGCTGGGGTTGTACACCGTCGCGGTAGGCGGTCGAAGACCGCAGCGCAATCCTGCTTTGGTTAACATTGGACCCTATGGGGCCCAGGAGCCAATGACGATGTATGCCGGCGGTGACGGTACGCACTGCTGCGGACGTGACCGCCATTTTCTGTCTGTTCAATCACTTGATACCTGATCTTCGACAGGAGAAGACCTACACTGCAAGTGCTGCTGTGACCTCAGTCTGGAAGCGACGATGGCTCATGTGTCTGGGGAAAGGGCCCCTGCCTTCACATCGGAGGAGTTGGACAAACTAGTGGATGGGGTCCTCCCCCAGTACACGCTACTCTACGGTCCTCCAGACAAACAGATGAGTACACTGTGAGCATGCTGTACAATATGGGCAATGCCTGTTTGGAGTGGTGTGGATGGAAGATACGGGGGTGGGGGGGAATGAGGCCTGCATGATCGGACGGTGAGTGTATGTGCGTCTGGGCAAGGGTGGGAACTTGGGCCAATGACTGTGATGGTCCAGACGGTTACAGTTTTTCCTTTTGCCCTGTACTATTCCTCTAGGTCAGCGCCCACAAGAAGAAGGATATTTGGCGTGCCATGGCCAAGGACGTCCGGAACCTGGGGGTCCACCACAGACGGAGCACCCACTGCCGGAAAAGATGGGAGGACATTCGCCTCTGGAGCAAGAAGACGGTGGAGGCCCAGCTGAGGATGGCCTCCCAACGTGGGAGGGGTGCCCGTCGCACCATGACCCCCCTGATGTTCCGGATCCTGGCGGTGGCGTATCCGGAGTTGGATGGGCGCTTGAGGGCATCACAGCAGTCACAAGGGGGTGAGTACTGTCACATCCATCTGACTCTGCGCGCATTGGAGGTGTCTGGGTGGGGAGCTGGGCAGTGGGTTCCCCTAGACTAGGGCGAGCTTTTAGGCAAGGACCCTTTGTGAGGCAGGCTAAGTGGCACCCCAACCTCACCAGTGGTAAGAGCCATCAACACCTAGTCAGGCTCCTGTGACTTCAAGGTGTGCGGCAATCGGACATAGGCCATGTACCCCATGTCCCTGTGATTAATTAGGGAACTCTAAGTGCATGGCGTAGTGCAGAGGGCTGCTGTGTCTGTAGTGTCCGCCAACGGTAGCGGTATTGCATGCACTGAACATGACTTTCTTCTTTCTCCCCCCCCCTTTTTGTGGTCTCCCTGTTCTTGTGTGTATTAGCATCATCAGGCGGAGGAGCTGTGCCACCGGAGCAGGAGGGAGCTGCATCCCACATGGCCCTGGAGGCCGAGACAACGGAGTCAGAAGTCACCAGTGGGACGGAAGGCGAGGGGAGCTCCACAGCGGGGACAGGAGCAGAGACCCTTGCGGTGGCTGGCCTGTCTGTGCCCCCTGCATCAACAGGTACAGCCGCCACCCCCCCTACCAGCACCGCCCTCCCAGCAGCCCCTCAGCGTGTGTCCCGTGGCTGCTCACCCAGGAGGGTGGGCATCTCCTTCACCCCAGGCACATCAGGCCCTGCCCCAGTCAGCCCTGCTGCCCTCAGTGAGGAGGCTATTGATGGCAGACATTGTCCCTGTGTCTAGCCTCCCCCCTCCAACTTTCTCCACCCAGACCCTATCCCCAGTACCTCAGCCTATCCCAAGCACACCATCATACCAGCATGCACACACCTCAACACACAAGGGTGGCTCTGGCAAACATAAACACCACACATCCCACAGGCACTCACACAAGCATCATACCCATGCAGACATGCCAACATCCACTGCCTCCACTGTGTCCCCCTCCTCCACGTCTCCCTCCTCCCTCCCTGTCACATCTCCACTCACACCTGCATGCACTACATCTTCAGCCACTACCTCCATCACCAGCACACCCATCACCACACACCGCTCATGTGCAGTCACTACCCCCAGTACCATTCACACATCCCCTGTGTCCTCTCCCAGTGTGTCTGTGAGCCCTCCTCCTAAACTACACAAACGCAGCGCACACCCACCGACAGCCATCCACCTCACAACAGCCTCCAGCCCATGCACCTTCACCCAAAGTCAGCATACGAACACCTCCTACAACCACTACCTCTTCCTCCACTCCCAAACCCCCTCCATTTATCCGTCCCAGTGTGTCCAAAAAGCTTTTCCTCTCAAATGTTGACCTCTTCCCTACACCTCTCCCCGTCCATCCCCTATGGATCACCTTTCCAGGTCCCAACCCAGCACCTCAGCCACCACATCACCGGGCACAGTGGTGCAAGAAATATCTGGATTCTGGAGTGCGCCAAGCAACAGGGCTGCCAGTGTCCCAAGGAGCGAGTCCAAGGACATTCCCCCACCTCCAAAACAGAAGACGTTGCCCACATCCCGGAAGGAGAAGGCCAAAACACCTGCCACCAAGGGCTCAGCCAAGACAACAGTTGGGAGTGGCAAGACAGCTGCGCCACCATCCAAGGTGGGGAAGGGCCAGAAAAAGAAAGGCAAGTCAACTTCGCTGCCAACCTGCATGGCGGACAAGACTGCCACCGGCACTGCCACATGCACCGCCGCCACTGGCAGCGCCGCCAGCACCCAAGATACTGAGCCCTTCACCAGCACCGCAGACACTGTGCCCTTCAGCAGCACTGCGATCAGTGAGCCCGCCACCAGCACCGCCGCTCATGACACCGCCGCCAGCACCGAGGTCAGTGAGCCCGCCACCAGCACCGCTGACCAATGACTGCCGCAAGCACCGCCGCTACTGTCTCCGCCGCCAGCACCGCCAGCAGCCACGCCACATCCTGAGACAGTGGCACCACCACAGACATGGCTGCCAACCCCAGTGGTCATTCGTACAAGGCTGGTAGTCAGTTCCAGGGGCCTGGGCAGCTTCCATGTTGCCCCACCGTCAGTGGACTGTCACATCCACTACCTCAGTCCTTGGCAGGATGAAGCACTCTGGACACAAAACCCCCTCCAGAACCAGTGGAGAAAGGCATCCACTACCTCAGTCCTTGGCAGGATGAAGCACTCTGGGCACAAAGCCCCCCCCAGAACCAGTGGAGAAAGGCATCCACTACCTCAGTCCTTGGCAGGATGAAGCACTCTGGGCAGAAAGCCCCCTCCAGAACCAGTGGAGAAAGCCATCCACTACCTCAGTCCTTGGCAGGATGAAGCACTCTGGGCACAAAGCCCCCTCCAGACCAGTGGAGAAAGGCATCCAATACTTCAGTCCTTGGCAGGATGAAGCACTCTGGGTACAAAGCCCCCTCCAGAACCAGTGGAGAATGTTATCCACTTGAGAGACTGTGGTTTTGCACTCCCCAGGATAAAGCAGTGGGCAAACCACCCACTGGGGAGACTTGAGAGACTGTGGCTTTGCACTCCCCAGGATTAAGCAGTGGGCAAACCACCCACTGGAGAGACTTGAGAGACTGTGGCTTTGCACTCCCCAGGATAAAGCAGTGGGCAAACCACCCACTGGGGAGACTTGAGAGACTGTGGTTTTGCACTCCCCAGGATAAAGCAGTGGGCAAACCACCCACTGGAGAGACTTGAGAGACTGTGGCTTTGCACTCCCCAGGATAAAGCAGTGGGCAAACCACCCACTGGAGAGACTTGAGAGACTGTGGCTTTGCACTCCCCAGGATACATCAATGGGCATGGAGCCCCCTCGTGGAGCTGGCATCGTGCACTCATCCGGCTGAGGTGCCCCCCCTTCCCCCTGAGGTGCCTGTTTTTTTCCATCTGATGCCCCTGCAGTGTTCTCTCCGTTTCGATTGGATATCTTGTGTGGGCCTCGCCCATGCATTTTGGGCCCAGTGGTCCACGGACTATATTGGTGCAGTACCTGGACTTGAATTCTTGGTGTACATATGTGTTTATAGTGTATATCAAATTTTGACTAATGGATTTTACATGATTACAATCTTTCTACTCATTGCCTTTTAACATTGCGTCCTTCCAGGGGGGTTGGGGGGTGTAAATGTAATGTTTCAGCATGTATTGGTGTGTGTGTTGTTGTGGGTGAGGGTGGGGGTGTTGCGTGTGTGTGTCACTCTCTTTTCCCTCCCGCCTCCCCTGTGTTGTAGGTGCAGTACTCACCGTGGTCGTCGCCGCCGTCGGTCATGCTCCTGGTAGAGGAGCAGGAAGACAATCGCAGGGAGTATTTGGAGTTCAGGCTCCATGGCGTCCTGGTTCCTCGTGGGTTGTGTAGAGGTGAGTGTTTCCCCTTCCAAGTCCTGTTTCCGCCGTGTTTTCGTTCACATTGAATCCGCCCCAGAAAAGGTGGCGGATTGGCCTGTCATAATAGTGTGGGCGGTACATTGTCTTCCGCCTGACTGTTGGCGGTGACCGCCATGCTGTTTGTTTGTACCGCCTTGGGGGTCGGAGTGTTAAAGTGGTTGTCTATGTTGGCGGTTTTCGCCGTGGTGGTAATCCCATTTTTTTTCCGCCGGCCTGTTGGCAGTATTACCGCCGCTTTAACACCGACCGCCAGGGTTGTAATGAGGGCCATAGTGATTAATTATACATTCTGTCCTGCTGGCGCAATGGGCATGTGCTCCCATTTTATGCAGCTCTAGGGTATAGTTCTATTACAGGAGGGGCTGCAGATGCTTGTGTGTCCTCTTCTGTAATACTGACAGCTATGGCGTATGTGTAGCTCCAGTGCTATTTTGAGAAGGGGTTCCTTCATTTCCAGGGGGGCATGGCCCCCCTGGAAATGAAGGAATCACTTTGCCTCTGTACCTGCGCTGTATTATGGATGCTGGCATAGAGGTAAACATGCCACAAAAATCTCAAAAGTATTGTTGTGGTTGTTATCTTATGTAAATATACGTTCTAGAGTGCCCTCAATTGCTGGCATTATTTCACAAGAACTGCCTTCAGTATACCACCACCAGAATCTTGCCATGGTCATCTATTTTCGAAAGAACCACCTTCAGTATGCTAGGGTAATAGACACACTCAAAAGCATTACCCCATATTCTCACCCATGCTCACTTATAATGACTCATTCATATTAATTCTTTCACTCATTCATTCTCACTCACTTGCACTCTCTCATCCATACTCACTGACAGTTATGCTCACTCCCTACCACTCACTCTTTCCTACTCACACTGCCTCACACTCATCAACACTTCCTCGTAATTGTACATTCGTACCCACAATCTCTCGCTTTTTTACAGCCACTCTTTCACCCACTTAATCTCACTCACTGACTCACCCATACTCTCTGACACTTAGGAGCCCATTTCCTAAACTAAATAATGCAGTGCAGTGCAGCAGTCAAAGTTATTGGGCTGTGTTATGCTAGGAGGAGATACCATTATAGAGCCATTTTGTTACACCTGGCATCCTTGGTCTGTCTTTTTGCCTCTGTTTCCTTCATATTTGACTGTGTACTGGACTTCGTTGTCGCTGGTTTTTGGTTCTTGGTTCTTGGGGCACTTTAGCACTGCTGACCAGTGCTAAAGTGCAAGTGCTCCCTGTATAAATTATGATTGGTTATCCTGATTGGCATATTTGATTTACTAGTAAGTCACTAGTAAAGTGCACTAGAGATGCCCAGGGTCTGTAAATCAAATGCTTCTAGTTGGCCTGCAGCACTGATTGTGCCACCCACATGAGTAGCCCTGTAAACATAACTCACACCTGCCACTGCAGTGTCTGTGTGGGCAGTCCTACACTGCCAATTCAATCTGTAAAGTGCACCCACTTGTCAGGCCCAAACCTTCCCTTTTACTACATGTAAGTCACGCCTAACGTAGGCCCTAGGTAGCCCCGTGGGCAGGGTGCAGTGTGTTTAAAAGGTAGGACATATGTGTTTTACATGTCCTAGTAGTGAAATACTGCCAAATCCGTTTTTAACTATTGCAAGGGCTATCTCTCCCATATATTAACATGGGAACTGCCTCTAAATGTCTTTTGAGTGGAGCTTCCCATTGGGTGCAGGTAGAGATCTGGAGTTTGGCGTCTTTGAACTCACAATTTAAAAATACATCTTTTGGTATAGTTGGTTTTTTGATTGTGTGTTTGAAAATGCCACTTTTAGAAAGTGCAAAAAGACCAAGTGATGGACGGAATGCTGAACAATGTCAAACATTCACCCCCAATACAGAGATCTGGGCCTAAATCCATCATTTTTTGTTACTCATGCCATTCCAGTTTGGACCCAGCCCTATGCAAATCAGTCTTGACCCTGCTCTCCATGAGAACAGTCCAGCCCGAACTGCCAGGCCAGGTCATCCCTCAACTGAAAACAAGCATCCTCGGACTGGTTTCGAGGTTTCACCCTCCTCAGCCAGGCTAGCTTGACTCCAGTGGCATGGGGAGCATGCAACTGACTTCTGGGCATTTCCGTCCCACTTAGGCCAGCAATTGCAAAAAGAACAAGTGATGGACAGAATGCTGAACAATGTAGAACATTCACCCCAAGTACAGAGACCTGGGCCTCAATCCATAGTTTTTTTGCTACCGATGCCATTCCAGTTTGAACCCAGCTATATGGATATCAGTCTTGACCCTGTTCCCAGTGTCAGTGTGTTTTAATGTGTTGTCAGTATGCTTGACTGTGTCACTGGAGTTCTGCTAACCAGAACTCCAGTGCTTATGCTCTCTTTGTTTTCCAAATTTTTCACTATAGTCTAGTGACTCCATATTCCAATCCAGATTGGCACACTGGACCCCCCCTTATGAGTCCCTAGTATATGGTACTTAGGTACCCAGGGCATTGGGGTTCCAGGAGATCCTTATGGGCTGCAGCATTTCTTTTGCCACCCATAAGGAGCTCATACAAACACTCCTTCAAGACTGCTACTGCAGCCTGAGTAAAATAGCGCACACACTATTTCACAGCCATGTTCAATGCACCAGGTCACTTATAAGTCACCTATATGTCTAACCTTCAGACCCTGAAGGCTAGGTGCATAGTACCTGTGTGTGAGGGCACCCCTGCACTAGCAGAGGTGCCCCCACATTGTCCAGGCCCATTTTCCCAGACTTCGTGAGTGTAGAGACGCCATTATAAGTGTGCACTACATGTAGGTCAATACACATATGTAGCTTCACAATGGTAACCCTGAATATGGCCATGTGGGGTGTCTAACAACTGGCATTTGTACCCCAATACTGATTCCAGTATTGGTTGCACAATCCCATGCATCCAGGGGGCTCCACCATGGCAATCCAGTCCTGCCATACCAGCCTTCTGAGGTTTCCACTGTAGCCCAAGCTGCTGCCACCTCACAGACAGGCTTCTGCCTTCCTGGGGCTTGAGCAGCTTAATCCCAGAAAGGCAGAACAATGCATTTCTTTTAGGAGGGGTTTGTTACACCCTCTCCCTTTTTGGAAATAGGTGTTACAGGCATGGGAGGGGTACCCTCCCACAGCCTCTGGAAATCCTTTGAAGGGCACAGATGGTGCCCTCTGTAGGAGGCTGGCCTGGCTTATAGTGGGTACCTTGTGGTACTTACACCCTGTGCGAGGTCCAGTTATCCCTTATTAGTAGAATACAGGTGTTTCTCGCAGCTTAGGCTGATAGAAGGTAGCTATGGCAAAGCAGCTTAGGCTGAACTAGGAGACATGCAAAGCTCCTACTATACCACTTATATCATATAGCACAATATCATAAGAAATCACAATACTCAGAGTTACTAAAAATAAAGGTACTTTATTTTAGTGACAATATGCCAAAAGTATCTCAGAGAATACCCTCACTTAGAAGGTAAGTAATATACACAAGTTATATGACCACAAACCCAAAACAGGTACGTAACAGTAAGAAAAGTAGTGCAAACAATGTAGAATCATAATAGGATGCAATAGGTCTAGGGGCAACACAAACCATATACTCCAAAAGTAGAATGCGAATACCGAATGGACCCCAGACCTATGGGAGATTGTAGAGGGTCGCTGGGACTGTAGGAAAACAGTAAGGGTGTCCAAAATACCCTACCCCAAGACCCTGAAAAGTAGCAGTAAAGTTACCCTACTACCCCAGAAAGACACAATAGTCGTGATAGGGGGATTCTGCAAGAACCACAAGCACCAGCAAAACACTGAAGACGGATTCCTGGACCTGAGGACCTGAAAAGGAAGGGGACCAAGTCCAAGAGTCGCAATAGTGTCCAGGGGGGGCAGGAGCCCAGGAAAACCTGGATGAAGGTGCAAAAGGGCTGCCTCCGGGTGGAAGAAGCCAAAGATTCTGCAACAGCGAAAAGGGCTAGGAACTTCTCCTTTGGATGGAAGATGTCCCACGGCGTGCTGGATGTTGCAGAAGTGTTTCCACGCAGAAATACCCCAAACAAGCCTTGCTAGCTGCAAGGGTCGCGGTAGAGGTTTTTGGGTGCTGCTGGGGACCAGGAAGGACCAGGATGTCGCCCCTTGGAGGAGGAGACAGAGGGGGCTCTCAGCAACTCAGAGACCCCCGCAGAAGCAGGCAGCACCCGCAGAAGTACCGGAAGAGGCACTTAGAAGATCTGTGAACTCAGACTCACAAAAGGAGGGTCCCACGACGTCGGAGTCCAACTCAGCGGGTTGAGCACTGCAGGACGTAGTGTTGGGGACCCAGGCTTTCAGAATCCTTGGAGAAGTGCACAGAAGCCGGAGCAGCTGCAAATCACGCAGTACACAGGTTTTCTGTCTGGCGTGGGGAGGCAAGGACTTACCTCCACCAAATTTGGACAGAAGGGCCACTGGACTGTGGGAGACACTTGGACCCAGTTCCTGTGTTCCAAGGACCACGCTCGTCAGGATGAGAGGGGACCCAGAGGACCGGTGATGCAGTCTTTTTGTGCCTGCGTTAGCAAGGGGAAGATTCCGTCGACCCACAGGAGATTTCTTCTTGGCTTCCAGTGCAGGGTGAAGGCAGACAGCCCTCAGAGCATGCACCACCAGGAAACAGTTGAGAAAGCCGGCAGGATGAGGCGCTACAATGTTGCTGGTAGTCGTCTTGCTACTTTGTTGCGGTTTTGCAGGCGTCCTGGAGCAGTCAGCGGTCGATCCTTGGCAGAAGTCGAAGAGGTAAGTACAGAGGAACTCTGGTGAGATCTTGCATTCGTTATCTGAGGAATAGCCCAGAGCAGAGACCCTAATAGTCAAAAAAGGAGGTTTGGCTACTAAGAAAGGAGGCTTGGCTACTGAAAGAGGTAAGCACCTATCAGGAGGGGTCTCTGATGGCACCTGCTGGCACTGGCCACTCAGAGCAGTCCATTGTGCCCCAACACCTCTGAATCCAAGAAGCAGAGGTCTGGGACACACTGGAGGAGCTCTGGGCACCTCCCCTGGGAGGTACTGGTCAGGGGAGTAGTCACTCCCCTTTCCTTTCTCCAGTTTCGAGCCAGAGCAGGGCTGGGGGATCCCTGAACCGGTGTAGACTGGCTTATGCAGAGATGGGCACCATCTGTGCCCATCAAAGCATTTCCAGAGGCTGGGGGAGGCTACTCCTCCCCAGCCCTTCACACCTATTTCCAAAGGGAGAGGGTGTAACACCCTCTCTCAGAGGAAATCCTTTGTTCTACCTTCCTGGGACTGGGCTGCCCAGGCCCCAGGGGGGCAGAAACCTGTCTAAGGGGTTGGCAGCAGCAGCAGCTGCAGTGGAAACCCCGGAAAGGAAGTTTGGCAGTATCCGGGCTCTGTGCTAGAGACCCGGGGATCATGGAATTGTCACCCCCAATACCAGAATGGTATTGGGGTGACAATTCCATGATCTTAGACATGTTACATGGCCATGTTCGGAGTAACCATTGTGAAGCTACACATTGGTAGTGACCTATGTGTAGTGCACGCGTGTAATGTTGTCCCCGCACTCACAAAGTCTGGGGAATTTGCCCTGAACGATGTGGGGGCACCTTGGCTAGTGCCAGGGTGCCCTCACACTAAGTAACATGGAACCTAACCTTCACCAAGTGAGGGTTAGACATATAGGTGACTTATAAGTTACTTATGTGCAGTGAAAAATGGCTGTGAAATAACGTGGACATTATTTCACTCAGGCTGCAGTGGCAGTCCTGTGAAAGAGTTGTCTGAGCTCCCTATGGGTGGCAAAAGAAATGCTGCAGCCCATAGGGATCCCCTGGAATCCCAACACCCTGGGTACCTAGGTACCATATACAAGGGAATTATATGGGTGTTCCAGTGTGCCAATGAGAATTGGTAAAATTAGTCACTAGCCTGCAGTGACAATTTTAGAAAGCAGAGAGAGCATAAACACTGAGGTTCTGGTTAGCAGAGCCTCAGTGATACAGTTAGGCACCACACAGGGAACACATACAGGGCATACATTATGAGCACTGGTGTCCTGCCTAGCAGGATCCCAGTGACACATGGGCAAAAACAAACATACATACAGTGGAAATGGGGGTAACATGCCAGGCAAGATGGTACTTTCCTACACCCTCCTTGCACAATCCAGTCTACACAGGTTCAGGGACCCCCAGTCCCTGCTCTGGCGTGAAACTGGACAAAGGAAAGGGGAGTGACCACTTCCCTGTCCATCACCACCCCAGGAGTGGTGCCCAGAGCTCCTGCAGAGTGTCCCTGGGTTCTGCCATCTTGTTTTCAGGATGGTCAGGGAACTCTGGGAGCATCTGAGTGGCCAGTGCCAGCAGGTGATGTCAGAGACCCCTCCTGATAGGTGCTTACCTGGTTAGGTGACCAATCCCCCTCTCAGGGCTACTTAGGGTCTCTCCTCTGGGTGTTTCTTCAGATTCGGATTGCAAGACTCCAGCAGGAATCCTCTGCATCCTTTACTTCATCTTCTACTGACGAATCAACCACTGACTGTGCCAGGAACTCTACAAAATTGTAACAAAGATGCTAAGATGACTTCTGCAACATAGCATCTTCAGCTCCTGCCAGAAACTGCAACAGTTTCCGTGCTTCAGCAGGCACCTCTCTGCAGTGACGACTGGTTGCTTGGGTCCCCTCTCCAAACGACAGGTGTGGATCCAGCAACACGGGTGGTGAACTAAAGTGATTCCAACAGTCTCAACGTCCAGCTGTCCAAATTTGGTGGAGTTAAGAGCTTGCCTCCCCACGCAAGACAGGACCCCCATGTACCGCGTGACTTGCAGTTGCCAAGGCTTGTGTGCGACCTTCCAAGAAGTTCTTCATGCATAGCACAGCTTAGGCCCCCAGCACTCCATCCTGCAACGCATACCTCCCTAAGAGGTGGGAATCCTTTCAGTCGTCCTGCGTTGGCCTCCATTTGCATCTTCTTTGTCCCCATGCTGTGGGACTCCTGTGTGCACTGCCTGGTCTTCTGAGGGTCCTCTGAGTTGCTGAGAGCCCCCGCAGTCTCCCCCTCCTGGGTAGAGTGGACCTGGTCCTTCCTGGGGCCAGGCAGCGCCATTTTCCACAAACCACACGCTTTGCATTTACCAAGGCTTGTTTGCGGAATCCAGTGACAAAACACCAATTGCATTCATCCATCCGGCGTGGGACATCTTCCACTTCAAGCAGGAACCCACATCCATCTTCTTTGGTGCAATACTGACTTTGTCTTCTCACTGGTGGTTCTTCTTTTGCACCTTCATCTGGGTTAGCAAGGGGTCCTGTTCTCCCTGGACTCTTCAGTTCTTCTTGGACTTGGTCCCCTTCTTCCACAGGTCTTCAGGTCCAGGAATCCATTGTTAGTGTCTTGCAGTCTCTTCTGGTTCTTGCATTGTCTTCTATCACGACTTCTAGTGTGTTTTAGGAAAACTTGGTGCTGTGTTTTATTCTTGATTTCCTGGGCTCTGGGGTGGGGAATTTTATTTACCTTTGGTGTTTTCTTACACTTCCAGCGCCCCTCTACACACTACACTTGTTTAGGTGGGAAAACGACTTTCGCATTCCACTGTTTTAGTATATTGTTTGTGTTCCCGCTAGTCCCATTGCAACCTATTGTGATTTTCACTGTTTACACTATTTTCTGACTATTTACTTACCTGTTTTTGGTTACTAGTGCATATATTGTGTAATTTACTTACCTTCTAAGGGAGTATAGTCTCCAAAGTATTTTTTGCCTTGTGTCACTAAAATAAAGTACCTTTATTTTTGGTATTACTGAGTATTGTCTTTCATGTGTGTGAGTACTGTGTGATGACAGTGGTATTGCAAGAGCTTTGTATGTCTCCTAGTTCAGCCTTGACTGCTCTGCCTACAGCTACCTCTAGACAGCCTGGCTTCTAGACACTGACTACATTTAACGAATAAGGAATAACTGGACCTGGTATAAAGTGTATGCACCTGTGGTACCCACTACAAACCAGGTCAGCCTCCTACAAAAGTGATCATGGAATGCTGAACAATGTCAAACATTCCCACCCAATCTAGAGGTCTGGGCCTAAATGCATCGTGTTTTGCTACCCATGCCATTCCAGTTTGGACCCAGACATATGTAAATCAGTCTTGACCCTGCTCCACATGAGACCAGTCCAGCCCGAACTGCCAGGCCAGGTCTTCTCTCTACTGGAAACAAGCATCCTGGGATTAGTTTCAGGGTATCGCCCCTCCTCAGCCAGGCTAGCTTGACTCCAGTGGCATGGAGAGCACATGGACCACACCTGGGCATATGTGCCCACTTAGGGCAACAATTGCAAAAAGAACAAGTGATGGACGGTATGCTGAACAATGTCAAACATTCACCCCCAGTACAGAGATCTGGGTCTAAATTCATCATTCTTTTGCTACTCATGCCATTCCAGTTTGGAACCAGCCATGTGCAAATCATTCTTGACCCTGTTCCCCATGGGAAAGGTCCATGTCAACACCAGAGCAGTACGCGCTCTATTGGCGACAAAAATGCAAAAACCCAGCACTCTCAAAACAAAGTAATTTATGCATTGTGCTGATATGTTGTGGTTTAACCTTTTGCATTGCAGAGTTCAATCCTGAAAACTTATTTTTAATATGCTTACAAATACTGTTCCTTTGCAATGTATTGCTGCAGGTTTTCAGAGTGTGTTAAGGTGTGGCCCCTTTCCAGGGCCTTCCAGAGACTTTCCCTGCAACATGCCTGGGCGTGGTTCTGGGCTGGGCCAAGACTCTATAAAAGAGAGCCAGCCCAACTCCCAGTGCTCACTATTCAGAGGTCCCGGTGCAGAGCAGCAGCTTCTTCCTGAGCTCCTGTCCCGGCGGGCTATTTGGATCTTCCAGTCTTCTGCCCTAATCCATCATTGGTGATCATTGTTCCAGGCGGTAAGACGGTGGTTGGACTGTCCCGACACCGTTATTGAGAATTTTCATATTCTTAGTTTAAATTCATAAATGAGTAACAGATTACTTGCGCGCTACCATTTCTTGACATTTATATGGTAGTTTACAAATAGGCAAGGCGCGCAATTTATTTCATAAAGGTTTGACTTTGTTATTACTTGCGCGCTACCATTTCTTGACATTTATATGGTAGTTTACAAATAGGCAAGACGTGCGATTTATTTCATAAAGGTTTGACTTTGTTATTCATTGCGCGCTACCATTTCTTGACATTTACATGGTGGCTTAAGAATCGGCAAGACGCACAATTCGTTTTATGGTATTTAAACATTGTTGTCCATTGCACGCTACTATTTCTTGACATTTACATGATGTTTTACAAATTGGCAAGACGCACAACTCGTTTCATGAGCATTTAACTTTGTTGTTCATTGCACTCTACCATTTCTTGACATTTACATGGTGGTATAAGAATCGGCAAAAGAAGCGCGATTCGTTTCATTGTACTTTGATCTTGTTATTTATTGTGAGCTGTTATTCCTTGACATTTACATAGTGTTTTACGAATCGGCAAGACGCACGATTCGATTAATGAAGATTTGACTTTGATATTCATTGCGTGTTGCCATTTCTTGGTATTTTACATGGTAACACTCGAATTGGCAAGACGCACGATTTTCTCCTCGAGTTTAATTCATGTTGTTTATTGTATGCCACTATTCTAAGATACCTATTATATAATATTCGAGTTGACAAGTTATGTGATTTGTTTCCTGAATCCATATTGTGTTATTCATGGTGCACAATCCTTTTATGGTGTTTACTATATATATATCTGCAACATGCGCAATTTGTGTTATAACATTTTAAGAGTACACAGAAGGCCAGAGTTTCTAGATGCAATATTGTATGGTCCTAGTATACATTCTCAAAACAGGATTTATATGACTGGTTTAAAATTTAGTCAGAATGTTTTTTTTCTGATTCTCATGTAAAGGAAAGTACTTGAACAAGAAAGTTTTCATTTAATTCATCTTGATTCCCCTACAGGTATCCGGCCATCTTGAAACTTAGTCATTTTAAAACTTAACTCTTAGATTGTTCATGTTTTCAGAGTGACGAGGCTTAGAATCATAGTCTAGTATTGATTTCATGAGATATAATTTTCATATTGTGTGTTCTAACCTTTTTCTTACTACAGGTCTTCTTCCCAGCTGTTCCCTTCCTAATCCCCTCTTCTCCTCTTGAACTCTCTCAGTCTCTGTGATTTATCTATCAGAGTCTTGGAGCTGTTCAGTGGTGGACGTGTTGGGAACGTGCACAGACCCCGAGGATCTGGTGACTCTGACAGACCAGTCCAAACTGCCAGGCTAGGTCTTCTCTGCGTGGTGAAAAAAATAATTGATGGATTAAACCCAGATCTGTGACTTGGGGTGAATGTTTGATTTGTTCCGCATTCCGTCCCTCATTTGTGTTTGTTTGGTATTCTCGCCCTAATTGTGCCGGGTATGCCCAGGCGTGGATCCTGGGCTCACTATACCACTGGATTCAAGCTATCCTGGCTGAATAAGGGTGATACCCCGGACTTAGTTCCAGGATGATTTTTTCTGGTCCAGGGAGGACCTTGCCTGGCAGTTCGGGCTGGACTGTGCCCATGGAGAACAAGGTTAAGATTGTTTTACATATGACTGGGTCCAAACTGGATGGCAGGGTGAGCAAAAGAATTGATGTATTACACCCAGATCTGTGACTGGGGATAAATGTTAGATTGGTTCCACATTTTGTCCATCATTTGTATTTGTTTGCTTTTGTTGCCCCAAGTGCGTGGGTGCTGGGCTCACTATGCCACTGTATTCAAGCTAGCCAGGCTAACGAAGGGTAACGTTCTGGAACCAGTCCCAGGATGCTTGTTTCCTGTCCAGGGAGGACCTGGCCTGGCAGTTAGGGCTGGACTGTTCCCATGGGGAACAGGGTTCAGACTGATTTGCATATGGCTGGGTCCATACTGGGGTGGCGTAGTGAGCAAAAGAATTGATGACTTATACCCAGATCTGTGACTGGGGATGAATGTTTGATTGGTTCCACATTTTGTTTGCTTTTAAAAAGTGGTCATTTTCTTGCTGAACCATTCTGTGCCTCTGCCTGTCTGTGGAATCCACACCTGGGTCAGACTGACAGTTGGGCTGTTTGTGAATCCCCTCTAGACAGTGACACAAAGATAGCTCAGGTTTGTCCTGCATATCCTGATGAGTCTTCCTAGGCTAGAGTGGGGAGGGAGGAGGTGACACCTACACCTGAAAGGGCTATGCCTGTCCCCACAAAATTCAGTCTCCAACCCCCCTGGTGTGTGTCTGGGACCAGGCCTGGGCAAGGCAGGGTGTTGTGAACAAGAGACTTTCCTTTGAGGTTTGCATTTTTCAAAGGCAGGAATAAGTGTACGTAGTGGACCCAAAATGACCGATTTTTTTTTAATACTTCTGGTTCAAGAGGAACCTCTGCCTATGAGAAGCGATGAAGAGCTGGAGGAGGAGTACTGCCCCTTGCTGTGTGTGCTTTGCTGAGTTGTCCTGCAGTTGCTGCTTCTGCCTTAAAGATGACAAAGACTGGACTTTGCTGTGTATCCTGCTTGTGAAGATTCTCCAAGGGCTTGGACTGAGCCTGCCTCCTGTTCTGAAGTCTCAGGGACATCAAAGACTTCATCTGCCAGTGCCTGGGCTCTTCTACTGAGAGTCCTGACTTGCTAAGTAGTGCCAAATCCAATCCCTGGGCTCTTAATAGTGGAAGCTAGTAAATTGTGGGAGAAAATCAACGCACTGCTGTGTGCGTGTCAGAAAAATCAGAGCATCGCCTGTCCCATGGCTGAAAATTAGACGCAGCGCCTGCCTTGCAGCTGGTGAATCGATGTAATGCCTGTTTCCAACGCAGACCATTCTCACAGCACCAGAATTTCCCACTCTTCGACCCTGGGTGTCAAAATCCTCAACATCACTGCACAGACCTGAGCCTGCGAGAAAAGAATTGAGGCATCGCTTTCCCGGCGGAGACAGAATCGACCACAGCCTCACTTGCACGTAAGGAATCAATACATCGCAGGGTTTTCCGACAAACACTCACCTGTGTGGCTTTATTTTTTATGCATACCAAGTACTTTGTGCTAAAACAACGCATCGATTGATTTCTATGGATTAAGATTTTGTTTGCTTTAAAAATTCATATCTTTGCTTGTATTTGTTCGATTTTTGTCATTTTGATCTTCTCTCATTTAGATAAATATTGGCTAACAGGTGTGGAGTACTTTTGTGGTCATTTTCACTGTGGTACTGTGTGTGTTGGTACAAACACTTTACACATTGCCTCTGAGATAAGCCTGACTGCTTATGCAAGCTACCAAGGGGGTCAGCAGGGGTTATCTGAGATGTATATCTCCCTTCCCCTGACTAGAGTGGGGGGACCCTACTTTGACATGGTGCAAACTGACTGCCAACTAGAGACCCCATTTCTAACACATATACTAAAATATAGCACTGCTCCTCTCTTCCACATCGCTGGTGCACAAGCAGGCTTCCTAGCACCACCCACACATCCCTTTGCATTATGGTGCATAGTTGAATGCTTGATGTCTAGCATATGTTTTGTACTTGAAGGTTAAACTTTCAGTACAAAATAACAAGCCTAGATAAACTTTAAAACTTTTCCACATTGCATGTGTATTTTATAGTGCAGCACACATACAATGTGTAACAAGTTAGAAGAACTTAAAACATTTCTCCAACTTAATTCTTGTGTTGTGAAGGTTTTTTTTTGTGCAAAGTCCTGGCTAAACTTTTGAGTTGTAGTGTTAGAACACCCATATAACACCAATAACATGCAGCTACAATGCAAAATAGCACAAACCAGCTCAACGTACTATTTATGCTACTTTAAGGCTACTTTCCAAGGTAAAATATTTTTGCACTGGAAAGTAAATAGTTTATCAAGACTTTGCTCTAGTTTGTGTCACTTTGTGTGGCTTTACACCAGCTTACATGCTTGATAAATCTGCCCCTGAATCATTTTTCCTTCATTCTCACTGCCTTTCACTCACTTACTTTCATGTACACATGCAGACACATGCTCACACATAAAGACACTGTAGAAAAGTACCATCTTTCTTGGTATGTTACCCCCAATTTCTGCCTGTTTGTCAGTGTGTTTTGCCTGTCTCACTGGGAATCGGCCATGGAAATCGGCAATGGAAAGGGCAAAGAAGCACAGCACAAGTGCATGGGCTGTGCAGGGGAAACCAGGGGCACAGCACAACACAACACCAACAACCTTTGCATGGAGGTACTCTGCCATGCCAAGGCTGTTGGAAAGGCAAATCCAGTCCAGGAGGGTAGGGTAGAATGTAAAACTGGGCTTCTGTCACAGGACAGGTGGTATTGTCACAACGTGAACTAGGGGACAATGTCCAGTCTCAGGCCATTTCTGCACGTGGCATTTACCATTGACAACAGTTGCCACTACCACCTGTGCTGTGTGTGCCGGTCAAGTAGCAAATGGCAGTTAGGTGCCCATGGAACAAACACACCCAAAATAGAGGGTTCAAGATGACGACGTGACCAATCCCCTTCAATTTCTAACAAAGTGTAAATCCTGTCAAATGCTCATGTCTATAGGTGCAATAAACATAATGTATTGTTACTTACATTATGAAGTACACAGCAGTAATGTCATACCCATGCTGCCCATTCCAGGGTCTACCCCGTGCCTGTGTTACAATAGCTGCAATGCCACCTTGCAACATCTCAACTGTCATACTACTAAGACAATAGCATTGAAGGGGAGGACATATGTGTCTAGCTAGTGAAACACACCCACGCAGTCATAAGAGGAAATGGAACACTGCCAGGCCCATCAGTGCAAATCCAATGTAGCACACATTGGCAAACATCAACATGACACACTACCAATGCTGACACCTGTATCATGTCATGCCAATGCAATACATGGTATGTGATAGGTCTCAGCAACGTATAGGTGTATGTGAAATATCAGAGACTGGGTCAGTCCTATATTGTTATGTGTGGTGCAAGTGGCATCAGAATACCCAAAGGCATTGCAAGGCCTCACCATGCTAATGGAATTAGAGGGAGGGTTGAGTAGGACAAGAAGGTGGCAACACACAATTTGGACTGAACCTACACCTAGAGGATGTGACGCAGACAATTCCCCAAACTGCCCACACTGCATGTGACATGCAGGTGGGGCATAGGCCTGTGAGAATGCTAATATTAATGACAGGAACAATGAACAGGAACCAAGATTACAATGTTCCACTAATAGGAAGTCAGTGACATCAGATTACAACTGCCACAACACAGACACACTAAGGCCCTCATTCTGACCTTGGCGGTCTTTTCGCAAGACCGCTGAGTTACCGCCGCGGTGAAGACCGCCGACCGCGGCGGTATGCCGCTGTGCGCATTCTGACCGCTGGGAGCGTTCCGCCGGAAAACCGCCAGCAGCCACACTGGCGGTCGGCAGGAAAGTGGAGACTGGTCAACCTCCACCGCCACGCCAGCAGAACACCGCCCACAGAATTACGACCCACATTTCTGTGTGGCGGTCTTCTGTTGGCGGTCTTCTGTTGGCGGTCACCTCCCCATGGCTCCCGTCGCCTCCCGGAGGACCAACGCACAAGGTAAGTTGACCGTCCGTGAGGGGAGGGGGAGGGGGGGTGTTGTGTGATGTGGGCGTGCATGGGGGTGTGCGTGTGAGTGTGTAGAGGGGGTGTGTGAGTGCGTGTATGCGGGCGGGGGGTGCTGCTGTGTCTATGGGTAATGTGTGCTGTTCGGCAGGTGCGCATGTCTGCATGTATGTGTGCGGGTATGTGTCCCCGTTGTGTATGTGTGTGTAGGGGGTGTGTATATGTGCATGTTGGGGGTGTGTGCATGTCGGGGTGCATGTATGTGCATGTCAGGGTGGGGGTGGGGAGGGGGTTCGTACCACCTCTGGGGGGTGGCAGGGGGGTGGAGGGTGTGGGGGGAGGACTCGGGTGGGTAGTGGGGGGTGGGGGAGACCCCTATCAGTGCCAGGGAAGGAATTCCCTGGCCCCGATAGTGCTTACCGCCATGGTTCGCATGGCGGTTCCCGCCCGCAAGAAACCGCGGCGGTAGGCAGGGTCATGATACCGTTGGCGGTCTTGGGACGACCGCCGGGCCGGAGTGCGCAAACTCCAGCCCGGCGGTCATGACCGCCGTGGCGGTCGGAGTGGGGAAGTGGCGGTCGGTCGCGGCGGGGACCGCCGCGGTCAGAATGCCATTTTTAATACCGCCGGTCTGTTCGCGGTCCGACCGCCGTCTCTCCGCCGACCGCCAGGGTCAGAATGAGGGCCTAATTGTACAATATCTCATTGCAGAGGACGATGGCTCTCCTGTGGATATGCCTGTCCTGGACTACCCTGATGACATGGATGACGAGCTGACAACCATTAGCCAGCAAACCCTCCAAGATGTCCTTGGAACCCTCCAGACACCACCTTCACTCGCAAGGAGGAGCACAGATGTAGCAGCCATCACAGAGGACCTACCCACCACCCCAATAGTACGACCTGCCTGCTCCAACACAGCTGAGGACTCTGATGACACTGGTACCATCTTTGAGAGGACAGTAGTGGGAGTACAGCGGGAGCTGGCCAAGGAGGTGCGGGTGGGGATGCAAAATATGGCAGCCAGCCTTGAGGGGATGCGCATGTGCATGATGTCATCCACAGAACAGTCAGCAGCCATGCAAGTCCAACAATCCCTACTGCAAGGACTACAACAGTGTGTGAGGGATTTCACCACAGCATTTAGGGAGTTGCCACAACACCTGGCATCTCAAACATTTCGATGCCTGCATGACTGCAATCATGACCCCCTCAGGGCCAACCTGGCTGCCTACCACAGCAATGTAGCTGCTATACTCAATAACCAGCAGCACAGCTTTGCTGCAGTAATGCCCTTAATTGCCCCACAGTTGGCAGGCACCGGGAATTCAGTCCACATCTTCAAACACTGAAGTGTGTGTTGCCCCCTCAAACCCACCACCACCAAGGGCAGAGTAGACGACACACACATCAGAAGAGAAAGGCGTGGAACAGATCACCTTCAGCCGTAGGAGCACCCGGTAGCACCAGTCCATGCCACATGGGCACTGATATTCCTATGTCCTGTGCTTGTGAACATGAGAGTCTTGCTACAGTTGGTAACATGCACTGTTCTCCAGTACACTGTTTACCTTACCACTATGGACTGCAATTGTCTCCCACTACCAATTTGGCAATTTATGTTCCTCTGCACTGAATGACACTCCATCACAGCATGTCCAATGACATGTCCCTCACCATTGCACTTGTGTTGCGTCACAATAGAAGGCGTCACACTAATGGACTTTCAATCCTGGACTATGTAAATATTGTACTACAGCACTTTAAAATAAACAGCACCTACACAAACACTTTGTCTCTGTGTAATGTGACACATCAACTGTGTAGGTGATTTGTGATGCATATAACATGTCAATGGCCACAGAATGTCAATACAATGTGGGCTGGTATCTATGCACAATGGTCTGGATTTTATCATCATCTGTGCTGCCTTTGGCTTATTTCTGAAGTTAAAGCATCACAAACAGTATAATGCTGTGTAGAAATGTATGTCAGGTCCAAAGTATATACAAGATGAAACTCAATGTGGCCCACATTCCCTACAAGACAATCATTATGTATGTGACATGTGACTCTAAACTTTAATCCCACACCCACACCATACTGCAGGAATGGATGTGTACGAGTATATGGACAGTAGGGTCACCTGGGAGTACAATGTAATAAATCATAGGTATGATCTATATATACACTGAACTTCATAAGATTATGACACCAATCAGTTTATCAGAGTTCACATGAACATCAGGCTGCAGGCAGACATCCAACAGTGACCAAGATTCCACACAGGACTCAAACAATGACAGTTTGAAAATCACACCGACCTTTACAACACATTGGGAGCCATTGTTACCTTGAATGGTGGGTGCAATGGATGGCAGATGCATAGAGAAGTAGCTTTGTTGTATCTGCCAATGTGACAGCTCATTTGGAAGTGGGAGTAACCATGTCAAGAATGGGATGTGGATGCAGGATGGAACACATGGGTAAACACAAATTTGACACTTTACACTCATGCAAAGGCCCTGATCCCCAAGCATATGGCACATACTGTAAAGGAGTACAGCAAACTTAATTATATATGTATGAAAGGAAACTTAAACTATGGCAAAATCCTAAACTAACCTAACCTATCCTAACTATACATTACCCACAACTGGCCCTAAATACCCTAAGCTAAACTTACTTACCACATGTAACTAAACACTCTAAACATCAACTCCCCACCCCTCTTATATGACGGGACACGCATTAGACAACATATACTAACCTAAACACATACCAACGAATCCTAAACAAATGTATATATTTATTTTTATTTTATTTTTATAATACACATAAACCCCAACATCATCCAACACCCACCCACCCACAAACAAACATGTAATACTATAACTCCTCCCACCCCAAACCCACTTATCCTAACTAAACTAACAGCCTACTCTAACCTAACACTAAGCCCCCTAAACCCACTAAAGAAAAAGTATGAGGAAAGAGGAGGGAGGGGATGGATTTAGGGGTGAGGATTGTAGGAAAGTACCATCTTGCCTGGCATGTTACCCCCATTTTTACTTGCATGTCAATTTGTTTTTGCCTGTCTCACTGGGATCCTGCTAGCCAGTACCCCAGTGCTCTTAGTTTGTGGCCTGAATGTGTATCCCTGTGTGGTGCCTAACTGTGTCACTGAGGCTCTGCTAACCACAACCTCAGTGCTTATGCTCTCTCTGCCTTTAAAATTGTCACTATAGGCTAGTGACCATTTTCACCAATTCTGATTGGCACACTGGAACACCCTTATAATTCCCTAGCATATGGAACCTAGGTACCCAGGGTATTGGGGTTCCAGGAGATCCCTATGGGCTGCAGCATTTCTTTTGCCACCCATAGGGAGCTCAGACAATTCTTACACAGGACTGCCGCTGCAGCCTGAGTGAAATAACTCCATGTTATCTCACAGCCATTTTTCACTGCACTTAAGTAACTTATAAGTCACCTATATGTCTAACCCTCACTTGGTGAAGGTTAGGTGCAAAGTTACTAAGTGTGAGGGCACCCTGGCACTAGCCAAGGTGCTCCCACATAGTTTAGGGCCAATTCCCTGGACTTTGTGAGTGAGGGGACACCTTTACACACGTGCACTACATATAGGTCAATACCGATATGTAGCTTCACAATGGTAACTCCGAATATGGCCATGTAACATGTCTAAGATCATGGAATTGTCCCCCCATGTCAAATCCGGTATTGGGGTGCCAATTCCCATGCATCCCCGGGGCTCCAGCATGGACCCTGGGTACTGCCAAATCAACTCTCTGGGGTTTTCACTGAAGCTACCGCTGCTGCCAACCCACAGACAGGCTTCTGCCCTTCTGGGGTCTGGGCAGCCCAGTCCCAGGAAGGCAGAACAAAGGATTTCCTCTGAGAGAGGGTGTTACACCCTTTCCCTTTTTGAAAATAGGTGTTAAGGGCCTGAGCGGAGTAGCCTCTCCAACCCTCTGGAAATGCTTTGAAGGGCACAGATGGTGCCCTCCTTGCATAAACCAGTCTACACCGGTTCAGGGAACCCCCAGCCCCTGCTCTGGTGCAAAACTGGACAAAGGAAAGGGGAGTGACCACTCCCCTGTCCATCACCACCCTAGGGATGGTGCCCAGAGCTCCTCCAGTGTGTCCCAGACCTCTGTCATCTTGAATCCAGAGGTGTGAGGGGACAATGGAGGCCTCTGAGTGGCCAGTTCCAGCAGGTGACGTCAGAGACCCCTCCTGATAGGTGCTTACCTGACTAGGTGGCCAATCCTCCTCTGAGGGCTATTTAGGGTCTCTCCTGTGGGCTTTTCCTCAGATAACAAATGCAAGAGCTCACCAGAGTTCCTCTGCATCTCCCTCTTCAACTTCTGCCAAGGATCGACCACTGACTGCTCCGGGACGCCTGCAAAACTGCAACAAAGTAGCAAGAAGACTACCAGTGACATTGTAGCACCTAATCCTGCCAGCTTTCTCAACTGTTTCCTGGTGGTGCATGCTCTGGGGGCTGTCTGCCTTCACCCTGTACTGGAAGCCAAGAAGAAATCTAAGTGGGTCGACGGAATCTTCCCCCTGCTAACACAGGCACCAAACTTCTGTTTCACCGGTAATCTGGGTCCCCTCTCATCGTGACGAGCGTGGTCCGTAGAACACAGGTGCTGGATCCAAGTGACCCCGACAGTCCAGCGGTCCATCTGTCCAAATTTGGCAGGGGTAAGACCTTGCCTCTCCTCGCTAGACAGTAATCCTGTGAACTGCATAAACTGCAGCTGCTAGGGATTCTGTGCAATTTTGCAAGGAATACTTTGTGCACAGCATAGCCCTGGTCCCCAGCACTCTGTCCTGCAGTGCTCAACTCGCTGAGGTGACCACCGGCTTCGTGGGTCTTTCCTTTGTAGTGTTGAGATGATTGCCATGCTCAGTTTTCTTGAACCTGTGTTCAAGTACTTCTGCGGGTACTGCCTTCTTGTGCGTGGGCTCTCTGTATTGCTGAGCACCCCCTCTGTCTCCTCTTTTAAGTGGCGACCTCCTGGTCCTTCCTGGGGCGAGGCAGCACCCATTTTCTTTAACAGTGACCTTTGCAGCTAGCAAGGCTTGTTTGTGGTCTTTCTCCAAAGAAACAACTCTGCATCCTCCAGCACACAGTGGGACATCTTCTGTGCAAAGAAGTTGATCCTGGCATCTTCCGTTGTTGCAGAATCTTTAGCTTCTTCCACCCAGAGGCAGCCATTTTGCACCTTCATCCAGGGTTTTGTGGGCTCCTGCCCCCCTCTGGACACTTTTGTGACTCTTGAACTTGGTCTCCTTCCTTTACAGGTCCTCAGGTCCAGGAATCCATCTGCAGTGCTTTGCAGTCAGTTGTGGTCTTTGCAGAATTTCCTATCACGTCTTTAGTGTGTTTCTGGGGAAGTAGGGTAACTTTACTCCTACTTTTCAGGGTCGTGGGGTAGGGTATTTTAGACACCCTTAGTGTTTTCTTACACTCCCTGCGACCCTCTACACACTACACTAGGCCTGGGGTACATTCGTGGTTCGCATTCCACTTTCTTAGTATATGGTTTGTGTTGCCCCTAGGCCTATTGCATCCTATTGTATTCTACAATGTTTGCACTACTTTTCTAACTGTTAACTTACCTGATTTTGGTTTGTGTGTATATTTTGTGTAGTTTACTTACCTCCTAAGGGAGTATATCCTCTGAGATCTTTTTGGCACATTGTCACTAAAATAAAGTACCTTTATTTTTAGTAACTCTGAGTATTGTGATTCTTATGATATAGTGCTATATAAGTGGTATGGTAGGAGCTTTGCATGTCTCCTAGTTCAGCCTAAGCTGCTTTGCTATAGCTACCTCTATCAGCCTAAGCTTCTAGAACACTACTAATCTACTAATAAGGGATAACTGGACCTGGAACAAGGTGTAAGTACCATCAGGTACCCACTATAAGCGAGGCCAGCCTCCTACAAGGATCAATAAGTTCAAAGATTGGCCCTCCTCAGCATTTTCCTTATCCCTCGCAGTCTCCTGCTGTTGCGGGCCACCTCCTGCTGCAGAGTGTCCATGCGGCGCAACATACGTTGCATGTCACGTTGTAGGGTTCTTAAATCTGCCATGTCCATTACTGCAACTGTGGTTGTCTGTGTAGCACTTGATGTAGCAGGTGCTGGTGCCGTAGTTGGAGGTGGAGGTGCAGAAGGTGCTGCTGTAGGGCCTTGGGCTGACGAGGTTGAGGGACCAGCTGGAGTGGCTGTCATCCCAGTGTCCACTGTGCTTTGAGTTGCTGTGGTGGTGGCAGTTGTGGCCAATGCTGACCCCCTTGGCTAAATGCCCTCCATGCCCCTGTGGCTCTCTCATAACGATACTGTCTAGCCATCAAATGGAACCCAGCCTCCACATCAAGGATGTGTCGGTACCACACTGCCCGCCTCTGAAATTCATGGATTTCCTGTGCATTCTTGTTGGCAGCTGTAAAAATAGAGACAGGCAAACATTAGTGACATCATTGTGTGATACATGTACAGATGATGATCTAACATTTCCTCACAAATAGCACATGCAGTCCAAATCACAGTACAGATGATAGAATGTCCCTGAGGAATGACATGCCAACGTAGCCTACCCCTCAACTATCTAACAGCAAAGCAATGCACAACAAGTTGTGTACTTAATTAAATGATCTGTGCATATTTGTAGTGCTATTCGTCACATAACAAATAGTGCAAGTACTCAACATGTGCCAGGCCAACTAATCCCTATGTTCTGTATCAAATTCAAGGCACACAAGATCTGTGATTTGTATATGGAACTGGCAGAATGGTATGCAGCTGGTAATCATAAGGGGGCATTGTAGTTTGTCACACATGAATGCTTGAATTACATGGCTGCCATCTACACTGTGACCATCACACCTAGCTACACATATTTTCTCCCCCTAAACCTGTGCCGGGGGGGATGGGCGTGCAATACATATTTTCAACCATCAATGACAACCACAAAGCTTTGTCCGGCTGTACATGGATTTAGTCAGTCCACCACAGGTAAGAAGGCCTGCCAACTAGGATTGAGTCAACCATTAGACAATCAAATCTACATTCATGTTTCTATTTCTGGACAACGATCAACATCAGATCTCACTGACACATTTCCTAAATCAACCACATTGATGCAAGCACCCATCTGGCCTTGACCTGCATGCACGCCTATGACATTTCACTCAAGTGCCATGTAAATGGAGTACAATATGTGGAGCAAGATGCTGCGGGACAGTCACCCATACAGTCCTACATGTTCATTCTTCAACAGGGATGCGCAAGTTGGTGTGTAAAACTGATGCATCACTATTCTGTGTGAATTGGGTATGACTTGCTGACTAAATTATGACACTTGCCACCTCCAAAGCAATTTTTGGCATACATGTAGAAACAAATCACCTTGTTCACCTGCCCATGCCTATTGCACAGCACTCAACTCCCAAAATATGACTCTCTGCCAGTGAATGTCTAACTCTTCCATGGAACACTATGTCAACCTCCAGTCAAGTCACATATCAGATCACGTGCCAGCTCATATCTTGCAATGAGTCCAACACACAGGAGTCAATCACACAACAGCTGCAAACACAACACATGACAAACATAATAACACTTACTGGATACGTCTGGGTCCGTGAATCGAGCCACTTCACCTATTGTGTAGGGGGTTGGTCCACCTGTAAAACATGAAAGGGTGATATGTGCTCAATGTATGCTCACTGTACAAAAGTTGGAACAACAAATCACTGTGTGTGACATTTTATATGATAGAGCTGCACATCAGGCATGTAGACACCCCAACCGACATACCACTGCAAACATGCATTGACGCTGTCACTTCAGTGAGTGATAGACACACATATGCACACATGCACTGGCCCTAACAATCGTGTGGTACCAAACATGATTACTCAATTTTGTGCTTAATTCATTCCAGAGGGTACTCCATTTCATCTTTTGTAATTGGGAGACACATGCAATGACACATTCCTGGTGCACTGCAATACCAGTGACTCAGGTATTGTGGCTTGTGCATCAAGGGACAATGAGTAACTGTGTGATGCTCATGTGGGTTGATTTGCGTTCAAGAATTATTACGCTTTCAGTGGCCCATAATAGGTGTGCCAGTGTTGTACGTAAGTTACATATGCCACATTGGCAGTGTACCCTGAGCTGTATATGCCCCCTATGACAACATGATGGCAGGGATCCTGTGTGTTACTTGATGACAATGTTCCGCTAAACTTGGACTGGCCACTTTTCTGATTCAAAACAGCAAAAAGATGTATGCTGACAGTGTCTTAGTTGATCATCCTTGACAGAATGCATGGGCACAGGTGTGGTCATTGCACCTGAAATGTGTTACTCTGGGCCGTGTATCAGGTATTGTAAATCACACATTGCCAGAATCAGCAAATTAGAATTGCCAAGTTGGATGATCAGTGGTAGTACACCCAAACTGACACTGTCAGCTAATACAAAATGGGGTAGCAAATGTCGTACTTCTGCAATCATGATGAGGTAGGTCTCTATTTGAAAACACCTTGGGAATGGCGGCACTCACAGGAATGCTGGCCTGCTGATCTCAGCAGACCACCATGTCTGTGACTGCCTTCATACTGAAAAGTTAACATTTCTAGAAATGCTGCAATATTTCAGCAGGGGTGTACCAAAAGTAAAATAACAACCTATTTCTTCACTAAAATAGTATCATGGAAGCAGTCAGTGGTCCCTTGCACAACATCATGCTCAAAAATAGTTTGTGACCATGCATTCACAAAGAGCAGGGATCCCATGCTGACCCTTTCACTTTAGAAAATGGGTTGGCACCCACGTGACACAGATGGTAACTGCACTAGCTCAGTCCCAGCAATTGCGCCCAAGCAAAAAATGTTTTTGGGCCCTGCTACTCAATGATAGGATTTCAACGCCTACTCCGAAATGCCACGAGATGACCCTGTTTTGTGCTAATGCAATCTGGTAGCATAATGGCCCATTTGGGTTTGGCCATGTGAATGAATATTTGTCCAGACGTAATCACATAGAAACATTGAACTTAGGGCCAGATGTGTAATTTATTTTGTGTCGCATTTGCTTTTTCAACAGCTGTGCAAATTAGCAAAATATATTTGAATGTAGCAAGTGTGCGCTACTTTTGCGTCCAGAAATTACACAAATTCAGCGCAATCAATGTAGAAATATAAGCCTAAGATAATAGTGAAGGTTATGAAGAGCTTAGTACGTATGGCCCTGAATACTGTTCGGACATGGTTCCACAAAACTGTGGACTACATTGTTTTCATGTATTACCATGTGAAATACATCCCATTGCTGGTAGACTCACAGTTTGTTCAACTTGCATTCCACATGTCCACAAACATTGCATGCAGCATGTCACAACATCTGCTACTGTTACACCAGACCATTGTACTGTACACATTAGTCAATTTGGTACTCACCAACAGGGCCACCTATAACTAGACAAAGATAGGATGGTGTGACCTGCAGTGTGTGTTCTAGTGTTTGGGCAAGTGTGGCAGACCATTCTACTGTGACCCATAATACTCATGTTGTTGTGCAGGATTAGCTCTCTTAACTGACGCAACAGCAGCACAAACTTTGGATATTAAATAGGATTTCTCAAGTTTGCGCAGGTGTTGCATCAATTGAGGACAGCAAGGCTACGCTCCTAAAAAATGAATCATGGCCTGTGTGTTTTGTGTGTGAATTGTCTGTTCAAATTATTTGTGTGCCTCTGTAGGAACAGCATGCAAAACATTTGGCGTAATGTATGAATGTGTTACAAATGGGTATAACCATCAGATGCCATTCAATGAGTTTCATCAGTCATGATATGTATTTGTAATATCTGTTGCCTCTTATGATGTGTGTATTTGCTTGACATTGGGGACAATACATTTCCCATGACTAACAATACACAGGAAAGATTGAGGACGGCTGATGAGGGCTATGTCAGATATGTTACCCCTCACATGTCATGAAATGTTGGCTACCACTTTATAGTCACTTGTGTGTATACTACCCATGAGTCAGGCATTTGAACATGCTAGGTAGGTACAGTGTTTGTGACACAGAGTCTCAAATCCAGTCATAAAATTGTTATGTACACCACAGTTTGACTCATTTAAATGACCTATGTTTCTCCTGTGGCTGTGGTGGACCAGCAGACCATGCTGCATGTGTTCACATATTTCCAGTGGTTCATTGCACAAAGGTGTCCAGTTCAAGTGTGTGGCCATGTGTACCCTGTGTCAGTATTGGCCTCCATGGTGTAACAGTTACGTGCAGGTCTAGAATATTGAGGTGGTTCATGGAGCTCCAACCTTTTATGTTTCAGATTCAACATCTTCCCGGCAGTCAATTAAGCACTGCGGATTTTTCATCTAGAAATCCTGTAGAGGCAGGCCTCAATCAGCCCTTCCCTAGGGGGAGCGTATGTAACAGGGTTATACAGAGGTGGGACGCCACCACAAGGGTGGGGCTGACAACCAAGTACCGTGGGGGCACTACAAAAAGACGTAAACAGAGGAACGCGCGCTCGAAACAGGAAATACAAGGCACGGAAGCGACGCGCGGGAGGAAAAACAACAAAACGGACAGAGAAGATGCAAGAGAGGAGGATGCGGAGGAAAAAGGCACCATCATGAAGAGACACGGAGGAGAGAGCAACGGAGCAGAGGGACGCGGGGAGAAGAGGCACGCTCAGAAGAGAAACCAGGAGGGAAGCGGCCATTGAGATGGGAGAGAGGCAGCCCGCGAGAGAAAATTAAGTAACCCGCCATGTCCCAGGAGGGATGTGGCTCATGCAGGTTCGTGCCTGCATTCAAAATCCTGCTAATTATTTATTGGGGCGGGGAGGAGGGGGAGACGGAGAGAAGGAGGGAGAGGAGGTGAATTGTGTACCTTGGGTATTTACACCTTACACCAGGTCCAGTTATCCCTTGTTAGTGAATGTAGTAGTGTTCTAGCAGCTTAGGCTGATAGAGGTAGGTATAGCAGAGCAGCTTAGGCTGAACTAGGAGACATGCAAAGCTCATGTATTACCACTTATAGTTACACAGTACTTATACACAAGTAAAGACAATACTCAGTGTTACCAAAAATAAAAGTAATTTTATTTGGGTGACACAGTACCAAAAATATCTTAGAGACAATACTCCTTCTGGAGGTAAGTATTATACACAATATATACACTAGACACCAAAATTAGACAAGTAAATAGTCATAGAACAATGCAAACAGTAGGAAATCCTATAGCATGCAATGGGGGAAAATAGGTCTAGGGGCAACACAAACCATATACTAAAAAGGTGGAATGTGAATCACAAATTCCCTCTAGACAAGTGTAGTGTGTGCAGAATTGCTGGGACGGTAAGAAAATAGTAAAGGTAAGTAAATTACCCCACTCCAGAGCCCAGAAAAGCAGAAGTAAAGTACTGCAAGTTTCCTTAAGACACACTACACCTCGTTTGCAAAGAACAACTGCTGGATTATTGGAACTGAAGACCTGCAAAGGAAGGAGACCAAGTCCAGAAGTCGAAAGAAGTTCCAGGAAGGACAGGAGCCCCTGCCAACCCAGAAGAGAGTGCAAAAGAAGAGTCCCTGGTTAGTTGAAGACTGCAGAAATGCACCCTAGGAAGATGCCAGCGGGTTCCTGCATGATGCAAAAGATATCCCACGGTGTGAAGATCGTTGCAGATGAGATTTCGTGTTGGAAGGCACCAACAAGCCTTGGCTACAGCAAAAGTGTGTTTTTCATCAATATGGTACTGGATGGACCCGGGAGGGACCTGGGGGCCTCAACTCTGTGTGAGGAGGAAGAGGACGCTCTCAGCACTTTAGAGAGCCCTCAGGATGCCAACCAGCACCCCCAGAAGCCACAGGATCTGGGTTCAAAGGAGGTGCAAAATGCAGATGATGCAGCACAAAAAAAAGAAGGTCCCACGCTGCCGGAGAACAACTCAGTGAGTTGAGCATCACAGGGTGGAGTGCTGGGGACCTGGGCCAGGCTGTGCATGAAAGAATTTTGCAAAGAGTGCACAGAGGCCCTCAGGAGGCGAAGAAGACACAAAACACAGGGGTACCATCGTTCTCGGGGAAGGCAAGGTCTTACCTCCTCCAAATTGTGTCAGCAGGACCTCAGGACAGCCTATTTCGATGATGTCCACCCTCTGTGTCCTTAGGAGCACGCTCATTGCCGTGAGAGGAGTCCCAGGGTACCTGTCGTCGCCTTGGAAGGTGCCTGCTTGGACCACAGGGGAGTGACTCCGTCACTCCACAGGAGATTTCCTCGGTCCTTCTCATGCAGGATGAAGACAGGGAGTCCCCAGAGCATGCACACCGTGGAAACTGTTGCAGTTGCTGACTTGGAGCTGAGGTTGCTGAAGAAAAGTGTCTCTTGTAGACACTTTGTTGCAGTTACAGCATTTCTTGGAGCAGGCTGCGGTTGATCTGAGGTCAGAGGATGCTGAAGTTGTTGCAGAGGATTCCTGAAGGAAACTTGCAAGCAGAATCTGAAGAGAACCCACAGGAGAGACCCTAAATAGCCCTGAGAGGGGATTTGCTAACCTATCAGGTATAGACTTATCAGGAGGGGTCTTTGACATCACCTGCTGGCACTTGCCACTCAGACCCCTCCAGAGTGCCCCCACACCTTGCAAAGCAAGATGGCTGAAGTCTGGGACACACTGGAGGAGCTCTGGGCACCACCCCTGGGGTGGTGACGGACAGGGGAGTGGTCACTCCCCTTTCCATTGTCCAGTTTCCCACCAGAGCAGGGGAGAAGGGGTCCTGAACGGGTGTAGACTGGTTTATGCAAGGAGGGCACCATCTGTGCCCTTCAAAGCATTTCCAAAGGCTGGGGGAGGCTACCACTCCCCAGCCTGTAACACCTATTTCCAAAGGAAGAGGGTGTAACACCCTGATCTCAGAGGAAATGCTTTGTTCTGCCTTCCTGGGACTGGGCTGCCCAGACCCCAGGAGGGCAGAACCCTATCTGTGAGGTGGCAGCAGCTGTAGCTGCAGTGCAAGCCTCAGAGAGCTGGTTTGGCTGTACTGGGGGTCCATGGTGGAGCCCCCAGGATGTATGGAATTGGCTCCCCAATACCAGATTTGGAATAGGGGGACAATTCCATGATTTTAGATGTGTTACTTGGCCATATTTGGAGTTACCATTGTGACGCTACATATAGGTACTGACCTATATGTAGTGCACTCGTGTAATGGTGTCCCGCACTCACAAAGTCCGGGGAAATGGTCCTAAACTGTGTGGGGGCACCTTTGCTAGTGCAAGGGTGCCCTCACACTTAGTAACTTTGCACCTAACCTTCAGTAAGTGAAGGTTAGACACATAGGTGTGCAGTGAAAATGGCTGCAAAATATTGTGTGCACTATTTCACGCAGGCTGCAATGGCAGTCCTGTCTAAGGGTTTGTCTGAGCTCCCTATGGGTGGCAAAAGAAATGCTGCAGCCCATATGGATCTCCTGGAACCCCAATGCTCTGGGTACCTAGGTACCATATACTAGGGACTTATAAGGGTGTTCCAGTGTGCCAATTGAAATTGGTAAATGAAGTCACTGGCCTACAGTGACAAATTTAAAAGCAGAGAGAGCATGAGCACTGAGGTTCTGGTTAGCAGAGCCTCAGTGACACAGTTAGGTACTATACAGGCACAGGTCTATAGGTCTGTCCAACCTACAATTAGGGCTTTGGTCTAAAATTAGCTTTATGGTTCCATCCTAAAATGTAGGGCTGCAGTCTTACGGCTTGTACATCACTGTTGTGACAAAGCAACCTTTTGAGGACTAAACTCGATAGCCCTGCCAAACAATAGAACAGTAAGTTGATATTACCATGTAATACAACTCATCCTGAGCCTACATGGGCCATATTATGCATAGGATTCACTTTCCCTGTTTTCGAAACAGCTCACCTTTCAAAAGTTGTGCTAAGCGCAAACAGGGACATTGTGCCCTATTACACAGAATGCGCTGTCCCCAGCGCAGCAGCTAACTCGCGCTACCCTTGGGCCAGTGCATTTGCATGCAATACAGAGCAGCTGCTTCAAAACAGGTCCGTGTGTCACAGTGCAGGCGGCAGCCGTCTGCACTTTGAAGCGAAGAGAGACATCTCCTCAATGAGTAACTGCTCCCACTTGCCGTGGGATGTCGGGGGTCCATGGGGCCATCTTTGTTCCCTCCAGAGGGATGCCTTTAGGACGAGCACTGAAAGTATTTGATGTACTTCTTGGCATAGTGGGTGAATGTGGAAAACTTGGGGGCACCTGTGATAAAAGGCTGGGACTGGCACATTGGAGGTGATGTTTGGCATAAGGTAGGGCTACTGTGTTACATAGCAGGAGGAAACAAGACACTATGCTGGCCCTGACACACTAAAAATTATTTTTGACATAAGGGTCACCCATGGTTTATTGATGAGAACAGTGGTAAACGTCTGGCAGTGGCATATTATTGTATGTAATGTTTGGACTAAAGGCACGCCGATGGCATATCAAGAGCAGCCATGACAACATGCTGGATCTGACAAAATGGATGTAATTTTTGAAATATGGGGAAATCCCTAGCACATTTCAGAAAAAATGGGGTAAACTCTTGGGGAGCATCAGGTTAAACTGGCCTGCCACACGGTGAAAGACTTGAATATAGTGTATTGTTTCAGAACCTGTGTCTGTTTAGTAAATGTATGTGAAAACTGTGTTTCTAAAGCACTAGTTGGCCCCATTTGATCTACATTTTCTCGCAGGGGACCAGCCTAGTACCCTAGAAGATTTACTGGCTTCACTCACTCCAATTCAAGGCAAGTATTATGGCCCCAAAACACTTGAAAAAATTCACCACTCCAAGAGCAAAAGATAAACAGTGTCTTAATGAGCACTGTTTTTTTTCTGCAGTTTCCACAGTTTCCACTGGGACATTACAGTTAGGTTTTATACAGTTAATAAATTACGCAGAGCAATGTGCACACTTCCGATTAACTAAAAACATTACAAAAAAATAACATTTAAACAAATTGTTACCTTGTTTCGTTATTGTGAAAACATAAAAAAGGGTCTGAATAAAATCTTCACCCCCCTGCTCTTCACACGAGTGTTAGAGTCTTGCAACTAATCGTAAATCAAAATGATTTAACAGTGAGGAATAATTTAGAACAATAATATAGTTCCTATTATATATGTGGTTTACATCAATTAATACACGTCGACATAACTACTACTGTTTTATTTAAGCCTCTTTTTTCTTCTTCCTATGATTTATCAACACAGTTGCTACTGCATTATACAGTAGGGGGACTACTAAATCAGGACAGTTTGTGGTATAAAAAATGTGGGTTCCTAGTGCTGTTTTGTATTTTGTGGCACTATTCTCTTCAGAACAACATATAATTTTCCATGTAATACTAGGAGAAACAATAATCATATCACGTCAGCACCCTAACACAGGTGGTATCTAGAAAAGACATTTCTGTTGAATTATATTAATTGTGCATTTACTATGTAACTTCAAGAATGTCAACTATTGTGATGTCTTCAGTGTAAAGGTCCTGTAACATGACGTCCTAGGAAGATTGAGGATCAAAGGTCATATGATGTCAGTTCTTGTGATGTAGTTAAGGTCAAGGGTGTGTGATATCACTTCCCCTACCTCTGGAATTTTGTTCAATCAATGTCCATAGAATTTTAGTTTAATTTCCTTTAAAGCAGCTCCCACCGACATGACCTTGGCAAAACTTCCAAGCCTTGGTGGGATAATGGAATTACCATTAAAAATCAAAATAGAGATGTGCCACCAAAGTGAAAATTCATTTTGAGTGCTGACAGTTAAAATGTCTCTGATGTACTTTTGTTTTCTCCCAATAAGTCAAGGACATTTTCGGAGGCTTCCCTTTGTCACAGTCTGGATCACTTGAAATCACTGCACAGAAAAACAAAACAAATGTAAAGCGACAGGCCAGTAACCGTAATTTAGGCAGCTGACTGCCACAATTTTCCCTGCTGTCACAGAGAGAGCCGGGTCCAGCGTGCCTGGGGACCCACCAGAGGCTGGTGGATTAGGTGTAGAGAGGACTTTCCGAGCTTGCAGATCCACGGAGGCCAGAGGCCACTGCACCGAAAGCAGAGCTCCAGTGACCGCCATCCAGCAGCAGGGACTCCGGAGCCCTGGGATTAATGGAGCATGGGAGAGAATGAACTCCGCCCCCTCTGAAGAAGCAACCATGCCTTTGTAGCACCCCTGACCTGGGGAGTGTGGGAAAGTTCTAGAAGGAGACAAAGGGGGCTCTACCCCAGCTACTGCTCTGTAGCTCCGAGAAGGTTCGAAATGGACGGTGGAGAACTCAAACAACGGAGACAACGCAAGTAGCCCAGCATGCCTCATGGGGAGCCCTACGGGTCTGAGCTGAGCTCACCTGACCTGAGTTATTCTCATTGGCAGCTCTTGTGGGGTTCTTGGGCTGTTGGGTGAGCAGCCTGCAGGCCAATTTTGTGTGGGGAGCACTGGTGGCCCTGTTTTTTCACGCTAGATAGGGTGTGGAGCCCCCAAAAATAGTAGTTTAGTGTAGGGGGCCTTTAGATTAGTGTTTTTACCTGAGGGGGGTTTCATAGGGGCAGGAATTTGTTTGCATGTTTGGGGGGTACTTTGTAGGGGCCTGTTTACTGTTATTTGCCCTACCTATTGGTCTGTGCGGAGTTCCTGCTTGTGTTTTGGGCCATGGCAGAGAAACGGTTGTGAACGGAGGAGCTCCTTGAGGCTTTATGCTTAGGATGGATGCTATGGACCTGGCTACAGCATCCTTGAAGGCGCAGCCATCTTCTTCAGGACGGGCGTGTTCCAGAGGATGGACCCCGATGGGTGGCAGTATCACCTAGTGAGGCGTTCCCCCCCAGCTGCGAAGAGGGTACGCAGGCAGAAGAAAGGTAAAGGGGCTGGGTAGAAGCGGACAGATGCCACCCCTGCACAGGTTGGGGACGGCGTCAATCTATCTGTGATGCAGTCTGAGGTTAGTGCATCCCCGGTTGTAGGTGCGGGGCAGCCCTGGAGTGGGGGTTTGGGTCAGGTGACAGCGCAAACTGCGAGCGTTGTGGTCACAGTTGCATGTAGGGACACTGGGGCATCTAGTGAGGGGGAGACCAGTCAGCGAGATCTTGTGGGGCATTTAGCGTCGATGTTGCCATGGCTGTCTGAGGTAGGGTTGCTGTCTACCACTGTGGTGGAGGGCCCATTGTCGGGGGCTAGCGAAGGAGATGTTAGGGAGCAGGCTCAACGTTTGGTTTCCTCGTTAGACACTGCAAAGTGTGGCCAGGGGTCCCAGGAAAAAGGGTCAGGGTCAAGCAGTAGTGGGGAGGCACAGGGGGTCAGCTCCTTGTCCTCAACCCCTGCAGGGGGGGACCAGGTGACTCCTGCTACAGCGTCCACGGCACAACAGGTTACTCCTGCATCAGGTGCGTCCGCACAAGAATCAGTTAATTCCCCAGAGGTGGTGACCTCTACAGCAACGTCTTCGGTGGCCAGGGGAACCTCAAGTTCAGGTTCTGGTCACGCTTCTCCCCTTACGGACTTGGGGGACATTTGCTCTGAGCATGAACAATTGGGGCTACATGTACCAGTAGAGGTGTGAGGGAGAAGATTTGGAAGAGGGCTTACATCGATAGTTTTGATTTACTGGTCGACAAAGCTGATAAAGAGGAGGTGAAGCGTTGCAAAGAGTGCGCGCATTCAAGAGAGTGTGGGCATGGGCCCCAAAGGAAGAAGGTTGAGGAGTTTTTGTCCAACTGGGTGATAGCCTTCTCCATTTACCAGGCCATTCTAGCGGAAAGTTTCAGTGACAGGGGCCAAGAGGGGGGCCTGCTGGGATTTCAACCGGCGCACTTACTTGCGGTCCACCGGGAACATGCTGTTTCAAACACTGCTGTTCCTTTGTGGCCAGGCCTCCCACCCTGAATTCAAGTGTTTTAAAAAATCACTGGATAATGGTGCTAAGAAACAAGACTGGAATTGGGACGGGTAGCGGGACCTTTTAATGAAATTTCCATGCAGGGCTTTGTTGGTTCTCCTTTAGGGGTAGTTCCCAAGAAAGAACCAAGGGAGTTCAGATTTATTCACAATTTGTCGCTTCAAAGGGGCAATCAGTGAATGAGGCCATTGATGGGGCATTGTGTTCTGTTAGGTATGCTTCTTTGGATCAGGCAATTCAAATGCTACAGGAGCTGGGGCCTGGGGCTTTGATGGCGAAATCGGACATTGAATCCGCATTTCAGTTGTTACCGGTGCATCCCAATGACTTCCATATGTTGGGTTTCCAGTGGGAAGGAAGGTATTACTTTGATAGGTGTATGCCTATGGGCTGCTCTGTGTCATGTTCATATTTCAAGAAGTTTAGTACCTTTTTGGAGTGGGTGGTTAGGGACAGGACACAGCACAGATGGGTTCGGTACTACTTGGATGATTTACTTTTCCAGGGTCCTGCTGGATCTAATCAATGTGCTGGTGCGTTGGATGTTTTTAAAAAAACTCATGAGGGAGTTCGGGGTCCCGCTGGCGGAGGGGAAGGCAGTAGGCCCCTGTTCTACGATTGAATTCCTGGAGATAGAGTTGGATTCAGTGGCAGGTGTGTCTAGATTGCCTTGGGAGAAGGTGGTGTCTTTCTCGTATGCGTTGGGGTCTTGTTTGAGGGCACAGAAGGTGACACTTCATCAGTTGCAGTGCCTGGATGGACAGCTCAACTTTGCACTGGGAATCATACCCATGGGGCGCCCCTTTTCTCTGTCAATTGCTCAGGCCATGTCAGGGTTGAAAGTCAAGCATCATCACCCCAGGATTTGGGAGACCTTTCTACTTGACTTTAATGGGACGGTAGTGTGGCCCAGTCTGCCTAGATTCAAAGAGGAACTGGGCCTTTTCACAGACGCGGTTGGCAGCGAAGGCTTTGGGGCTATATTTGGTAAGGCATGGTGTGCTCAGCCATGGCCCTTACACTGGGTCCAGGAGGGCCTGGTAGCTAACATTGGTTTATTGGAACTATTCCCAATTCTGGTGGCTCGGTCAATTTGGCCAGAGGGATTTCAGAACCAGTCTGTGATTTTCTGGTCAGATAACATGTCAGTGGTTGAGGCATTAACCAGCAAGCAGCTAGGTGCACGATGATCCTAAGGCTGCTGACAGAGAAAGTGTTACTGTGTTTAAGGTTGAATGTGACCTTCAGAGCTAAGCACGTAACTGGTGTGTGGAATAACGCTGCTGACGCACTCTCCCATTTTAAGATGCAGGTTTTCAGGTCTCACCTCCCTGGAGCAGAGGAGTTCCCAATGCCTTTTTCAGAACATCTGTGGCAAATTGGTGCCAAGGAATACCGGACCTCGTGGCAGCCAGCTTAGCACCCAGAACACAGAAGGCTTATCATGGAGCATTTGCAGTGTATATTAATTTCCGGGGTGGGGCCGTATCGCCTGCTTGTTTTGATCCGTCTTCAATCTTGGCATTTTTAGAGTTTTTGAAGGCAGAGGGGAAGTCACTTGCATGCGCCAGGTGTCACTCTGCTGCTATTTCTTTCTTTGCGCAACTGTGGGGGGTGCCTGATGGTACAAAATCATTTATGGTTAGAAGGGCCCTTAAGGGCTTGCAGTGCATTCAGGGCTCTAAGCTAGACTCTAGGCGGCCGATAGATGCGGCACAGTTGGGGGCCTTGCTAGTAGCTTTGGATCGCATTTGTACTTTTCCTTCGGAGGTCGCCTTATTTAAGTCAGCCTTTACCCTGGCTTTTTATGGCCTTTTATGGGGCTTTCAGATTGGGTGAGCTGGTTGTGCGAAATAAAAGGGACATCTCTGGGGGCCTGCAGTTGGTGGATATTCATTGGCCAGAGGGATCTGGGTGTCTGGTGATGACCGTCCCCCACTCCAAGACGGATCAAGATGGGAGGGGGACTACATCCTACTGCATAGAGCCCTGGGTAGCGCATGTTGTCCTATACGTAACTTAGAAGTCTTCCTAGCACAGCACACACCAGGGGAAATGGGTGCGGTTTTGGTACATACAGACAGCATGCCACTTACTAGGTACCAATTCTCATAGGTGCTCAAGCGCTCTCTTTTGGCAGCGGTTTTTGACGCCTCTGACTTTGGCACTCACTCCTTTAGGATAAGGGCCACCACGGCGGCTGTGGCAATGGGATTCCCAGAAGCAGCAGTTAAGAGAATTGGGAGGTGTTACTCGGATTGCTACAAGCGATATGTGAGATTGCATATGCTATCAGTTCATGTCATTGACACCTTGCTTTCTCTGTACACTTTGTAGAGGCTAACGACAAGTGGTTGATGGTCCCTAAGACTCCGGTACACACAGGAGTTGCTGGGGTCACCAAGGTGTGGGTAATCAGACATTCACATGTCCGATGAGCAGGTGAACTATATACAAGGAGTGCCTTCGCGTCACGCGCATCGAAGGCTGGTTTCCGTATCTCTTTCTTTGGCCGAGGTGGGCTGCAGCTCACTCAATTAAGGACATTTCTGGACTCAATGCTGCCCTCAGGCTACTCATCACCGGACATCATTGTGCTGCATCTTGGGGGTAATGATCTGGTTTCTCTGGGACACCGTCGGCTGTTTGAGCTGGTAATATCGGAAATTGGATGGCTGGCCAAAAAATTCCCTCAGGCAGTCCTTGCTTGGTCGAACATGATCCCTTGTAGTCTGTGGTCTCAGTAAAAGCCCTCAATGACTCAGTGCAGAGAATCAATAGCAAATTGGGCAAGTTGTTTCGGACTTTAAGGTTGGCTGTGGTCTTGCATGGCTGCATTAAAGGAGACAGGTTTTTCTTGCAGGACGGAGTCCATCTTGCACGAGTCGGCTATGAAATGTTTTTGGAGAATGTATTGGCCTGGCTATGTCAGCGTACTTAACCTCTGCTGGGGGGGGAAGCCACATCGTCGGTCAAGGATTTGGGCCTGTGGCAGGGTGGGTGAGATCATGACTGGGAATACAAATGGGTACCTTTTTTATCACAGAAACTTGGTGGCAAGCTAATTGGACCCTCCAATGGGTGCTGGCTGGGAAGTGTGGTTGACAAACAGGGGTGCGGAGGTCGTGAGCACTCGCTGGCATCTGGCCCTTAGGGCCAACCACCCGCGCATGTGCAGAAGGTCTGGATTGAGCACGGGCCCTGGGGGGATGGAGTCTGAAGGTGGCGGGGCACCCGAGGTAGGTATTCCAGCGGGCAGGCGGATCCCCTCCACAGCAATCCAGTTTGGAAAGGTATGAGACTAACCCGAAGGAGATCCTACCCCTGGGACTCGTAGCGTAAGGAGGGGCAGGCTTTGGGGTACTAGAAAACAGTCATGATCTCATTCAACCACCAACATTGGGTATGCAGCGTACTCTGTGAAGGCTAGGTATCCATTGAAAAAACTCTGTGAATACTTTGTGAATATGATTGTGATTACTGCATTTAAATTTGATTATAATTAACAATGTTTTGTCAATAATAGAATACTGCTGGGGTTTACGACCCCCTAATCCCAAAGCAAAGTGTATCTGGATTTTAAATTAAGCTTAGGGAGGGGAGGGGGGTGAGTGGTGTTTGGTGTTTGGTGTTCAGAGGCCTCGGCTATACCCGGCCATATACCATTATTGGCAGTAGTCTGTCAACCACCCTCTCCTAAATCAGTCCAATAGTGTTAACACATAATACTTCACACCTACAGATATTTTTGGATCATTTGTTAATCACCATCCCTCTAACAAACATATAGCACCACCCATTATTGTGTAATTGTTCCTGACAGGGAAAGCAACAAGGCGAGAAGACCAGTGATGGAGTTTGCGACCTGAAAATAGCAGAAACCAAGAAAAGAGAATTCTGAAGCCAGCTTTCTCTTGAAATTTGACACCAGAATGCATATGGCGAGTACCAAATTTCATAACCATGTGGGAACATTTTCTCACTTAACTATTTCTAAGTTTCCTCTTCATTCATAGCAGTGCATTCATAGCAGTACATTAGCCATCCCTGCAGATGTTTGCCCAATCCTGAGGCTGCTCATGGGAATTTACAAGTACCTCCCAAGTCCTGTAGGGCTGGCCAGGGTATACCCAGCATATTCAACCATATATCAGGTCTGTCACCATCTAGCAGAGTTCTGGAGTCGCACCTGGAAATATGTCCTGGTGTTCACTCAGTTCTACAGTTTGCTGTGCCAGCAGAAACTCCACCAAGGGAGACTAAGGCCCTCATTATGACATTGGCGGTAAATCCCACTTACCGCCATGCCGACTGCCGCCACCATAACGCCGCCGCCGCGGATAACCACCAACCATATTATGACACACATACCAATCCGTCACTATACAACCACACACACAAATCCGCCAACCCAAAGGTCAGTGATAAACTGGCGGTAGCAAAACCCACACTATTACACCAACAGAACAATGCCCATCACATTATGACCCACAAATCACTGCAGAGGACATTCAATGGCGGTAAACCATTGGTGGTACATACCGCTGCGCTCAAAATACACATACAAAACCACACCACATTGGTCAATTCAAACTACACACACCTGACACCCATACACACATCACACCCACACACCCACACCCACCATAAAACACACACCCACAGTACCCACAACCCTTTACGACTACAAAGCATTGCCACCAGAGAGAGATACAGCAAGAGCACCCACACAACCAGAGCCACATAACACCATCACCTATACACCACCCATGCACCTTACATCACACACCCTAACACATCACCCCACACACCCTCACCCACGCCACTCACACTACATCCATGGCACCACAACGACACCCCAGGTTCTCAGAGGGGCAGCTGAGGGTCATGGTGGAGAAAATCATCCAGGTAGAACCACAGCTATTTGGAGCACAGGTGCAGCAGACATCCATTGCTAGGAAGATGGAGCTATGGTGGAGAATCGTGGACAGGGTCAACGCAGTGGGACAGAACCCTAGAACAAGGGATGACATCAGAGGTGGAACGACATACGGGGGAAGCTGCATTCCGTGGCAGCAAGACACCAGCTTGCAGTACAGAGGACTGGCAGTGGACCCCCACCTCCTCCCCCACAACTTACAACATGGGAGGAGCAAGTCTTGGCACTCATGCAGCCTGAGGGCATGGCAGGAGTAGGAGGAGGGCTGGACTCTGGTAAGTCAAATCTCTATTAATATCACCCCCCTACCTGCATGCCATCACAAACCCCCACCCTTACCCTCACTCCCATCACTCCACCATCTTCCACATACCCCACCATCACAACCCACTCATCCCAATACCAAGCCCTGCATGCAACACCAATGCATGGACACCCCTCACAGACCTGTATGGACAACTATCACCACTGCATGCACACTGGAGAGAATCAACAAAAAAGAGGGATCGGGAGGATTCAAGGTCCAGTGTACATACTCCCAATACATGTAATCAATAATGAAAGTACACTGTTCCTAACTCTAGGGTGAACAGTTAATGTTTAGGAGCTTAAAACCCTCACACACCCGAAAGGGTGTCATGCTTCATCATCGGGAAGCTCCTCGTCAGACCGGCTGGTGCAATGTCTGACGGGCTCCCCTTTCGGGGGCTCTTTGCCGGAGATCTTTTTGATGTGGAGTGGCTGCCGTGTATTATGGAGGTCAGATACTCTGAATGGCAGGAGAGTGATAAAATTAAGATTGATTAGAAACCCCTAAACTTGTTCTGTTTAATATCTATCCAGAGGGGTTACGATCAAGATTAAAAACATAATTAAGTGGAAAATGAGAATGATGCTCAACCACTTTAGAAAGCCTGGAGTGCTGGGCAATTGTCACCTGTCCCCTAGGGTCTGGTCAACATGTTTCGCGTAATATTGGTCGTGAAAGATCCTCTAACGCTTCATCAGGACCTATAACAAACTAGACTTCTCCTGGCTATATATACAAAAATACACTATCTAATTACATCTATGAGAGTTAAGTAGTAGTCACTTACAACATTTGTGTAAACTGTCTCGTCAATGGTCTGAAACAAAAAATGGTCCAGGGCGAGCACGACCGTGGGTAGGTGTCCCGCATTGTAGACGCCTATAGACAAAAGCTATAGGCTTAATCGTGCTACTCCCTAAGGGCCCCCCGAATGCAGAGGGCGGGGCGACCATTTTTTGTTTCAGACCATTGACTAGACAGTTTACACAAATGTTGTAAGTGACCACTACTTAACTCTCATAGATGTAATTAGATAGTGTATTTTTGTATATATAGCCAGGAGAAGTCTAGTTTGTTATAGGTCCTGATGAAGCGTTAGAGGATCTTTCACGACCAATATTACGCGAAACATGTTGACCAGACCCTAGGGGACAGGTGACAATTGCCCAGCACTCCAGGCTTTCTAAAGTGGTTGAGCATCATTCTCATTTTCCACTTAATTATGTTTTTAATCTTGATCGTAACCCCTCTGGATAGATATTAAACAGAACAAGTTTAGGGGTTTCTAATCAATCTTAATTTTATCACTCTCCTGCCATTCAGAGTATCTGACCTCCATAATACACGGCAGCCACTCCACATCAAAAAGATCTCCGGCAAAGAGCCCCCGAAAGGGGAGCCCGTCAGACATTGCACCAGCCGGTCTGACGAGGAGCTTCCCGATGATGAAGCATGACACCCTTTCGTGTGTGTGAGGGTTTTAAGCTCCTAAACATTAACTGTTCACCCTAGAGTTAGGAACAGTGTACTTTCATTATTGATTACATGCACTGGAGAGAATCACCTAGCCCACCAAATAACAACTCACACAAGGCAAATCTGCCAGGGCAATAACAACCATAGAGGGCAACACACCCATGCACAATATGTCAAAGGCAGAAACAATAACACTGCAATTACATCCCCACAGGTATCCCAGCCAATGACATCGGAGAAGAGGTGCCAGCCACATCCAGTCCCCCCACAGAAAAGGCCCACAGTGATGACAGCAGCTCTGCTCGCCTGGATCTGGATGACCAATCTGGCTCATCAGGGATCTCCGGACAGTCGGTTACCCAGGCACAGTCTCATACCACCACAGAGCCACCCACCTCAGGAAACACCACCACAGCACCCACCCAGCGGGCCCATACCTCTGTACCCAGGACACGTTAATCAGCAGTGTGTCCACCACTACAGGGACCCCAGGCCACCCCACAAACATAGGACGATCAAGGACCTGGGGTCAGTGGCAGTGGGCACACGGTTCAAGGTACAGAGGCATAGTACAACAGGGAAGCTGCAAGGACTGCTGTGCGACAGTAGGAGGCCAGGCCCAGGGAACCGACTCTCCAGGAGGAACGCTCTGCGATCCTGGGAGCATACCAACATTCCCAGGATATGCTTGGCCAGATACTGGACAAGTTGCAGGAGAACATGCCGCTGCAGGAGAGATAGTACCAGGGGATCAGGGAGGACTTGAAGGACATTAACACCACCCTGGTCTCCATTGCAGGGGTGCTGGCAGACATGGCCAACACTATGAGGGAGGCAGTGGCACACCACTGGGCCCGACACTAGCCAAACCGATGAACAGTCCTCCACCTCCGCTGCCGCTAGTGGGCAGGAGGCCCCACCACAGGACCAACAGGGCACCAGCACCCCTCCCCCTGCAGGAGGAGAACCACCCCGCAAACATTCCCTGCAATCCAGGCAGAAGCCAGAGACTATTGCCAAGACCCCCACCAGGAAATAAGACTCTCCTGATTGTCACCCTTGTGTCCCACTCTGTCCCCTGTCCACCTTGAACTGTCATTGCTCCCCTTCCTATGCCCCCTTCAACAATGCACCTGTGATAAAAAATAGACTGGACTCTATCCTGGACTTTCCTCCATCATCACCCCAGCCCATTGCACTTCCCCCTCTACTTCTTAGCACTTAAATAAACACCCTTTGAAAAAATACAAGTGTGGAGTATGTCAAATGATTTAAGTGTGTATTAGCTTGTCAAGGTTTAAACATTTCAATTCAACTGTACAGTAATGTATACATAGGAAAGACCTGTAGTTGGCTGTAGTGAACACACCAGGAGCACTAGTGGGGCAGCAATATCTTCAAATAGAGATGCCAAAGGGTACAGTGAGTGGCCAGAGAAGCGTGAGAAACAGTGTGCCAGTGACAATCTCAAACACAAAACTGTCAATTAAATGTGAAGCTACACTGTCTTACCTGTGTGTCATTGGAAGTATTGATGAATAATTGTGCTTCTGCTGTCCTCATCCTCTGCCTCCTCATCTTCACTGTCCACAGGGTCCACTGCTGCCACACGGCCATCTCCAGCCTCCTCCTCCTGAAGAAAAGGCACCTGGCGACGCAAGGCAAGGTTGTGCAACATGCAGCATGCCACGATGATCTGGCAGACCTTCTTTGGTGAGTAGAACAGGCATCCACCTGTTAGATGGAGACAACAAAACCTGGCCTTCAGGAGGCCAAAGGTTCTCTCTATAATTCTTCTTGTTCGCCCATGTGCCTCATTGTAACATTCCTCTGCCCTTGTCCTGGCATTCCTCACAGGGGTCAGTAGCCATAAGAGGTTGGGGTAACCAGAGTCACCTGCAAACATCGAGGTACAACTGATAGAAACACCCTAACCCTTAGAGCCCACACCATACACATACACCAACATATACTGGGTGGGAACCAGGGCTCACCTATTAGCCACACCCTGTGCCTCTGGAGTTGAGCCATCACATTTAGGATGCTGCTATTCCTCAGGATAAAGGCTAATGCACAGACACAGGATACTTTGCATTGACGTGGGAGATGTACTGGTCCGCCAAGTACACCATCTGCACATTCATGGAGTGAACGTTCTTTCACCTGTTCATTTCGCCGGGGGGACAAATGCAATATGTGTGCCATCAATAGCCCCAATAATGTTGGGGATATGTCCCATTGTATAGAAATCAGCTTTCACTGTGGCCAAATCCTCCACCTGGGGGAAACCGATGTAGCTGCACATGTGTTTAATCAGGGCAGACAACCCAACACTCTGGTCTGCACTCTTGAGAACATTGGCTGAGACATTCCTGCTGCCAAGCCCACTGTCACTTGGAAGGAGCCAGTTGCCAGGAAATGGAGCACTGATAGCACTTGCACAAGAGGAGGGATCCCAGTGGGGTGACGGATAGCAGAGATTAGGTCAGGCTCCAAGTGGGCACACAGCTCTGTGATTGTGGCCCTGTCAAGTCTATAGGTGAGGATATTGTGCCTGTCCTCCATTGTTGCCAAGTCCACCAGGTATATGTACAGGGGGGATGTCTCCATCTCCTAGTCATCCGCAGCGGTTGCAAACTATGGGGTAAAATAGTGAGCAGCTGGTCATTATCTCTTAATTCCAACCACTACAGTTCAATGCATGTTGTGATTGTAAAAGTATTTTGTTGGAGATGTCCAAATGGTTCATTTGTGTACTGTGACACAGTTAGGATCCACGGCCTGCCCCCTGAAATGGCATCCGCCTGTCCAGTATGGAGGGACAGGTGGAAATGAAGTAATTCCGCTGACGTTGTGCTCCGTTGTGGGAGGAGGTCAACAACCGCTGTGCAACTCCTCATTGGTTAACATTGGTCCCTATGGGGTACAGTGGCCAATGGTGATGTACGCCAGCGGTGACGGTATGCACCGCCGTGGATGTCACCACCATTTTCTATCTAATTCCTCACTTGCTACCTGACCTTCAACAGGAGAGGACCTACACTGCATGTCCTGCTGTGACCTGTGTCTGGAACTGACCATGGCTCGTGTGTCTGGGGAAAGGGCCCCTGCCTTCACCTCGGTGGAGTTGGAGCAACTGGTGGATGAGGTCCTACCCCAGTACCAAATGTTGTATGGGCCTACAGACCAACAGGTGAGTACACCGTGAGTACGATGCATGGTGCATGAATGCATGCAGTGCTGTGTGTGAAGGCCTCATGTAGGGGGTGGGTGGTGGATGGGCCCGGGCAGCGTGCAGCATGTATGGTCAGCCATGTCTGCGCTAATGGGGATGGGAAGGGGCATGGTGGGCCATGAGTGTAACAGGCAGGACGGTCGGACTAATACCTTTCCCTGTGTCAATTTCCCTGCAGGTCAGTGCCCATCAAAAGAAGAGTATATGGCATGCCATCGCCAAGGACGTGCGGACCCTGGTGTCTACGGCAGGCGGAGCACCCACTGTCGGAAACGGTGGGAGGACCTGAGATGCTGGGCACGGAAGACGGCGGAGGTGTAGCTGGGGATGGCCTCCCAACAAGGTAGAGGTGCCGCGAACCCTGATCCCCCTGAGGGCCCGCATACTAGTGGTGGCCTATCTGGAGCTAGATGGGCACTTGGGAGCATAACAGCAGCCACAAGAGGGTGAGTACAGTGCCCCAATATACAACTTGCGCCTGGTGGGGTGGTCTCCGGGTGGGGGGTGGGGGCCCTGTTGGTGCCCCTAGGCCAGGCCTGGCATTGCAGGGTAGGTCCCATGTTGGGCAGGGTTGTGATGTTAAAGTACTCCAACCAAGCTAGTAGCAGGTCTCAGGTATGATG